>NC_041220.1:158735684-158736544 GCF_002837175.3 Physeter macrocephalus | reverse complement strand
ATGAAATCTATCTGGTCTATTGTGTCATTTAAAGCTTCTGTTTCCTTATTAATTTTCTGTTTGCATGATCTGTCCATTGGTGTAAGTGAGGTTTTAAAGTCCCCCACTATTATTGTGTTACTGTCGATTTCCTCTTTGACAGCTGTTAGCAGTTGCCTTATGTATTGAGGTGCTCCTATGTTGGGTGCATATATATTTGTAATTGTTACATCTTCTTCTTGGATTGATTCCTTGATCATCAATGTAGTGTCCTTCCTTGTGTCTTGTAACATTCTTTCTTTTAAAGTCTGTTTTATCTGATATGAGTATTCCTACTGCAGCTTTCTTTGGATTTCCATTTGCATGGAATATCTTTTTCCATCCCCTCACTTTCAGTCTGAATGTGTCCCTAGGTCTGAAGTGGGTCTCTTGTAGACAGCATATATCTGGGTCTTGTTTTTGTATCCATTCAGCAAGCCTGAGTCTTTTGGTTGGAGCATTTAATCCATTCACGTTTAAGGTAATTATCGATATGTATGTTCCTATGACCATTTTCTTAAGTGTTTTGGGTTTGTTTTTGTAGGTCCTTTTCTTCTCCTGTGTTTCCCACTTAGAGGAGTTCCTTTAGCATTTGTTGTAGAGCTGGTTTGGTGGTGCTGAATTCTCTTAGCTTTTGCTTGTCTGTAAAGCTTTTGATTTCTCCATCGAATGTGAATGAGATCCTTGCCGGGTAGAGTAATCTTGGTTGTAGGTCCTTCCCTCTCATCACTTTAACTATATGATGCCTCTCCCTTCTGGCTTGTAGAGTTTCTATTCAGAAATCAGCTGTTAACCTTATGGGAGTTCCCTTGTATGTTATTTGTCGTTTTTCCCTTGCTGCT
>NC_041220.1:158725276-158735073 GCF_002837175.3 Physeter macrocephalus | reverse complement strand
TTCATCTCTGTTTGTTTGTTCTTTAATTCTTCTAGGTATTTGTTAAACATTTCTTGCATCTTCTCGATCTTTGCCTCCATTCTTTTTCCGAGGTCGTGGATCATCTTCACTATCATGATTCTGAATTCTTTTTCTGGAAGGCTGCCTCTCTCCACTTCATTTAGTTGTTTTTCTGGGGTTTTATCTTGTTCCTTCATCTGGTTCATAGCCCTCTGCCTTTTCATCTTGTCTGTCTTTCTGTGAACGTAGTTTTTGTTCCACAGGCTGCAGGATTGTAGTTCTTCTTGCTTCTGCTGTCTGCCCTCTGGTGGATGAGGCTATCTGAGAGGCTTGTGGAAGTTTCCTGATGGGAGGGGCTGGTGGATGGTAGAGCTGGCCTGTTGCTCTGGTGGGCAGAGCACAGTAAAACTTTAATCCACTTGTCTGCTGTTGGGTGGGGCTGGGCTCCCTCCCTGTTGGTTGTGTGGCCTGAGGCGACCCAACACTGGAGCCTACCGGGGCTCTTTGGTGGGGCTAATGGTGGGCTCTGGGAGGGCTGACGCCAAGGAGCACTTCCCAGAACTTCTGCTGCCAGTGTCCTTGTCCCTTGGTGAGCCACAGCTGCCCCTTGCCTCTGCAGGAGACCCTCCAACACTAGCAGGTAGGTCTGGTTCAGTCTCCTGTGGGGTCACTGCTCCTTCCCCTGGGTCCTGATGCGCACACTACTTTGTGTGTGCCCTCCAAGAGTGGAGTCTCTGTTTCCCCCAGGCCTGCTGAAGTCCTGCAATCAAATCCCGCTAGCCTTCAAAGTCTGATTCTCTAGGAATTCCTCCTCCCGTTGCCAGACCCCCTGATTGGGAAGCCTGATGTGTGGCTCAGAACCTTCACTCCAGTGGGTGGACTTCTGTGGTATAAGTGTTCTCCAGTCTGTGAGTCACCCACCCAGCAGTTATGGGATTTGATTTTACTGTGATTGCGCCCCTCCTACCATCTCACTGTGGCTTCTCCTTTGTCTTTGGATGTGGGGTGTCTTTTTTGGTGAGTTCCAGTGTCTTCCTGTTGACGATTGTTCAGCAGTTAGTTGTGATTCCGGTGCGCTCTCAAGGGGGAGTGAGCGCACATCCTTCTACTCCGCCATCTTGAAGCGGCAGGCCGACTAATATCTGTAATAGAGCATTTTTAACTTGAAGTCCCAAAACCTATGTTCTTCCCCTCTTAGCTCCAGATCTTGAATTTCTTGAGTCTCAGTTTCTTTCTTTCTTTTTTATTTACTTATTTAATTGGTTGCGCCAGGTCTTAGTTGTGGCGTGCGGGATCTTTAGTTGCGGCATGCGAACTCTTTGTTGCGGCATATGAGGTCTAGTTCCCTGACCAGGGATCGAACCTGGGCCCCGTGCATTGGGAGCACGGACCCTTAGCCACTGGACCACCAGCTAAGCCCCGAGCCTCAGTTTCTTTATTTGTAAAGTGGAAATAATATTGTTGATCTGCCATAAGGATCGATTGGCATCATTTATGTAAAAGGGCTATAAATCTGTAAAACACAATACAAATGTGAGCTAACATTTAACAAAATAATACTGCCTTTTTATCAGCTGATACATGAATGCTAGTATGATGAGTCTGTAGGGTTCATGTTTGGGTCTTTCTGGAGGGAAAAGAGGTTTAACTGGTACTTCCTTGGTTACTAGGGCTTCAGCATTTAAATATATGCCCCAATCTTTGATTCTACCACAGAAACTAAACACAGGACAACTTTTTTTCTTTATCTCTTTTACAGATATTACACAAGGACCATTTATCAATTCCAGTTTCATGAAGCCCTTTGTCAAGCAGCTAAACATGAAGGTCCCCTGTACAAATGTGATATCTCAAATTCCACCGAAGCTGGGCAGAGGCTGCTGTAAGAGATGCTTCAAAATAATGAACCTCTCATTCTTATTTAATGTTACTCATTTCCATGCCTAGTTTGAATTTTATTTCTTTGTTCTAAAAAGAAGATTGGGGGCCTCAGAATGTTCTCATCCACAAATTAAATGTTTGTTTCGTGGTCACACAGGAACCTGGACCATGTGATGGCTGGACAGGCCACCTCCCCTCTCCATGTCATAACTACAGAGCTCTTTTTGTAGTAACTGGAGGGGAAGAGAGATTGAAGGATGAATACATCTGTTAACATGGCTTCTTTTCTTATTTGCCAGGAGCAAACTTAGTCAAGCCAAAGAGGAGAAAGCAAAGATTGTACATGTAAGTTGATGTACATCTGGAATCCCTCAAAAGGCCCTGAACCCACCCTCCCCTTTTTTCATGTAGCCAAATGCTGCACCTTGGAAAATCAGAACCCTGGACCTCAGCATTGGAAAATATTGTGGGAGTAAAGACTATGGACGTAAAACCACTGCTCAACTACTTTGAGCCGTTGTTGACCTGGCTGAAAGACCAGAACAGGAATTCGTTTGTGGGATGGAGCACAGACTGGACTCCATGTGAGTACATCAAGTTGACACATTTCTAATTGCCCACTTTCTGCTTCCCCTAGTCCTCTCTGGCCCCAGTCTCATGGGACTGTGACACAGCTGAATATGTTCTCCCTCTGCTTAGCCCCTGTACTATGGTGGTAGCTGCCATTTTATCTGGGAGGAAACACATTTGTTGAGCAGCTACTATGTACCTGGCACAGTGAAAACTACCTCTCTCTCTCTTTTTCAAGTCTGCTTTACTAGCCCCATATTTAAAATAAAAAGAGTCTAACAGTCTCCAACCCACTGTATTCGAATCCTGCTCGTCAAAGACAAATACTTTCAACAATTTTAATGCTATTACCTCTCCTTTCTGGCAGTTACTTTCATATTTTTAAACAATTTGTTTATATTGTCATTTCCCTATTGCTCACTTTTAGGCATGCACTTCTGCCTACTCCTCTGCCTCCTTTTCTCATTCTCCCAATTAGGTTTAACATAATTTTTCATAGAGAAATTATCAATATTTGCATCATTATGCTTGCAGAACCAAGTAATATACTATTTTATATCCTTTCTTATGTGGTTTTTGGTTTGTCCTGGAGTTTCTATTGCCTCATTTTCTTCGTATGCCTAATTTGCTATGTACGTCACTTTCATCTTTTTCAACTATTCCAACATATCTATTCTTTCAGTCTCATTTTTTTCCTAAAGAACTCCCTCTTAGAGTCCTCCTGTCTCAATGTGGACCACAGTTTTCATCCTGAGTCATCCCTTTGCTGCTGTCCTGGGTTGAATCCACTGCTTCCTGGATGCCCTGTCTTCTTTCGTGAATTACCTCTTGTTTTGCTGCAGCACAGCCTTCAAGTGACTTTCTAAGCAAGAGCTCACGGGGTAGGAATATCAACTGTTCCCCAGAGTGTCTTTAACCAGACCTTGAGTTTCATTCCCCTTGTTTTCAGCCCAGTATCTTCTTCCCACCCCCTACTGTACCTGAATCCCAAGCCTCTCCGGGATTCTGTGGGACTCTGGGGGTCTGTGCTGCCTCTGTGTACACATTAGGGCATGGCTTCCTGACCCTTGCAAAAGCACTTACCACTCCTCCATAACTTCTCATTTTCCAAAAGTGTGTTTATACCTTAAAAAATTCCTTTAGTATCACTTTAGTGGGATCTTGGGAGAGGAAGGAGATAAACACACATGGTCAATCTGTCATCTGTAACAACAGTCTGTTATTTCTCTTGAATCAGATTCTGACCAAAGCATCAAAGTGAGGATAAGCCTAAAATCAGCTCTTGGAGAAAAAGCTGTGAGTATTCTACACAGTGCGTCTATGACTTTTCAATGCACTCCCTTAAATAGGGCACAACAAGCCCATTCCAGTGTGGTCTAAAAGATGAGAGGACACATGGTTCTCCTAAAAAGCTCTAGATTCTGCCCTTTGGCTTTTGGGTTGTTTTTTTTTTTTTAGTAACACATTTCATTCCTTACTGGATTGGCTATGCCTCCTCTTTCCTTGTGACTTTGAAGGTGTTATGAAGATCAATGAGAAAACATCCCATCTTAAGTATCAAATACCCACCCTCCCAGTTCTCTCTAATCACCATTACTTGTATTTGAGGAAGAGGATATGGTTATATTTTGAGAGATTGTTTGTTCTTAGAAGCATTGTAGGCAGTTTTGCGTTGTTTTTTCTTAGTCAATCATCTGTATCCTGGAAGCTTGTTTTAATCTTAGACCCCAGCCCTGGACCTGCTTAATCGGAATCTGCATTTTAACATGCCCCCCGGTGGGTTTGTAGACACAATAAAGTCTGCGAAGCTCTGATTTAGAACACAGTTTCTCAAACGTGGCTGCACACTGGAGTCACTTGGGATTTTTGAAAAATATCAATGCTTGAATCCCACTCCCAGAGATTCTGACTTAATTGCCCTGTGGTGTGGCATCAAGTCATCAAAGCTCCCCAGGTGACTGATTACGGCACAGTTTGAGAACCACCGATGTAGAGATGCATTTCAGGACAACAGAATGTTTTACAGAAAATCAGATTACTTACACCTTCATGTGAATGACTTCAATCAGCTCTTCCTTTCTCCTCAACACCTGTCTCAGGTTTTCCAGTTTGAAGCAGTAGCGGCTTTGATTGGGAAAGAGGAGAGGAGAGGGTCGCCCCAGGCAGATGGGGCTCAAAGGCGTGGGTGGGCTTGTGGCATCCTGCAGGCTTCGCAGGATTAGAGGGCAGCCTGGCACTATTGGATAAAACGGTCCAAGGTGCTACAGAAAATTGTTCTTTGCATTGGACAGACCCAAAGATGGCATTTCTACCCCCTTACTTTTCCTGGGAAGTTAAATATTGTCCAAGGTTCCACGGTAGTTGTAGTGTAATTTTCATAGATAAGTAAGACATCTAAACATAAATAACATAGTAGGAGTAAAAAAGGAACAATTAAGAAAGAAATAATAAAAATGGAAGTGCATCACTTCCCAAACTCTAAAAGTTCAAGTTCCTATTTCTTAACAATCATTGAGTGTCTCTGGGATCATTTCTCTTTCTGTCATATTTTTATTAGCTCTTCCTTGGACTAATGAAATTTTTTTAATTTAAAGTATCTGGTAGGTCAGGATCCTTTTCAGTTATCTTCTTTTTTCTTGACATGTGTCCCCATGTTCTTTTTCCATGCAGTGAGGGATTGGTAGTCTTCGGAGGGGTTGATGGTGTAACATTCTGAGGCCTAGTCACTGAGCGAGAGGCTGCTTTGATGAGACCAGAACCATACTTTTAGCCAGAATAAGTGCCCAGTTCAAGCTATTTCATGGCGAAGTCCACCTGGATCTTTGACACTAATTTGAGAACTTGGCCTTTGCTTTTTTTGAATATAGAAATAGTAACCAGAATGTTAGTAATAATATTAATAATGTCATTATTACTATTAAAGCAACTTTTTCCAACAGCTGTGTGATATCAAGCTGGGGTCAATGTAGCAATCCTTTGAAATCTTTTTTTAAATTTATTTTTATTTATTTTATTTATTTTTAAAATTAATTTTTATTGGAGTATAGTTGCTTTACAATGAAATCTTTTTTTAAACAGCTAAAATTTTAGATTTACTTCTGAAAATGTAATTGCATTTTTAAAAACTGAAGTATAGTTGATTTACAATGTGTTAGTTTCAGGTGAACAGCAAAGTGAATCAGTTATACATATACACATAGATTTCTTTCAGATTCTTTTCCCATATAGGTTATTACAAAATATTGAGTAGAGTTCCCTGTGCTATACAGTAGGTCGTTGTTGGTTATCTATTTTATACATAGTAGCGTGTGTATGTTAATCCCAACCTCCTAATTTATCCCTCCCCCGCTTCCCCTCTGGTAACCGTAAGTTTGTTTTCTACGTCTGTGAGTCTGTTTTTGTTTTGTAGATAAGTTCATTTGTATCATCCTTTTAGATTCTACATATAAGCGGTATCATATGATATCTGTCTTTCTCTGTCTGGCTTACTTCACTTAGTATGATCATCTCATCATTGTTTTTCCTAGAAGGGGAAGGAGCGATGCAAACTTCGTGCTATTCATGATCTCTACTGCCATCTACTGGAGGAAAGAGTGAACGCTTTTTTCTCTTTCAACAGGTTTTTCCTGGACTATGCAAATACACAAGCCATTGGTTTAGCACTGAAAAACAAGAACAAATTACCTTGTTTACAAACAAATTTTTTTCCTTTGAACCTCAAGTTTCTTCTTTTTTTTACACTTACACATATCCCAGAACTTACTATAAAAATAGTAAAAACTCAGCATATTTGTCTACAGTATATGGACATTTTAATCAAAACCAATGGCTCACATGACTCCCATCTATAAACCTTCCCTCCGGGTGTTTATTTCAGCTTACATCAAACTAAATTAAAAGGGCCAGTGAACGCCATGGTTCTTAAAGTGTGGCTGCGGGGCCAGCAGCATTAGCACCACCTGGGAGCTTGTTAGAGCTGCGATTTCTTGGGTCTCCTCCCAGGCCTTCTGAATTAGAAACTCTGAGGCTCAGGCCCAGGAGTCAGTGGTTTCACAAGCGCTCCAGGTGATGCCGATGCACACTCAAGTTGGAGGTCACTGACTTCATGCAGAGCAAGAATCCTTGGCGTATCAGACAATTTTAAAATAACGCTTGTGGGGAAATCCCTGGCGGTCCAGTGGTTAGGACTGCGCGCTCTCCCTGCCAAGGGCGTGGATTCATTCCCTGGTCGGGGAGCTCAGATCCCACCAGATCCCACAAGATGCACGGCGCGACCAAAAAAAAAAAAGCTTTTAGAATATCAGGTTTTAATGTACTCCATGATCTCCCCTGAGCAGTGTTTTTGTTTTGAATTTGCAGTATGAATGGAATGACAATGAAATGTACTTGTTCCGGTCGTCTGTTGCATACGCCATGAGAGAGTATTTTTCAAAAGTCAGAAACGAGACCATTCCTTTTGGGTGAGTTGATTTGCTGTGCCCTGAATCAGTATTTCCCTTACTCTTGGGTCTAAGAAAATATTATGCTTCAACTTTTATTCAAGTGAAATTAAGAAAAACCTCCTAATAACTTTTAAGTCTCTTTGATCTCCTGGAATTTGGGCCAGTGTATTTAGGGATGATTGTGACTTATTTGACTTGTAGGTGACAAGAGCATTGTTATTATGAAATGGCCCTCTCCTCATCTCTCTCCTCCCTTTCCACCCCCTTCCCTCCTCTCCCCTCTTTTCCTCTCCCCTTCTTTTCCCCAAATGCTCTCATCCACCCCTCAGCTCTGAATAAAAAAAGGCAGAAATCTCTACTTTCATTCATGAGCTTATATTCTAATGTATCTGTTTTGTATGTGTGTGTGTTATAGACAATCGACAAAATATGTAAATATGTAAGTAGTAGCATTCGATGGTGATAAGTGCTAGGGAGAAAAATTCAACAGGAAAGGAGCTAGGGAGTGCTTGTGTGTGTGTGTGTGTGTGTGTGTGTGTGTGTGTGTGTGTGTGTGTAGGGTTCAATTTTAACTAAAATGGTCAGAGAAAGCCTTGTTAATATTTGAGCAAATAGCTGAAACCGGAAAGAGAGTCAGAGGTGCAGACTATGTGGGGAAATGTTTCAGCTGGGAAAATAGCAAGTGGAAAGATCCTGAGGGACAAATATCCTTCACCTGTTGAAGGAACAGCAAGGAGGCTAGTGTGGCTGGAGCACAGTGAGCTAATAGAAGACCAGTGGGAGATGTGGTCCTGGTGGGACTGGGCCAGGGGGGTGGAGGCGAGAAGAAAGTTCATGTGTGCCTCCCAAGCCGTTCTAAGGCCGTTGGCTTTCCTTCCGGGTGAGAAAGGCTCTGAGCCCTGTGATCTGCCTTGGGTTTTATTAGGGTCAGCCTGGCAGCTGTGAGAGCAGAGTCTTGTCACATCGTGCTGTAAACCCCGCCCCTCACCCTCACCGTGGGGTAACATGACGGTGTTTGCTGGGAGGGGCAGGGTTCGAAGATATCAACGCACCGCCTCTGTCCATGGAACAGAGCCGTTGCTGCGTGCCATGTTGTTTAGCACGAGTCTCGGTCACCGGCGATTCTTTGCTGATTCTGCTACTGCTTTCAGTGTGAAATTTTTCTATGATTGGAAAAAAAAAAACCAAACTTGTTCTTATACGCTGGCAGAACTAACAGCGCCAAGACTTGCTGTCACACCTTATGTAGTTGAGTTCGTGTGCTTTGGGCCCTGTTAAGCTTGTTGAGACAATTACATCCTTCCATGACGGGCCCTGCCCCATGTCTCCCTGCTTTATTTACCCTGTGACCCTCCCCCCATCTCCTTTTCACCAGCAGGAGAAGTTTTCATTCTCTTCACAGTGTCCTCTGTGCCACCAGGGAAGATGTTTCTTTTGTTTCTCCACAGGGAGGAGGACGTGCGGGTGGGTGACTTGAAACCAAGAATCTCCTTCACCTTCTTTGTCACTTCACCTAAAAATGTGTCTGACATCATTCCTAGAACTGAAGTTGAAGAGGCCATCAGGTGATATTTCACTTTCTAATGCATGATAGCAGGGCAAGGGGGTTCCCCAAGGCAGCAACAACAGTAACGAATATTTGGTGTGCTTTTACAGTGCCAGGCACTCTTCTGAGTCATTTACATGTTTTTCCTCATCTTAAAAACTTGGGTTTTAATTCCAGAATCTCATAGAAAGGGGATTGTCTTAATTGGATTTATCCAGATGCAGGTCCTTAGACAAGGATTTGAGTGTAAGTAGTTTATTTGGGAGGTGACCTCAAGAAGCACGGATGGAGGAATGTGGACAGGAGACAGAATGGAAGGAAGGTAATAAAGGACACGTTATGAGCAAGTCACCACTGCGGGCAGCTAGAGCTCCATTCTGCCGGGAATTCTGGGAGACGGCGTAGAATATGCACCTCAATTGTCCCATCAGAGCTGGGGTATTTATTCACCACCTCCCATCAGTCGCTGGTTGAGAACTGCTTACAGGGGAGACTCACTTCCCAGCATTGCTGGCCTGCAGGCAGGGCCGAATCTTGTGGCCTGAGAATGCTCCTGGGAAAAGGCAGCAGATACTGGCTGAGGGAAGTCTGGCCAGCACACCCGGAAAATGGTAAGAGCAGAGGACACATGGGCAGGTGTCGCCATCATTTGCTGTAGGGACTTTGATGTAGGATCCATTTAACTAACCAAAGTCTGAAACAAAGCAGGCAAGGATAGGATTCCTTAGACACTGGTTAGCCTCCATACCAAAAGAGGGACTTGCTATTGGTGGTGAGTGTTCAGAAGGAACAGTTTTCCCAATTTGCCTCAGCTGTTTCCCGAAACAGCAATAGTGAAGAATGGATAGATGTAGGTGTTGGGACTTTGATGTAGGATCCATTTAACTAACCAAAGTCTGAAACAAAGCAGGCAAGGATAGGATTCCTTAGACACTGGTTAGCCTCCATACCAAAAGAGGGACTTGCTATTGGTGGTGAGTGTTCAGAAGGAACAGTTTTCCCAATTTGCCTCAGCTGTTTCCCGAAACAGCAATAGTGAAGAATGGTTAGATGTAGGTGTTTCCTCTTGTCATTAAAAAAAAAAAAAAAAAAAAAGAGGCTTAAGCTATTCCCTGCTACAGGAAGTGCCCAATAGGTGGCGCTCTTGAGCTGCTGATCATCTTCGGAAGCAGAAACAAGACTTGGCTGGGCAGAGTAGGCCTAGAAAATCTGGTTTACTGGGGTTTACAACCGGAGCACGCCCAGAGACTCAACTGGCTGCCTCCACATGACTTGTCCTGAGGAAAAGCGCCGGCTGAGATCATCATGAAGGAGTCTCTCTCTCCCTCTCTCTCTCTCTCTCTCTCTCTCTCTCTCTC
>NC_041220.1:158716286-158725176 GCF_002837175.3 Physeter macrocephalus | reverse complement strand
TCTCTCTCTCTCTCTCTCTCTCTCTCTCTCTCTCTCTCTCTCTCTCTCTCGACTTCCTCCTGACCTGCCCTATACCAGCCAGACACTTTGGTTTTCAATCTAGAATATTGAACATTTCACTGTTTTTTGTTTTAAAAATAATCCTCACCTTTTTTTTGGCAAAGGCTTCTTCCCTGTATTTCTCCCCAGTGCTGCCTTTTACTGATAATTTTGGATGTCAACACCTTTCATTTGGAAAATACAACTGTCGAGACTTGTGTAGAGGGACTGTTTCATTTGTAGAAGAGGTGGATGCAATTGTCCTTTTCCATTATTTGATATAACATCATTGTAGACATACCCTGACAGAAGGGAAATTCTTACCAAACATGCTAACTTTGCCTTTCCAACACAGTAGTCACAAATGAACAAATGCCAACCATTTGCACGTTTCCACACTTGCAGCCTAATTTTCCAATGGAGCTGTTTCCAACCCTAATCTAGGTTACAAGATAGGAAAGATGTATAATTGTCAAAACTCAAATCTTTCACTGAACCTGGTTATTTACTTTGATTTCATTGCTTTTTTCGGTATACATTTTTAGGATAAGCCTTATCACATCCGTTTGGGAATGATGGTATAAGGAGTAAATAATTGCACACAGTTTTGCTTTTGGGAATAGGATGTCCCGGGGCCGTATCAATGATGCTTTCCGCCTGGATGACAACAGCCTGGAGTTTCTGGGGATTGAGCCGACGCTGGGACCCCCTTACGAGCCACCTGTCACCATATGGCTGATTATCTTTGGGGTCGTGATGGGAGTGGTAGTGATTGGTATTGCTGTGCTCAGCTTCACTGGGATCAGAGATCGAAGAAAGTAAGTGACCTTTCTTAGACTTATCTATCGTAAAACAGAAAGGTTTAGGGAAAACTAACTGGAAATTTTGCAGTAAGTGGTAGGTTGTACAAGCCAGTTACTTATTTGGACAATTTCGCAGCTAAATATTCTTATGCTTCCCCTAGAAATTTACCAGATTTCATCAGCACTTTGCCTCCCTAGCAAAGCCCCACCATACAGGACATGTCCAGCCTGGAGTTGGCTGGTGTGCCCTGGTAAACTCCAGCCTGGCCCACAGCATCATTGCCCCACTGCTAAGAGGCACTCCAAGCCCAGCAGGAGTGAGTGGGCTCAGGGCATTATCCTTACTGATGAGTCCTCCTCGGTCTAGAACTGACCTTAGAGGCTGGATTAGTGATGGATTTGAGCTGTGAAATCATTCGAGAATGAGCTCTGAGATTTGCTCCAAACTGCTACCCTCAAATCCTCTTCATCCCTCCTCTGATAGCACAGACGCCCTACTATCCCCTCAGTTCATGGGGTCAGGCACCCTCTAATTTGTTCTTGAGTTGAAGATCCAAGTTCATGGAGGATTTAAATCACCAGAGACCTGATGTATAGGCTTGCCCTGCCACTAGATTTGTTTTCTGACCTTGAGACATCATTTACGTTTGTTGGGCTTATATATATTTTCTAGCACCTGACAAAACTCTTTGCACACTTTCGGTTGTTTAAACATGTTCTGTAATTTTTACATGCACTAGTCTATTTTGCTCAATTTTCTTCACTATATTATTTGTTCTCCCAAGTAACTTCATTTTTTAAAATAGGCATTTACTAGAATACATTCATATAGTTAAAATTTTTTAAGTACAAAAGGATACACAGAGTCTTCTGTCACTCTTTGCTTCCAAGTTCCCTTCCCAAAGCCAACAAAAACGATCGGTTTTTAAAAAATTTTTATTTTATATTATAGTTGATTTACAACGTTGTGTTAGTTTTAGGTGTACAGCAAAGTGATTTAGTTATACATATATCTCTTCTTTTTCAGATTCTTTTCCCATATAGGTTATTACAGAGTATAGAGTTCCCTGTGTTATACAGTAGGTCCTTGTTGATTATCTGTTTTATATACAGTAGTGTATATATGTTAATCACAGTCTCCTAATTTATCCCTCCCTGCCCTTTCCTCTTTGGTAATCATAAGTTTGTTTTCTAAGTCTGTGAGTCTTTCTGAAAAACGATCAGGTTTTTGGACACCCAATGAATCAGAATCTGTGTTTTAGTAAGACCTGCAGACTTGGACACACATTACGGTTTAACAAGCGCTCCTCTACATACTAAAAACTTGCACGTGAGACGCTATTCCAAAGTTAATTCATTAAAGAAATTATTTGGAAGCCCCTCCTTCATGCTACACACTACGTTAATAGAAGGTACATGCAAAAATAAGACTGTCAACCCTGCTCATGTATTTCTTACACTAGTGTTCTCAGTGATTGTATGATGTAAATATGTAATTATCTTCATGTATATATAAAACTGAGATTCAGAGAGGCCAAGAAACTTTCTCAAGTTTGCACGGCTAGTCAGTAACACGTGAGGATATATGCTTGGTTTCTAAAGCTGGTTATTGTACCACAAAGCAGGCCTACCCTGATCTTTATACTTTGGAAGTTGATAATTTAGTGGGGAAGCTTTGTAAAATGAAGTGATTGGCTGAATGACCACTGAGTTCCCAAAAATAATAATAATGGTCAATATTTATTGAGGATTACATGCCAAGTACCGTGAGTACTCTGCCAGCATTATTTCATTGACTTCACATGATTGCCATCATTTGCCGAATAGGCAAACTGAGACACAGAGGCCCCTGCTCGCCGACTCCAGAGCTTATACCCTAACCAGTCTCCTGTTCTCTGCCAGCCATCGTGCCGACCAGTCATGGGCCTAAAGAAGTGAATCCGATGCACTCTGGGTGCCTGTAGTCCATTGAGAGGGGACTGGTATGCAAATGAGTATAGGTGATTAGATGCTGAGAGGAAAAAGATGCCTGGGCCCAGTGGAGTCCAAGGGAGGCCGTGTCATTCTAAGATCACAATATTAAGGTGACTTCACTTTATTTAACAGGAAAAATCGAGCAAGCACTGAAGAAAATCCTTATGGCTCCGTGGACTTGAGTAAAGGAGAAAATAATTCAGGATTCCAAAATAGTGATGATGTTCAGACTTCGTTTTAGAAAAATCTCTTTTTATTTCCTCTTGAGGTGATCTTATTGTATGTAAATGTTAATTTCATAGTACAGAACATAGGAGATTATAAGGATGTCATTAAATGTCAAAGCTATGTCGCTGTTCAGGAAAAGTTGTCCAAAGAAGACATGCCTGAGGAGAGGGCATCTTCACTTGCATCGCCTTTAGTGTTTGTTTCTGCCTCAGGATTTGACTTTTCTGTTTCCTGAAAGAGGTGTTTCTATTTGATAATAGAGAAAGTTTGTCTTTGGCCTCACACGCTGTTCAGGGGTAAAAGCAATGGAAATGTCCGTTGTGTTGCTGGAGTTGAAAAGAAAGGAGACGTGGCAGGAGCAGGTGTTGGGCTCTGGTGTGGAACCTGGGTGCCTGTGAACGGATGGAGCTGCAGGGATGGAGAACAGCACGCACTGTTCATTTGGATTTAATTCAAGTGTAAAGGATGCCATGCTCTCTTCACATTAACTTGATCTAAGTACTCTAGTGATTTCCCCCAGTGATGATTGGACTGGAACATGCCTTCTTCAGGGTGACAGGGCTACAGAAGAGAGAAGAATCCAGAGAGCCATTGGAGGACATTGCCGTCTCACTTCCAAGCTGCTTGCTCACCATCTGAATCTCGCTTCCGTTGCTCTCTAACTGTGGAGTGCCTGGAGATCCCAACTGAATGTCACCCTGTGAAGTGGGCTCCCAATCTCTTAAATCTTTTGTATTTGCCCACAATGTCTGAGTAGTGTTGAGCACGAAGCAGACACTCAGTAAATACTCGATTTACACACGCCTGTGGTCTTATGTGTACTTCTGTGCTCGGGTTTCTGTGGCTTCAGTCTGCTTTTCACTTCCAGGGACAAAGTTGCCATCTGACTGTCCAGGACTCTTGACCTCCCATATGTCTTGGAATGTATCCCAATGCCTTCAGTTGCTTTATATTTATTATATAAATCAATTATAAAATCAGTCGAAAAAGAGTTGTGTTAAGAGCGTCTACACCATCAGGTACCAAACCTGGTAATGCTTTTATGTATCTCAGAGCCCCCAGCCCAGTTCTGAGCACAGCATCCAATACAGACCTGAAAACTCCTTTAAAATGGATTAAATAGGTGACAATATCCAAACTCTAGCCATCAATTCACTTTACGTGGTGACCAGCACACTCTTAGAGTAACTTTGTCAAGTAAGGAGAACTAGCAGCTCCTGCTCAAAAGACCCAAATTTCCGGATGGCTTTTAGGGAAGGGCTTTTAAAGGCAACATGAGGGGTGAGGGTCGTAGGGGGCCTGATCAGCTTGTGGACATTCTTCTGATTGATTGGTGGTGAGGTAACTGGGTGGTATTTCTGGAGTCAGCATTATCAACCTTCTGGTTCTAACCAGTCTGGGGTCTACTTGTGGTCAGCATGCAGTTAAGTTCTTCCACCTGGTGGGGGTGTTAGTATCTGCAAAACAACTCAAGGATACGGCTCAGGATATTATCCATAGCCCTTGAGGAGGAACTAAAGGTCCTTGACTTTGCTTTATGGCTAAACTATTACTGTCTTGATTGACTATTTTTCTTTGTTCCTGCATTTTCTCATTTCTCTTATTAAATTTGCTCTTTGGAACTTGGGGAAGGCCTAGCGAGCTAAAGATTTTCTACAACAAGAGGCAGGGGGAGGAGTCATGTTCCCGGGAAGGTCCCATAGAGTCCTGCTGAGCTTCGTTTTTAGAAGATCAAATATGGAAAAATAAGGAGAAGAAAGGAAAACACCCTTCAAGGGCGGGGGGGGGCACCAGGAAGACCTAGTTTGGGTGTGAGAAATCTTTCTCGGGGGGCTTTAACAGTCTGTGGTGCAAATCTCTGGTGGACGGAATCAGAGCAACACATTTCATTATATATTGAGGTTTTCATACCACGGTAAAAAAAATAGAAGACTGTTATCATAAGTCGATTCTGCTGAAAATAAAGGAATCATTATTTAAATGTCAAGAGACAAATAACCAAGAGGGAGGGTGTGAATGTCTCTTAAGGGAGATTGTTAACTTATATCTGGAAAATAGTAGCAGGGTTTCATTAGTGTCTTTTCCCTGTAATAATGCCCTTCACATAACCTTTCTCTTTCCCTTCTTGACATTACAGACATGACAATGATGTACTCCAAAATGATGAAAGCCTATGAGTTCAGTAGCAGACCGTGAAGGTGGGCATTCCCAGGAAGCTTGAAAGCTAAGGCACCTTTTAGTAATAGCCATAAGAAGGTAAAATAGGACTCCTGTACCTTTGTGTCAGTTATCAAACTAGCCAGAAAGAAGCCCCAGGGCCCCAAACTCAAGGATTTTAAATGATTACAGTAGTGCCCACCCTCCCCCACCCGCCATCCGCTGTTTCACTTTTGACGGTTTCAGTTACCCGCGGTCAACCACCATATGAAAATATTAAATGGAAAAATTCAGAAATAAAGAATTCATAAGTTCTAAAGTGCGTGCCGTTCTCAGTAGCGTGATGAAATCTCGCGATTTCAGCTCTGCTCCCCCGGGACCTGAACCATCCCTTTGGCCAGCATGTCCCACCCGTTAGTCAATTAGTGGCTGCAGTTATAAGATCTGCTGTCGCAGTGCCGCACTGCTGTGTTCAAGTGACCCTGATTTTACTTAATCCTGGCTCCAAAGCGCCAGAGGAGTGATACTGGTGATTCGGAAATGCCAGAGAGAAGACCTAAAGTGCTTCCTTTAAGTAAAAAGGTGACAGGTCTCAACTTAATAAGGAAAGAAAAAAAATCAGATGTTGAGGGGGCTGAAACCTACGGTAAGACCAAATCTTTTATCGGTGACATTGTGAAGAAAGAAAAAGAAATTCATACTAGTTTTGCTGTCACGCCCCAAACTGTAAAAGTTATGGCCGCAGTGTGTAAATGCTTACTTAAAATGGAAAAGGCATTCAATTTGTACAGTAAGATACTCCGACAGAGAGACCACATTCACATAACTTTTATTACAGTATTCTGTTATAATTGTTCTATTTTATTATTAGTTATTGCTGTTAATCTCTTACTGTGCCTAATTTATAAATTAAACTTGATCATAGGTATGTATGTATAGGAAAAACACAGTATATATGGGGTTTGGTATTATCCTCAGTTTCAGACATCCACTGGGGGGTCTTGGAATGTATCCCCTGCAGATAAGGGGGGAGTACTGTACAAAGCAACAATCTAATACAAGATCATGGTTATACTTGAGTTGAAATTGAAAATAGTTAAGTGTAAGGAAAAAGGCATCAAGTTATACCTTAGCATCTTTAAAAATTGTGTCTATGTGACACATAGTATATTATTGAATTATGTTATTTAACTTTAGTTTTATATTTGTGTACATAATGACATGAATTCATGTTTCTGATTTGGATATCAAATGAGAATTGTATCATTTGGATTGAATTATAGACCACCTAACGGTGCCCACTACATAATGAGGTCCCCTAGGGCAGTTTGGACTGACTGCACAGAAACATCTGGGAGCTTGTTAAAAATACAGATTCTTAGGCTGCACTCAGACCTGCTGTACCAGAATCTCTGGGGTAGTTCCTAAGGAACCTGTGTTTTAACAAACTCTCCATTTGATTCTCATACATGCTAAAGATTGAGAACATTGAAACCTGAAGGCAAGTGTCACAATTTCCATACTTGCTAATAGCATATTTAATTATCATGATAGTGGTGATATTAAGAAAAGAACAAATATCCAACAATTTTTCAATTCTGTTCAATCTTTACATATGGTACACACCCTCTCTATTTTGCAATCAATCAGAAGATGTGCTTCTGCTATAGGCTGGGAAGTATAATATTAAGAGCAGCATAAACAAAATCACTAATTTGACCTATATTTCAAGGAAATCTTTTGTTTCCTACCTTGTTCATTTCTAGATAATAGAACAAACAGCACACAAAATACCATTAAGAAGAACTAGCTAAATTACAATGTCTGTGCTTTGCTACACCCCTTAAAAAGAATGAAAATGTTGGCCAACATTTACACTCATTCTCATCAGAACTTCTCATTTCTTCTTCAAGGTTTGTCTTTTTCCAGAAGTGGTTCAATGGAAGATAGGAGTTGTTGAAATGTGGGACGCTTTTCTGGAAGCTAAATAAAAGAAAAACCCAATGGTTTAGTTTATGAGGGTTATGATTAAAAATAAACTATGTAAAATATTTATACCTCAGTCCTAAAACTAGCAACTTTTACAATGTGGAAACACTATAGACATTTCTTCTAAAGAGAAAACAATTAGAGCCCTAAGAAGTGGGGAAGAAAAAGTATCTTTATTTGCATAAGATACGACTGCAGACCTTGGAAAACCAAGAGAATTAATGATAGAACCAACCCAAATAATAAAGGAATTCACCAGGAGAGCAGTATATAAAATTAACTTACAAAACCAATAGCCTTCCTATACATGTACAATAACCAATTAGAAGATGTAATGGAAGAGAAAACCCCATTTACAATAGCAATGACACCTCAGTAAAATACGAACAAAAATGTACCCCCCACAAATGAGGAAAACTTTAAAACGCTGCCGAAAAATACAAACGTAGACGTGAACACATAGAAGAAAACTGCTTGTCCTTGAATAGGACACACCAATACCATAAAGATGGTGAATTTCCCGAGTTAAAATACAAACCAAATACAGTCTCCTCCAAAATATGAACAAGCTGGTTTCAAGCTGAACAAATTGATTATCTAGTTTGTGGATTTTTAAATATGTAAAATAGCTAAGAAAACTATAAAGAAAGATGAGCAATGAGGGGGTGCTGGCCTACCTAGTATTAAAACGTTAAATACAGCAGAAACTAATACAACATTGTAAATCACTATACTACAATAAAAATTAATCCAAAAAATTAGACATTAAAAAAAGTGTTATAAAGTCTCTGTAATTAAAACAATGCAGGCGGAGATCACCTTCCTCCTCACAGATACATCAGAAATACAGCTACACGTGGAACTTCTCCTATAGAACACCCACCGAACGCTGGCAGAAGACCTCAGACCTCACAAAAGGCAAGAAACCCCCCACGTACCTGGGTAGGCAAAAGAAAAAAGAATAAACAGAGACAAAGAATAGGGACGGGACCTGCACCAGTGGGAGGGAGCCGTGAAGGAGGAAAGGTTCCCATACCCTAGAAGCCCCTTCGCGGGCGGAGACTGTGGGTGGCGGAGGGGGAAGCTCCGGAGCCTCGGAGGAGAGCGCAGCAGCGGGGTGCGAAGGGCAAAGCGGAGAGATTCCCGCACAGAGGATCGGTGCCGACCAGCACTCACCAGCCCGAGAGGCTTGTCGGCTCACCCGCCGGGGCGGGCGGGGGCTGGGAGCTGAGCCTCGGGCTTCAGTCGGATCCCAGGGAAAGGTCTGGAGTTGGCAGAGTGAAAACAGCCTGAAGGGGCTAGGGCGCCACGGCTAGCCGGGAGGGAGTCCAGGAGAAGTCTGGAGCTGCCGAAGAGGCAAGAGACCTTTTCTTCCCTCTTTGCTTCCTAGTGCGCTAGGAAGGGGTTTAAGCGCGCCGCTTAAAGGAGCTCCAGAAACGGGCGCGAGCCGCGGCTGTCGGCGCGGACAGCAGAGACAGGTGTGGGATGCTCGGGTTGCTGCTGCCGCCACCAAGAGACCTGTGTGCGAGCACAGGTCACTCTCCACACCGCCCCTCCCAGGAGCTCGTGCAGCCCGCCACTGCCGGGGCCCCGGGATCCAGGGACAGCTCCCCCGGGAGAACGCGTGGCGCGCCTCGGGCCGGTGCAGCGTCACGCCGGCCCCTGCCGCCGCAGGCTCGCCCCGCATCCGTGCCCCTCCC
>NC_041220.1:158704808-158712080 GCF_002837175.3 Physeter macrocephalus | reverse complement strand
CCCCCAGCCCCGCCCCCCATTCCCTGCATCTGTGCAGCGCTGTCCCCGCCTGAGCATCCCTCCCTCCTCGGAGCCCCTCCCCCTCGGCATCCGGGTGCAGTGGGTGAACCTTCCCCGTGGCCCAGGGCTGCGCTCGTTCCTCGCCACCTGTCCTCTGCCTCCACTCCTGGGGTCCTTGAGGATGGAGATGACACCCCCACGGGAGCGGTTCTGAACTAATCACTTGAGTTCATCAGGATTGGCTGGGACAAGCACGCAGCTCTCTGCTCACCTCCACGCTTTATCCGTCTTGTTCCACATCTTCAACGCCTTCCCTCTCTCTCTGTTCTCTCCAGCTGCTCCAATACTAACCATCCGCTAAGAACAAGCTCAATTCCCACCTCCTCCGTAAAGCCCTCCAGGACTACCCTCTGTTGATTCTTTTCCCTCTGAGATCCTAGAGCACGCTATACCAACCAGTTTTCAGGGGGAAATTCTTTGCCTCTCCTCCTGTGTGTTCATCTTTTCTCTCCAACTCGACTATAGCGTTCTTGAACGGAAATCAGTATTACCGAGTGACTGAATATACTTTTCACGAGTAAGAAAATCAACTTAGGATTTTTTAACTTTACAGTAATGCGAAAGCAATACGCATTCAGTAGAAACTACTTCGACTTTTGAATTTTGAGCTTTCCTCGGGCCCACCGTATGGGGAAAGACACTTCCTCCTGATGCTGGGTGGCAAAGCCCCAGCTCCCCACCAGCCACGCGACCACACCAGGAGACAGCGGATAGATGCAACCACCACGGACCCAGACAAGCACTCTGCTTGTCAGTACAGTAGTCAATAAATTACACGAGATGGTCAGCACTTTATTAAAAAATAGTCCTTGCATTAGATGATTTTGCCCAACTATAGGCTAACCTAGGTGTTCTGAGTGCACTGAATGTAGGTGAAGCTAAGCAGTGATGTTTGACACGTCAGGTGTATTAAATGCATTTTCAATTTATGATATTTTCAACTTACCATGGGTTTACTGGGACGTAACCCCATGGTAAGTTGAGGAAGATCTGTACAACAGAAGCAGCAGCCAAGGAACCAGTAGGAGAAATAATGGTTTTTATTTAAAGACAGTCACGGCATGGAAGCAACCTAAGTGTCCATCAACAGATGAATGGATAAAGAAGATGTGGCACATATATACAATGGAATATTACTCAGCCATAAAAAGAAATGAAACTGAGTTATTTGTAATGAGGTGGATAGACCTGGAGTCTGTCATACAGAGTGAAGTAAGTCAGAAGGAGAAAAACAAATACCGTATGCTAACACATATATATGGAATCTAAGAAAAAAAAATGTCATGAAGAGATTAGTGGTAGGATGGGAATAAAACACAGACCTACTAGAGCATGGACTTGAGGACATGGGGAGGGGGAAGGGTAAGCTGTGACGAAGTGAGAGAGTGGCAGGGACATATATATGCACTACCAAATGTAAATTAGATAGCTAGTGGGAGGCTGCCGCATAGCACAGGGAGATCACCTCTGTGTTTTGTGACCATGAGAGGGGTGGGATAGGGAGGGTGGGAGGGAGGGAGACGCAAGAGGGAAGAGATATGGGAACATATGTATATGTATAACTGATTCACTTTGTTGTAAAGGAGAAACTAACACACTATGGTAAAACAGTTATACTCCAATAAAGATGTTTAAAAAAACAAAAAAACAAAAAAAACAATGCAGTGCTAACACATGAATAGAGACCAGAGAACAGAAGAGAAAGTCCCAAAATGAACCCAAATACATATGGAAATTTATTCTCCTGTTACTGGGTATTTTGACACCATTCGATAGAATCTTATTGCTGGGGATAACATAGTCTTTTAATAAATGGTGCCTCAACAACTGAGTAGTCATTTAGAAAACGAAATCTTTGGATCCATACTTTTTATTCCATATACCAAAACAAACAGACTAGATCAGACACTTAAATGTAAAAGAATGAAACCATAAAAGTACTAGAGGAAAATCTGAGTGAATGCCTTTGCAATCTGGGTGTGGGAAAGCCTATCTAACTATAACTCAGTTTCCAGAAGCAAAAAAAGCAAATAATGATGTAGTCAACTGTATTTTTTTTAAAAGAAAGTTTTGCATGGCAAAAAACATCATAAATTAAATCAAAGATAAGTGATAAACTGGGAGAAAATAATTACAATTTATGTCAGAGATAGAGTATTAATCTCCTGAATTTATAAAGGGATCTTTAAAATTGAGGTGGGAGGAACAAAAACCTTATAGAAAAAGGGAAAAGACATGACATATAATTCTCAGAAAGATATACAAATGCTCTTCAAAATATGCCTCACTCATAATGAAAGATGTACCTAGGAAAGCTGCACTAAAATGCCATTTCTCATCTATCAGATTGGCAGGAATTCAGAAGCTTGACAATGGTCTGTGTTGCTAGAGGGCCAATGCCTGTGGAGAGGAATTTGTATGCTCTTTTTTTTTTTTTTTTTGTAAGAAAGGGAAACAAAACCACACACCTATACATACATGTTCATTTTTGTACAAAGAAATATGGGAAAGCTAAACTGGAATCTAATGAAAATTGTGAATTTTCTCCCCAAAATTGTGAAATAAAATATCAAAAAGAAGGGAGACTAAACTGTACAAAACACTCACTATAAGCAGAACCTTCAGCTGGGGACTGCCCCCGTGCAAACCCCCCTCAGTGGATTCTGCCCCAATTCTCACACTTTTACGGACCAACTGTAGGAAGAAGGCAGTTCCTTCCTGTTCAGGGCCCCCTGTCCAACCGATGGTGCAGGCACATTCCCAGGAGCTGGAGTGGGGAGGGCCAGGGAGGGTCCCAGCTTCAACTCAGACACCCTTGTCTGCTCCTCTTCTCCATCGGCCTGGTTGTGGGCAGTGCCAGGTCTCTAACCCTCCTCTGACCCAGTCTGACCCTCTAGTGCCGCCTAAGGCTCTCAGCCCCTTTACATTTGGGGTAAAAAAGAGTGGGGGAGCCTTAGATAGTATTTCAAGTGACATTGGGTGGGAAGTCACCAAGTGCCCATATTCCAAGAAGAATTTAAGCTAAAAGATAAAATGTTACGTGATGCAGTCAGTAACTCTTCCAAAGTGGAATTGTAGGCTCCAACACAAGAGATGAGGGACTCTTTAAATCCCGTGCAGTCATTTATTCCTAGCACCTGCATAGTGCCTGGTGCACAGCTGCTCTATTAATATGTAACAACAACGACAACCACTTAGAGCACTTACTGTATACCGGGCACTGTTCTAAGGACTTTATAATATTAACTCATTCAATCCACACAATAATCCTATCAGTTAAGTACTATTTTATAGTGAAGCACAGAGATGTTAGGAGGCTTAGGCAAGGTCCCACAGCTAGCATTCAACCCAGAGCTAGCATTCTGGCTCCAGAGTCCACATGCTTAACCACGACACTGATCTGTCTTTTACGAGTGAATGAATGAATGCGTGAACGCACGATGGCAGCATTAGGCCCGTTTGTCAATGAGGCCACGCCATATAATGGTTATGGGCTGCGAGCTCTTAGATGAATGTTCTTAGAAGTCTCCTATTATCACATCACTTGCAAATGTCTTCAGGGGCTCCGTGTTGCCTATAGAAAGCCAAACTCACACTCCTCTCCTTGTCATTCAGGCTACAGAATCTGGACCAGACGTACGTACTCTTCCAAACTCATTTCCAGCCCCTCCAACCACAGCTCCAGCCAAGCACGCAGTGCTCATTCCTGCCTCCCCACCTGTGCTTGTGCTGGTCGCTCTCACCTGGACACCCTTGAACTGTGTCTCCACCCACATAGTTGGGGAAGCTCTGTAGAGCTTTCCAGACCTGGCTCAGATAACGATGCGTTCCGGAAGCTGGGCTCCCTCTCCTCCGAGCTCTTCCTGTACTTACTTGTCTATGTTTCTAATTTGCACATATAATTATAAGCTACTTGCTGTTTTCAGTCGCACAAAAAAAGATACTCATATCGTCTCCCTGCATGGAAGGCTTTTATTCAGCACTTGAGAGACAGGGGAAGGGAGAACAGACTGGTGTCCATTCTGTGCTCTCTACACGTGTTATTTGTTCTCTGTTACACGTTTTCTCCTTGAGGAGAGACCCTCTAGTGTTGTGGTTGAGAACAGGGCCTCTGACACTAGCCAGCCTGCCCCTTACTAGCTGTGTGAGCTTGGGCGAGTCACTTAACCTCTCTGGGTCTCTGTTTCCCTTCTGTTCGTTTAGCCATGATAAGAGTACCTACTCATAGTGTGTTTCCTGTTGAATAAATGAGTTAATATTCGTAAAGTCCTTAGAACACTTTTGATATAAGTTGTTTGTTAAGTTGTTGGCGCCTACGGTGCTGGTTTCAGATCACAAACACCTGAGGGCAGGGGCCCGTTGGCGCCTACGGTGCTGGTTTCAGATCACAAACAGCTGAGGGCAGGGGGCCAGGGCCATTTCCACCTGCTCTGTAGCAGGTGCCCCCCCCCCGCCCCCGCCCCCGCCCCCGCCTCAAAAACGCTTCTTCCGGCGGTGACGCAGCCACTGGCCCGGATGCGCCCGGCGCCCTGCCCGCTCCCCCCAGTGGAGCACTCGCCTCATGCCAGCAGCTGTGCATGACCTGGTAGACGGTGTCCGACGCCAGCTGGGGCCGGTAGAGCCGGTGGCCCTGGGAGACCTTCACGACCACCTGCGAGTTGTCGTACAAGTCATAGGGCTGCTTCCCCAGGCTGAACACTTCCCACATCAGGATCCCTGCACCATGGGGAGGGCGGCGGCGGACAGAGGAGAGAGAGGCAGCGTCAAAAGGTACAGTTTGTCGAACGAGCTTCACACGCCAGGTCAGGAAGGCTCTGGGTCAGAGCTGGGACCCCTGGGGGATGAGTCCACGCATGAAGGACGGGGCAGGGAGGGCGGGCCTGGACCATAGCTTCCGGAGCCCAGGCTCTCTTCTCCTGTTCCCTGAGACCCGGACGCCCATTCTTGCCGGGAAATGGGGAACCGGCCAGGGCAGCTGCAGGGGGAGCTCCCTGGGGTCAAGGCCCTTGGGCTGCTTCAGAGAGGCGGCTGAGGCCTGGTCCAACCCACAGTGACAGCCCCCAGCTCCAGCCCTTAGGAGTAATGGATGGGAGTCCTCGCCCTTTCTCTCTGCCTTGGCAACAATTTCATTGCACCATCAAATTACCTTTTGGTGGAAATTTAAGATAAAATCATGGGCAACGTTCCTCCTTGTCTATTGCCACAGTGTTCTAGAATACTTTGTGGGTCAGGTGTCCTTTCAAGGATCTGATTAAAATCATTAGCTTTTCCTCGGGGAAGTGAATGCACAGCATTTTCGGGCTTCTTTTCTGGAAGTTCACAAGGTATTTTCTGGAATTATGCAGAGTATGGTGGACTCCAAGTTAAGAAACCGAGTTCTGGTCATGGTGGTCAAGAGGGTTGCGTTTGGGGCCAGTCAGACGTGCCTTTTGAGGCCCAGGTTTGCCACTTATAGGCTGGGCAACTTTCTTAGCCCTTCTCAGCTCTGCTTGCCTTCTGTAATATGCGGATGTCTGCACATCACAGAGTTGTCGTGAGGATTGAATAGGATAAAACACGCGGAGCGTTTAGAAGGGCACTGGAGACATTTTAAATGCTCTCTAAATGGTGGCCTTTGTGATGTTGTACTGGCGAAGCCAGAGAATTCCAGCACTCAGCCAGCTTCAAAAGCTTGGAAAACTAGAAATATGCAAGAAGGGAGCAAATTGTTCTAGAACCATAACTGAAATACTAACTTCAAAACTTCTTTGACTTTTAGGGCTACAGATTTTTTGTAAAATATTTACAGTAAGGCAATGTTACAAGTTATGGTGGCTGTGTGTTTTTTTTTAAACAAATATTCTAAAACAACCGTCCAAAAACGTGTTGCCCCTTTCACAGTTGTCTCTTTGGAAGGCTAACCACTTATCTCAGGAATAATATCATTGCTTAAAATATCTGTGGGACTCCTCTTTGAGAACTGCTTTCAGAGGTCCTGGTTTATTTTGATTATCTTCACTGGGGACAAATTGTTTAAGAATGAATTTAGTTCTTGGAAACAGCCAGAAAATATTTGGAGCCAAATTCTGGCACATAAGGTAAGCAGTCGACCTGGGTAATGCAATTTTTTGGTCCCAACCCAGCTGTGACTATTGAGTAAGGATACCGATTTTAAACAGTATCTCTCATAAGGCATATCAATTGACACGAAGAGATTGAAACTAATTCTGACAAGTTCATCAGCACAAAATGACATCAGGTATTCGCCAAAATGCTCTCTGTGGTTTTTCCTTTTTCTGTATACATTGGATTATTATTATTATTTTTTACAATGAACAATACCAATTTTACAAAAGGAATAATTCTTTTTAACAATTGTCACATGGAAAAATCAACAGCTAACTACATTTTCCTTTCTTCAGGCTGTCATGTAGAAAGTCAAATTGTGCTTATGGACTAAGACAGGCATGAAATAGTTCTCAGTTGTATTTAATAGATTCCATAGCCTTATGATAATTTGGAATATTTATCCTGGGCTCATCTGACAGCGATTTTAAACAAGCCTGACATTCCTCCCAATGTAGAAAAATACCAGAAAATCTACAGAATCACAATTTAAGAATTGTCTCTGTTTTCTAATTACGTTTACTAAATTTCAATATAGATTTTTTCAATAAAATAGGGTCAGCATACTCTTTCTATAAAGGGCCACAAAGTAAGTTTTCTAGGCTTTGAGGGTCATGCAGCCTCTGTGGCAACTACTGTTGCAAGCACAAAAGCAACCACAGACAATACATAAACCATATGTACAAAGGACATGGCTGTGCTCCAATCAAACTTTCCTTACAGAAACAGGCCACTGGAATTGGTCCTGCGCCATGGTCTGCTGACCCCTGACCTAAATGATGAATTTTAACAAGGACACTAGTTGAAGTTGGGATGGGCCAAAGAAAGTGCTGAGTCATGTTTGGTATTTACACCAGGCATGCCCCCCAGATTGGTCAATTCAGAAGGGAATGATTGTCACCCCGCTTCCGTGCAGAAAGTCGATGACCTCATTTTTTTTTTTTTTTTTTTTTTTTTTTTTTCGGTACGCGGGCCTCTCTCTCACCGTCGCGGCCTCTCCCGTTGCGGAGGACAGGCTCCGGACGCGCGGGCTCAGCGGCCATGGCTCACGGGCCCAGCCGCTCCGCGGCATGTGGGATCTTCCCGGACCGGGGCACGAACCCGTGT
>NC_041220.1:158685413-158704644 GCF_002837175.3 Physeter macrocephalus | reverse complement strand
CCCGCGTCCCCCCGCATCGGCAGGCGGACTCTCAACCACTGCGCCACCAGGGAAGCCCCGATGACTTCATTTTAAGCCCTTCAACGTTTTGTACCTTATGCAAACTGGGTTTTAGTTTTCGGTGACTCCTTTTTGAAAACTGAAATCTTCAGTGGGAAAGCTTTTATCCCTTTTGATTTTATGAGAAGGTGCTAGCAGGATGCCAATTATACAATACGTGGCAGACATCCTAACACCAACACAAGAAAGGGTCACCAGCATCTTCTTCAATCCCTTGCTGGTCTCTGGCCACACATGTAATTTTGTAAGTGCTCAGAGCTTTTGCTGAAAATGGATGTTGCTGCTCCTGTGGTTTCCTGTTGCGGAAGCCAGCTTATGAAATGGGGCTGGGTCCCACGTGGCCACATTCTTACCGAACGCCCATACGTCTGACTTGCTGCTGTATTTGAAGTAGTGAAACACCTCTGGGGCTGACCACTTGACGGGAAACTTTGTTCCTACCGAGCTGACATACTGGTCATCAAGAACATACCTGCAGAGGAAGACAACACAGCCCTTCAGCCAAGTATGCAGGACATACAGCCATCCGGTCTCAGCTGAGGGCCTTGCTTTTCTGGATCTTTTGCTTCCTTTCAGCGTGTGAGCTTAGCTAGAGGCTGCTGATGACTTGTAAGCATTTAAAAAATCTCTAACTCTGAAAATACCAAAATCTGAATGCAAAATATTTGGTGAATAGAAAGAAACACAAACAAGTAAAAGTAAAATCACTCCGAATCCCACCCCAAAGATAACCTGTCATGCCACCACTCAGGATACATTTTTGCTTGTACTTTCCAATCTTTTTTTCCATATATACTTTGAATAAAACTGGGTTTCTGTTGTATTGAGGTTTGCTTTTATTTTTCCTTTAAGGGCATATCAAGAACGTTTTCCCCATTACGTTCTCTTCTACAGCATCGTGTTTAATGGCTGATTAGTCTTCCTTCTTACGGATTAACGTAATTTGTTTAACCGTGTAAGTTACTTCTAATCTTTTGCTATTGTAAACAATGATGGACAGCAGTAATATCCTATGAAGTTATCAAGACCATAAAAATATATGCTCAAGATATGCAGTACACTTTTGTTTATAATAATGATAAAAACGCAATCAACCTCAATGTCCCCAGGCTGAGGAGTGATTAAATATAATATGGCACATTAATAGAATAGTATGCAGCCATAAGAAGAGAGATCACTCTACACTGACCAAAATAAAAAGATGCCTATGGTTTATGGTTAGTGCAAAAGCATGTATAGGTAATGTGATTCCGTTTTTGTGGGGACAAACAGTAAATGTCCATATTTGTGTATATGATTGGGTACACTTAGGAATCAGGTTTGAAAGGACATCCACCAAATGTGTCAGCCATAGTTATCCTAGTGCTGAAAATGAGGGGAATGGGTGGGGGGGGGGTAGATCCTACTTTTTGCTTTATACACTATTGCTATATTTCTTACAATAAGCATATATTATTTGTACAATTAATCAAGGAGAAGCCCACAAAAAACATAAATAATGACTACTAACTCAAGAAAATAGAAAAATGAAAATGATGGAGACTGAAACTTTGGATATAATTTATAGGAAGACTTCACACACAAAAATGTGTTAGAGATGTTTATTGTAATTTAAAATAGCTGAAAAAGCTGGTGTGGTAAATCGTTCTGGGAAATATTAATAATAGTAATAATAAATAATGCTTCCATAAGATTACATATAGCACCTTCCATACTTCCCTCCCAAGCCCTCAGCTCCTCAGACACCACCAGACACTCAGAAACAACCCTGACACCCCTGCCTGGGTTCTGCTCGCGACCTAAACCTTCCTTCAGATCATCGGGACCGAGTTCAATCGCAGGCATCTGACTAATGTGAACCCAGAGCTTCATGACCAACAGGGCCTGGTGCATGGCCTCCAGGATCCCTTATTTAGAGCAAGACCTGCAGCCCCCTTTTCCTAAGTTACAAAGAACTTGACAGTACATTCCCTGGACGCTTGCATAACAGCCAGTATTTCTGCTTTGAGAACAAAGTGGGATCGGTTCCCTTGGCCTGGGAGCTTCTCCCTGGCCTGAGGAGCGGTGAGTAGCTTTTGCTCTTGCGCTCAGGCGAGCTACACATTTGGAGTGTGGGCGTAGGAGAGCAAGTGTATGGTCGGAGGAGGATGGCAGGAAGCACACAGCTGAAGGGACACCCTGCCAACATTGAGGGGTCCCAGAAGAGGAGCAGCTTCTCATAATGAAATTTGGAGTAGACTTAAAAAAACATAGATCTTTCTATGGTGTTTTAGGGCCATGCTGGCTAAACGTAGAGCTGGCTTTCGTCACCTCTTCAGATCGCTTTGAAACTGCGTCATCTCTCCTCAGAATGACATGAGTTTATGTTGAGTGGGCACAACTTTATAGCTGTATTTTGTCTCAATGGCAGGGACATCTACTTGCCCTGTAGACTAAACCATGGGCAGTTGGAGGGCAGGGACTATCCCATACATTTCAGTATCTCTCTTAAGGCCTAGGCATTTAGTAGACCCTCAATAAATGTTTGTTGAATGGAAAGGCTACCATGTATGTCTTCATTTCCTATGTAAAACCATGAAAGATGACTCTGAGGCTTACGTGGTATAAGGATTCAGAATTCAGGAAATGGAAGACTTCTTCAACTGCTGTCATACTCAAACTAATTTCTCAAATCCTGAAGTGTTGCTAGAATCCTCACCAAGAGAATCTGAGTCTACTGCCTTACCTGATGATACAGGAAATTTAATAAAATGACAAGAAAAATTTTCCTAGTGTTAATGCTCTGTCCATCTGAACATATAGTCTTAAGAGGAAACAACCAGAAGGGGTAAAGGAGCCATAATACACACACACACTCACTCAATCAAGGCTTTTTAAACTTCTCTGGGTTTTTTTTTTCCTGGCTGTAACATGTTATATTTGAATATTTAGGATTTTCATGGAATTTATTCTTAAGTTTAGAAAATATTTATCAAGGTGTTGAAAGAGCTAACAAGGCCTTGGGGCAATTTCTGAAGAGCAACCCCATCTTATAGGTGGAGAAATGAGGTGAGCAGAGGTAGAGCAGGGGAGGGGATCCTGGTTTCTAAGTCCCTGATTCAGAGCAGGTTCTATATCCCCATGTTGATGTGAATGGAGACCCCTCTTGCTTTGGTTGCCCTTTTGGAATTGGCTTACCTCGTCATCCCAAAGTCAGAAACCTTCACAGAGAGATCGCTGTCCACCAAGCAGTTCCGAGCAGCCTTTAGAGGGAAAACACAATTACCAAGTAGTAAAGATGACCCAGAATCCCCTGACATCAACATCAGACATTTTCCTTCTCTTTGGCAGAGTTCTCAGCAAAATCTAAGATTGCCTATCACAACCCCAAATGCTGTGTTTCGAAGGAAATATCTAGAGTATAGGAGTTGTCTTTTTTCCTTCGCAATTTTCAATTTTTCAGAATGAAAATGTGCTCCCGTAAGTATTTTGCCTCAAGCATCCATCCTTGTCAAACAGCATGAAAGGTATTAGACATTAAACACAGAACATGAGCTCATCAATGAGAAGGGAAAAATCCTGTCTAGCGGTTCCCTCTCCACACTGCTAGGACACCGTGCATTAACAGGCGCTTTGAAGGCATAACTGCTGCACTGAGGACCCCAAATACACTGGCCTAGTGTGCATGGCAAGTTTGCTGTTCAGCGCAAGAAAATCTTAAAGATCAATCAATACCAATGCAAACCAAGCAGAACACTCTCCATGCCCACCCTGACCCAAAGACACACACAAATTTCATTTCTTGGATTTTTGGTTATCGTACTGTACAACTCCTTTAGCACTAAACCCTTCCTGGGGTAAAGGTAACCTTGGGTTAAATGGTTCTGGGAAACACTAAAGTGACCCAAGTGTTTCCTTTCCATCTGTTTTCCTTTATACCACAACCTAACTACATAGATCTTGATGGCTACTTCTACTCTTTCTATACTTCAAGTATTTTATTGTGAAATTGTGATTTTGATTACAAAAATGTCATGTGCTTAAGCACGTCACAAGTGAGCAAAGTATAAGTGAAGTTGCCCTCCTTGCCGTCCCTCCCAATGGCCCCATCGCTCGAAGAGGGCTGGGGATCGCTTTCTTTCCTTACCAAGTCCCGGTGTATGAACTGGTGGCTCTCCAAGAAGGCCATGCCTTCACAAACATCATAGCACATTTCTAAGAGCTGGGAGGGCTCAAGTCTTTTCCCATGACTCTTCAGGTAACTCAGCAAGCAGCCATTGGTTATATATTCGGTCACTATGTATATAGGGTATCTCTTTGAGCACACTCCGTAGAATTTCACCAGCTTGGGATGGTTGAGTTTCCTGGAAACAACAGATGTTCAAAGTTCAGTACTGAATTTCCATACTCCATTTTCCAGATGTCCTGAAAAAGAGTCACTGTCAGATTTTTGTGTGTTTTAATTTCCCCGCTTCTACTGGAACGGAGGAAGAGTCTGATTCTGGGAGCATTAGCCTTTGGAAGCAGAAAAATGCTGCCTCCTCTTGGATATTCACAACCTCAGCAGCCGTTAAGCTGCTCTGGGTGCTTGTTCAACTTTCCTACAGAGAATCAGGGAAGCAGTGGTCTGTTGCCTCAGAAATCCTGCTTAGTCTCGTGGCATCTTGAGAACTTCCATGGCTGATTTGGAGGAAGCTATACCTTAGGAGAAGTCACTTCCATTTTAAAGCATCCAACTTTCATGTCTAAACATTTCATTTAAAAAAATAGAATATGAAGGGCATAGGTAAAATGAAAATACTTTCCATGTTAGAGAAGTGAGATTAGTTCTGATTTTCCTTTCTTTTTAAAAAAATTTCATTTTGCATTATTGTGATGTTATTTTTTTGATGATAAACTTAGAAAATAATAACCACGTCACATTAGCACTTCTAGTAGGTCATGACAGCTATTATGATGTTCATCAACTAGTCCTTATGTAATTGATCTATTCTTATCAATTTACAGGATGCTTCTTTTTTTTCTTTTCCGTTATGGTTTATCACAGGATATTGAATATAGTTTCCTGTGCTCTACAGTAGGACCTTGTTGTTTATCCATTCTATATATAATACTTTGCATCTGCTGACCCCAAACTCCCAATCCATCCCTCTCCCACCCCGCTTCCCCTTGGCAACCACAAGTCTGTTCTCTGTGTCTGTGAGTCTGTTTCTGTTTTGTAGATAAGTTCATTTGTGTCATATTTTAGATTCCACATATAAGTGATATCATATGGTATTTGTCTTTGTCTGACTGACTTCACTTAGTATGATAATCTCTAGGTGCTGCAAATGGTATGATTTCATTCTTTTTTATGGCTGAGTAATATTCCCTTGTATATATGTTCCACATCTTCTCTATCCATTCATCAGTCGACGGACACTTAGGTTGCTTCCGTGTCTTGGCTATTGTAAATAGAGCTGCTATAGATGAACTTATTTGCAAAGCAGAAGTAGAGTCACAGATGTAGAAAACAAACTTACGGTTTCCAAGGGGGGAAGGCGGGGTGGGATGAATTAGGAGACTGGGACTGACGTATATACACTATTGTATATAAAATAGGTAATTAATGAGAACCTACTGTATAGCACAGGGAACTCTGCTCAGTGCTCTGTGGTGACCTAAATTGGAAGGAAATCTAAAAAGGAGGGAATATATGTATATGTATAACTGATTCACTTTGCTGTACAGCAGAAACTAACACAACATTGTAAAGCAACTATACTCCAATAAAAAAGTAGTGCTGCTATGAACATAGAGGTGCATGTATCTTTTCAAATTATAGTTTTGTCTGGGTATATGCCCAGGAGTGGGATTGCAGGGTCATATGGTAGCTCTATTTTTAGTTTTTTGAGGAACCTGCGTACTGTTTTCCATAGTGGCTGCACCAATTTACATTCCCACCAACAGTGTAGGAGGGTTCCCTTCTCTCCACACCCTCTCCAGCATTTGTTATTTGTAGATATTTTTGGTGATGGCCATTCTGACTCGTGTGGGGTGGTACCTCATAGTTTTGATTTGCATTTCTCTAAAAATTAATGATGATGAGCATTACAGGATGAGTCTTTAATGTTCAGATGTGTAAAGTAAATTAAATTTAACATGTCAGCTTGACAATCTTTTTAACAGATGAGGATTCATTAAATATTTAGTTATTTTCTTCCTCCTTAGTTTAACTATAGGGACATGCGTTATCGTGTTACTCAAGGCGTTGAGCTGGGTTATGCATATTTGAGCACTTTTAGGGACCTGCATTGCTCCCTTCAAAGGGAAGGCTTGTGGTGGGACCAAGGTCTATCACCCAATAAAAGGTGTTCCTTGAGCAAATTCAGTCACTGCCCAGCGGGCACATGGTAGGAACACCACGTCAATTGACACCTCCCACATTTCAGGCCTCCGTTTGACCGTTACATTTGAGATTTAACAGTTTCCCCTGATGATACAGTTTGGACTCTTTCTCTATGACTAGGTGATTTGTTAATGACTTTTTAGGATTCTGTAGGATTACCAGCCCTCTAATAGCAAAAAATATCTTTTAAAGTTACACCATGACCCTAAGGGAGTTTCTGTCAGATTTTTCTGTTCTGACATCAAGGACCCCTAACCCAGTTTTATGACAGTACAATTGCCAGAGACAGGATGAGGTACATAATTTGCAGGGATCAGTGCAAGGTGAAAATGCAGGGATCCTTGTGTAAGAATTATTAAGAATTTCAATGGTGACAGCACAGCATTAAACCAAGCGCGGAGCCCTTCTAAGTGCAGGAGCCCTCGCCACCGTGCAGGTTGTGTGCCCCTGAAGCCAGCCCCAGCCAAAGGCTTCTGTTTGCATAGCACCTCTGCTTCCAAACAATTCGGCAATTGCAGTAAAAGTGGTTATTCTGGCTCTCCGGGTACCTTTGGTCTTCATAAAGGAATGACTAAGGAAATGGACACTGGAAGGTCTGCTGGGTTTGCATCTCTGCTCTCCCACTTTTACTAGCTTGGTGACCTTGGGCTAGTTATTTAACATTTCTGTGCTTTAGTTTCCTACCAAACACAACAATGTTTTCCCACCAAAGACAACAATGGTACATCCCTCATAGCCTTCTTATCACACACACACAAAAAAAAAAAAAAAAAAAAAAAAAATGTTAATCCTCTGTAGCAGGCTAGGCTTTATGGTTTCAAGTGTCTTAGACCAAAGGCCTGCTATAGCATTGTTTTTCATACCATGCTGATTGGTTCCTTAAAGTAGGATGACCAGCTTACTGTCCCAGTTTGCCTGGGACTGAGGGGTTTCCCAGGATGTGGGACTTTCGGTGCTGAAACCAGGAAAGTCCCAGGCAAAAATGGATGGTTGGTCACCCTTCAAAGTCTGATTCACCATGCTGACAAGAGGTATAATCAGTAAAAGAGTTCTTTGTACTTACATACATGAGAGAGAGAGAGAGAGAGAGAGAGAGAGAGAGAGAGAGAGAGAGAGAGAAAGAGAGAGAGAACACATATGAATTGCCAAGAGTTGAGAGCTGCGCTTGGAGCTGAGGCCCATTAGGAAGGGTATCTTCATTTATCAGATGAGGAAAGAAGTAGGGTGAGAAAAGGACTTCTACCACACTGTGTTGGGATATTGTCTGTAGGGCGTTACTTTTCAGTAGTGCCTTAGTCCTGGCCACTAGAAGCTCATGCCCTTGGGCGTGTGCTTTACAGGGCCCCACCCTGTTCCTCATTCCACTGCATACCTCCCCACAGGACAAAGAGGCCAGAGGGCTAAGGAGACGTGTCCACTCAGAACCAGTGTATCTCTTTATCACTCTTGGGGTACCAGGACTCTGGAATCCCCTGCCCACAAAGTACTGAGGCCTCTTCCAGGACCTTCGCAGACTCTTCCTGGTCTATCTCCCCAAGAGTGAACCATGCTATCGGTGTGCCTGCCCCTAGCCGAGATAGTTGCTTGTGGGAGACACAAAGGGAGCTCGATGTACTAAATGCTATGTCTGCACATAGGCACTGAGTACAGGATGGGGCTGGGGGTGGGAAGAGAAAGGGGAGGGGTGGAGTTTTTCTGGGGCGGGGAGCATGGTCCAGAGGCTGACTTCTCTAAAGAGCCTTGAGAATTCTAAATTTGAATACGACCTTTCAGGTTGTTGTGAAGGTATACTTGTCAAAGGAGACACATAGAACCAATTTTGTGTAATGGTGTGTTAAATTGATTTGTAACTTCTAAATATTTGTATCTATGATCTGTGGATTCTTTTTTTCCTGTTGAAAAATGGTGCATTTTTAAATTAAAGTATAGTTGATTTACGATGTTGTGTTAGTTTCAGGTGCACAGCAAAGTGATTCAGATACACACACAAACACACACACACTCTTTTTCACAGTCTTTTCCATTATAGGTTATTACAGGATATTGAATACATTTCCCTGTGCTGTACAGTAGGTCCTTGTTGGTTATCTGTTGTGTGTATAATAGTGTGTAGGTGTTAATCCCAAACTCCTAATCTATCCCTCCCCCGACCTCTCCCCTTTGGTAACCATAAGTTGGTTTTCTACGTCTGAGTCTATTTCTGTTTTGTAAATAGTTCATTTGTGTCATATTATAGATTCCACATATAAGTGATATCATATGATATTTGTCTTTCTCTGTCTCTATCCCTCCCCCGACCTCTCCCCTTTGGTAACCATAAGTTGGTTTTCTACGTCTGAGTCTATTTCTGTTTTGTAAATAAGTTCATTTGTGTCATATTATAGATTCCACATATAAGTGATATCATATGATATTTGTCTTTCTCTGTCTGTCTTCACTTAGTATGATCATCTCTAGGTCCGTCCATGTTGCTGCAAATCGTATTATTTCGTTCTTTTTTATGGCTGAGTAATATTCCATTGTATATTCTATGATATGTGGACTCTTGATTCAGGCCTTGCAAATGTTAGGGACAGATCTGTTAGCATGAATGTCCCCTCATGGTGAGGGTAAACCACCATTCCTCAGAAGAAACTTACATCATGGTCTGGGCCTCCTGGAAGAATTCATCTTCTGACATGGAGCCCTCCTTGATCATCTTAACAGCAACATCATACTGCCCCTTCCACTTGCCCAGATGGACCACTCCAAACTGGCCACTTCCCAGCTCCTTCAACAGGGTAATCTCTTCTCTTTTCAGTTCCCAGATTCCTAATAAGGCAAGACAGACACTCTTTAGGATGAGAATAGAAGGCTTTGGGGCTAACAGCTTCCCAGGTGATTCCCCCTCCAATGAGAGTTTAACACTGACAATATGAAGAACAGCAAGACCTTTTAATTTTAAGTTGATCACTTAAAAAGAAAATCCTTAGTGATGTGGTCTTATGATCTATTAGACCACATGATAATGCCACCAGAACAGTATTGTTCATGAAGCAGCTATAATTATTGACAAGAAAAGTTAGAATGAAAAAAACTTTGTCAACCAGAGGCGTCTTGGAAAGACTTGGTGTCAGAATGTGCTCAGTGCCCTTAGCTTAGTAAAATATCACTACATTTTCTTATAAAATGAATTAAACTGTGATCCAGGTTGCAAACTGGCTCCCCTGAGCAGGCAGAGAATCCCAGAAGAAGAAAGGACAGGCAGAGTGGGGTTCTAGAGGCTGATGACTGGGTCAGTCTTTTTTGGTAACGCTGGGGAGATTACAGAGCTAGGTTGTGAGGACAGAAAAGGTTTCAGTTTGTTTAAGAAAACGAATGAACATATCAGAGCTGAAGCCCTCCCTGGCACAATCTGAATAGGGATCTCTGCCCTGTCTTCCATCTTTTTTTTTTTTTCAGTAAATTAACCATATATATATATATATATATATATTTTTTTTTTTTTAAAACGAAAAATGGTAGGAAATGGAGTTTAAGAACCCAAGGGCATGTCCATACCACTTCCCAAGGACACGGAGACGGGAACCTTGTTGGCCTTGGTTGACACAGGGTGGCGGAGTCGTGTGATCATGCCTGCAATGGAATCAGCTTCATATCATCACATGATCACATTACATCACATCACATTACCTTACATTGGTTCACACCTCTCTAGAGCAGCTGAAAAAGCACAGAGTTCATGATGTTGTCATGCAGAGAGAGAATCCATTCTAACCATATTCATCCTGTAGTTATATTAATTTGCTTGACTTGACTAACTAGTTCTATGTAAAGCAAAAATTCAAAGAGTAAAACTATCAATACTTTATGTGATTTTAAAAAAATCTCATCAAAGTTAGTTGCTTGATGGAATCTTTTATTTTAAAAAATTTCTCATTTTTATTTTGCTAGCTTTTCTTGTTCTAATTATTTTATTGCATTTGTAGCTAGCCACCAACTATTTTTTTAAATTGAAACATAGTTGATTTACAATATTATATTAGTTTCCGGTGTACAGCACAGTGATTCAATATTTTTATAGATTATACTCCACTTAAAGTTATCAGAAAATAATGGCTCTTTTCCCCTGTGCTGTACAATATATACTTGTTGCTTATTTATTTTAGACATAGTAGTTTGTATTTCTTAATCCCCTATCTCGATCTTGTCCCTCCCCCCTTCCCTCTCCCCACTGGTAGCCACTAATTTGTTCTCTTTATCTGCGAGTATGTTTCTGTTTAGTTATATTCATTCGTTTTATTTTTTAGATTCCACATATAAGTGATAACATAGAGTATTTGTCTTTCTTTGTCTGACTTATTTCACTAAACATAAACCCTCTAGGTCTACCCAGTTGTTGCAAATGGCAGAATTTCATTATTTTTTATTGCTGAGTAATATGCCATTGTATATGCATATACCACATCTTCTTTATCCATTCATCTGTTGATGGACACTTAGGTTGTTTCCATATCTTGGCTATTGTAGATAATGCAGCTGTGAACATGGGGTGCGTATATCTTTTCAAGTTAGTGTTTTCATTTTCTTCAGATATATACCCAGGAGTGGGATTGCTGGGTCATATGGCAGTGCTATGTTTACTTTCTTGAGGAACCTCCATGCTGTTTTCCATAGTGGCTGCACCAATTTACATTCCCACCAATAGCGTACTAGGGTTCCCTTTTCTGCACATCCTTATTAACATTTGTTATTTGTGGACTTTTTGATGGTAGCTGTTTTGGCAGGTGTGAGGTGATAGCTCACTGTGGTTTTGATTTGCATTTCTCTGATGATTACCGATCTTGAGCATCTTTTCATGTGTCTTTTGGCCATCTGTATATCTTCTTTGGAAAAATGGCTATTCAGGTATTTTGCTATCTTTTTATAGTCCCATATTTAAGTATTATACACAGAGCACATACATTTGGCTAAAAAAAACAAATCCAAACAGTACACAAGGGTACAAATAAGAAGTAAACCACTGGAATTTTTTTTTTAAATGAGCTTATTCCTAAATTGCATTGAACGGTCAAGTCATTTTAATCGTTTACATGGAGTTATGGTAAAGCTGGGTTAAAATAATCAAAGTATTTATAGTGGCTCAAAAGAACTCATTTAAAAAAAATGTATGTTTCTTGCTTTAAATGTGTGATGTTTTCCAAGGCCTGGGAGCTATCACACATGTTTCGTTTCTCTCCTTCCTTTCTTCTCTATTACTTGTCTAGTTTTTACATGAGTGGTCTCTTGTAAATCCTGCACCTTTAATTAGCAAAAAAGAAAAAATTAACACACTCCTCCAAAATATGTGTATATAGGGGCTTCCCTGGTGGCGCAGTGGTTGAGAGTCTGCCTGCCGATGCAGGGGACACGGGTTCGTGGCCCGGTCCGGGAAGATCCCACATGCCGCGGAGCGGCTGGGCCCGTGAGCCATGGCCGCTGAGCCTGCGCGTCCGGAGCCTGTGCTCCGCAACGGGAGAGGCCACAGCAGAGGGAGGCCCGCATACCACAAAAAAAAAAAAAAAATGTGTATATATAATTGCTGCTGTGTTGATACAATATATGAATCATAAAATATATTCACAAATAGAAAAGAGAATGAGATTTTAGGAACAAATCAAAATAAACATTTTAGTATTTTCTTCCAATCCCCTGGGGAATTTCTTGTGTATCCTCTGGAGTGGAATAATTCCACTTGGAGACACAAAACCTTTTCCAAAGTGTATTTTTCAGGTGCTGCATGTTAAAATAAACAATTGAACAAATTGGGACCATGGACAAATACAAATAAAGGCCAAAATCAACACCAGGAGTAAGACCAATTCACCTACGTGCCTGTGATCAGGTCAGGTAGAGTTGCACAAGTTTGATGCTGATCCCACAGCTTATTTTTTCTCACTGTTGGAAATTCATCCAGTCACTGCCTGTAAGTGGAACTAGTCTAGATAAGACATTTAGAGTAGCTTTTTAAATTTTAATTTCATTTTTTTTAGGTTTATTGAGATTTTATTGACATATAACACAGGTGACTCTAAGGTGTACAACTGTGATGATTTGATACATGTATATAGTGCAAAATGATTGCCACAATAAGGTTAGTTAATACTTCCATTACAAGGGATTTCTATATATTTTTTATATTATTTTATACTATTTGTACCAGTCAATTAGGCAAAATTTAAAAAGAGTGATAGCAGGGCTTCCCTGGTGGCGCGGTGGTTGAGACTCCGCCTGCCGATGCAGGGGACGCGGGTTCGTGCCCCGGTCCGGGAAGATCCCACATGCCGCGGAGCGGCTGGGCCCGTGAGCCGTGGCCGCTGGGCCTGCGAGTCCTGAGCCCGTGCTCCGCAACGGGAGAGGCCGCAGCAGTGAGAGGCCCGCGTACCGCAAAAAAACAAAAAAAAAAAAAAAAAAGAAAAAAAAGAGTGCTAGCACCCAGGGTCAGTGAGGATGAAGTGTTGCTGTGAGTGGGAGCATATATTTCTGAATAGCATTTGACAGTGTCTGAATTCTAAACATTCTTAACCATTATCTCAAATCCCACTTTTAGGAAATTTGGCTACAGAGATACTCATACAGGTACACAGAGCTGTGTTTGCATGAAACAGCCATTGTTATGTGAAGATGTTGTATATGATGCAGCTGCTGATCAGTATACGGTTCGGCGACTGAATTATGGAGTAATTCTCCAATAGACTTCCATGAAACACATCAGAGTGAGCTCTACACATGTGCCTGGAAAGACTTCTAAGACATGCAGAGTAAAGAAAGCAGGCTGAAAAGTAGTATGTACAGAATGATCTCATATCTGTAAACATATAATGTGTGTACATACATATATATTATATATATGCATATATATAATGAATAATAAATGTCAGTGTCAGCATAGAAAAAAATTCTGTCAAAATAGACACCAGCTTATCCATGAAGGGTATCTCTCCGATGGTGCACATTTCTCTGTTGCTTGAATTTTGCAGTCATCTTACTTCTGTAGGCAGAAAAAAACCTGCAGACATTTTTATAAAGAGAATCTCTACTTCTAAGTCACTGAACTCACTCAACTTCATTTTTCCTGGCATTATAGAGTGTATAATGTTATATTCCAGGAAATGTAGGTTAAAAATCACAACAGTCCTAGGGCTTGAGAGCATTTTTCCCCTACTTGCATGATTCCTTATATAATTAAGAGTATTAGGAGCAGGGGAAGGGATAAATTAGGAGTTTGGGATTAAAATACACACACTACTATATATAAAATAGATAACCAACAAGGACCTACTGTATAGCACAGGGAACTACACTCAGTATCTTGTAATAGCCTATAATAAAAAAGAATCAAAAAGAATATGTATATATTATATATATATATATATAATATATATCCGAATCACTTTGCTGTACACCTAAAACATTGTAAATCAACTCTACTTCAATTAAAAAAAAAAGAGTATTAGGAGGGTCAGTAATATCCAAGAAAATTTATATTTATCAACAAGGACCCATAAAAGAAAAACGGAACCAAGTTACCTGCTGAATTGTGTTGATGATAGTGAATAAGCTTTGGAATGGAATCAAAACAGTAGTTTTCTGCCAGGTACAATTTGTTCTCGGCATTTGTATGCACATGGTAATGTTTGACGGTTCCTTTTTTATCGCTAGTAAGGAAGAAAGAATGTTAGAATGTTTTAAATAACCAAGTGAAGCTTGATTACATAATGGTTAAGTCATTATTTTATGTGCATTTGCACATTTTAGAAAGGGAAGTCAGAGGTGGCTTCTGAGTCTTGACATCTAGCGCTTTTCTGGAGGTGTCCACGATAATCCATAATTAAGGAAGAGGGCTCCTCTCCGAACTCAGTGGATCCTTTGTGCTCATATAGAATTCATCTATAATAAAATTCCCCCTTTCTGTACCGTTCTTCCTTTAGTAAGTATAAAGCCGGCATCTTCCTTTGGTGATTGAGAGCCCTGCAGTTTTCAGGATCATTATTCTGAACATTAATTCTCTTTAGGATAGTACTGGAGATTAAAAGGTGGGAGGCAAAGGTCATTAGGCTGTGGATGGGAAGCTCTTTTGGGAGTGGAGTGTACAGGTTGGAGTGGGTGGGAATAGCCTTAAATTCCTCATGCGAACTTGTGCCTTTTCCCCATAAAACTTTTTTTTTTTTCTGTTGCTCTGCTTGTAGAAAATGGTGGTGAATTGATGCACGTTGATTTAGGCTAACCAGGAATGATATGCCTGTCTTAGATTTTAGAGTCCAGCATAGCGGTCAAGAACTGGGCTTTGAGTACATTTCTATTGCTGGCTAGCTACCTCATCCAGTTGTTGTAAAGCTCAGATGAGAGTATGTATATATCAGTTGCACTATGCTTGGCACATAAGAAACTGTTAATATATTTTGGTTGCTGTAATGTCAGCCTCGTTAGAATTACAATTATAAAAAGGAGAAAGAAAAAAAAAAGAGGAGAAAGGATGCTTCCTTGTTGCGTATGGCTCATTGGCTCTTGGTCTGAGCATCACATTCACTCCAGCCGAATGACGGTGTTTCATTAAAGAAGGCTTCTGTAGTCGTTCACTGGGATTCTTTTCATTTGATTCCTCATCTATTTGCTGATTTTTTTTCTACCTAGCCACCTTCAAAAATGAATCTGGTGTCAAGAAGCTTAACGAAGAGGACTTCTGACATCAGGTTTGGCTGAAACTGGAGGCCCTGAGGGCCACAGAGCTTTTGATATTCAGTGAACCAAGCCTTCTCCCCCTTCTTACTGGGTTGGCTTTAGTCAGCATCCAAGTTTGCAAGCTAGTACACGAGGTGCACCGGGGATGTGGCTTCTGGCCCTGGAAAATGCCATGCGAATGCTTATGGTACATGCTGTTATCTCAAATTGGAGGTAGGTACTCTGTAAAAAAAATTCCCCAAGTAAAATAACTTTTTCATCACTTAATTAGTTAAAAAATACATATATGCACCACAAGGCAGGGCACACGGAGAAACCACCAAGGCCCTTCAGTCATTCAAGGTCGTTCAATCCAAGCATTAAAAAAGGGTCGCACACATAGACTTTTTTTTCAAATGGCCCTAATCAAGATTTGACCAGATTCTCATTCCAAAACACTGGGTGGTTTCAGCATAGACACAGGGATATGATTGAGGGAACATGAACTTGGCTGTTGACGGCTTGGCTTCAAGTCTGTCATTTATTAGTTTTTTGTTTCTTTGTTTGTTTGTTTGCGGTACGCGGGCCTCTCACTGTCGTGGCCTCTCCCGCTGCGGAGCACAGGCTCCGGACGCGCAGGCTCAGCGGCCACGGCTCACGGGCCCAGCCGCTCCGCGGCACGTGGGATCCTCCCGGACCGGGGCGCGAACCCGGTTCCCCTGCATCGGCAGGCGGACTCTCAACCACTGCGCCACCAGGGAAGCCCCATTTATTAGTTTTGAGGGTGGTCTTTATAAGCTCTCTTTGAGAGTGGCATGGACATATGTACACTATGAAATGTAAAATCGATAGCTAGTGGGAAGCAGCCGCCTAGCACAGGGAGATCAGCTCGGTGCTCTGTGAGCACCTAGAGGGGTGGGATAGGGTGGGAGGGAGGGAGCCGCAAGAGGGAGGGGATATGGGGATATATGTATACGTATAGCTGATTCACTTTGTTATACAGCAGAAACTAACACACCATTGTAAAGCAATTATACTCCAATAAAGATGTTAAAAAAAAAAAAAAAAGAAAAGCTCTCTTTGAACCTCAGTCCTCTCATATGTAAAATGGTGCAAATAAAAACAGCTTTCCTGTTTGCTTCACAGGATGTTTAGAAGGAACAAAAAGGCTAACAACCAATTGGAAAGTGGCTTGTAAAACTCTGGAGGGGGACCCTAATGTTGGTGAGGGTGACTTGCCTGAGGTAACCGTGGGGCCTTATATACCTAAGCATGGTGGGGGGGCAGGTAGAATTACTGTTTCCCAGAAACAACAATGCTAGTGATTACTATTACTTTATTAAGTGTTTGCTATGTGCCAGGCACTGTTCTGATCCAATATGTGAATTAACCCACTTCATCCATAGGACATAATAATTGTTATTATTTCTTAAGTGTGTGCTATGTGCCAGGCGCTGTTCTGATCCAATATGTGAATTAACGCACTTCATCCATAGAACATAATAATTGTTGTTATGTCCACTTTTCAGATGAGGAAGTTGAGGCACAGAAGTGAAGCAACTTGCTTAATGTCATAACGTTTTGAAATGGCAGAGTCAGGATTTGGACTCAGAGGTGCAGCTTAACACCAGAGCTCTTAACCACACCAACAGGACAGCACCCTAGAAAGAAGCCATCCAGGGCACACAGCTACACTGATTCAACCTCCTGCTCCCACTGGAAAGACTTACTAAAAACCAGACACTGGGGTAGGTTTCTCAGCTCAGCAGGTGGCTAGGGCCAAGAGTGTAGAGGCACCATTGCTATTATTTTTCTCTTTCTAGGCTTAGGATGAATCAAGGGGGAATAACGCAGGATTCCTTTAACAAATGTTAAAGGCTCGCCATGCACTGGGCGCTCTGCTGCTGTCTGGGATGGGCAGGAGAGAATCGCCCAGAAAATAGCCTCTTGATAGTATGGGCCGGGGCGGGGGAAGGCAACTACGAATGGTTGCATTCCACAGAAATACTTTGATCCCAAATTCCAGAGTTTAAAGATGGGATCTTATCCCAAAATGTGACTGAATGACCAGCATATTCAAAGAACATACACAAGAAGATGAAAGAAGTCCGCATCATACTTACTTCATAGCCTTACTAAACAAGGACACTGTGTACATTCCCGCCTGGCTGGAATTTCTAACCATAAATGCTCCTTCTTTTCCCTAAATAGGAAGGAGAGTGTGGAAGGGACAGAAAACATTTTCATTATTCTTGAAAACGATTTGCCCTGCTAGGTGGTAGGAAAGTAGATCTTTTAGATCCACTTTAAACATCGATGGCGCAGATTACTCACCGGTTGGGACAGAAGGGACCCCTGGTTTAGCTTTCCTCCTTCTCTCACTCAGTGTCTTTATAGATCTACCCTGTGTGCTTCAACTCTTCCTCTCCGGTTAATTTTTAACCTTCTCTGATAATTTTCCCTGTTTTGTGTTTGTGCAAGCCTAACGTTTTAATCTTTCAGAATTAAAATTTAAAACCACATATCACCATATCATGCCCTTGGAAGGTTTTAGAAAACCGAAGATGCAGAACAAATCATTTATTAAATTTCTGCTCAACTTGTCTTTTGGAATGTGCTGATTCTAAGCAGATTTAGATTTAGACCAAGTGGATATTAAACCGTGCATGTGACAAAATACCGAGTTAGGTAGTGGTCACCACATTCTCACTAGTACCCCTCCAAGAAATAACTGCTGTGTTGTACGAGGTTGAGCTATAGCAAAGTGTCACTTTTGTGGGTCAAAAGAGTTTGCAATTGGTAAGTCCATTACCAATTAGTAACAAAATCCGATAGATTTATTCCCCATCACATCTGCTGTACTCTGGTTTAGGTGCTAATGGTTTTAGTGACAGGCTTGAAGTATGAGGTACAGATGGCCCCCAGTAAATCATCTCTCTGTATATTCCTGCCCTGTGGAGTCCCCTCCCACGTCGACTTTGGGCTGGCCCAGGTGATTTGCTTTGGCCGGTGGGACATTAGCAAACATGACAAAAGCTGAGACTCCGTAATTGCTTGCACTGAACTGTGGGGCTTGGCTTCTTCAACCACTGCCTTGAGATGACCATGCTGTGAGGAAGCCCAAGTTAGCCACATGGAGATGGAATATGGCACCCTGGTTGACTACCCCAGCTCACCCCACCCTTAGTCAATCCACCAGCTAAACGCAGCCACATGAGTGACCCTAAGCAAAACCTGCAGAACTGCTGGCCCAGCTGACTCATAGAACGGTGAAGAATCAAAAAGCTTGTTGTTTCAAGCCGCTAAATTTTGGAGTGGTTTATTATAGAGCACTGGGGTCAGAGGAAGTGGCTAGATGTGAAGGGTCTGGTAGCCCACAGGGTGGACAATTAACACTCTGATGTCTTGACTGTATAATTAGCAGTAAGGTTTCTACGAGCAGTGCATTACCCTCCACGCCCAACAATAGAAAGACATTCTTAGAGGCTATTTTAAAGACTAGACTACTTACCTTTTGTCTCAGTAACTGCTCAGATTGTGACCTGGAGATGTTACCTGCAAACCAGCTGCAATAGAAAGGAATTCCATTTTGAGAATTAATAGTTTTTAATTGCATAACTTGTCACTTAACTTTCTCACCTGTAAAATGAGGCATTGGCCCAGATCAGGGTTTTCCAAACCTGGCTGTTCAAGAGGATCACTTGAGGAGCTGTTAAAATCTCAGATTCCTAAGTCTCCGCCACCCAATTATGATTCTGGGGTGGGGCCTGCGTATCTTTCCTGATCATTTCCCCAATGCACGCCTCTCACACCCCATTGGAATCTAGAAATGATGGAGATAGAGACTGTCTATATGGTCAGATCTGGGCTTTCCAAGTCAAAGAAAGCCTTCCAATTCATCTAAATGGGAAAGACTAAAATCCATGATTAGAGGTTCTCTCCCTTTGGTTTAAGTCTTTGTCATCTGTTAAAGTATAAATATCTTTGGATAATTTTTGTGCTAGCATTTCTCAGTCATTTTTCTTTTTAACATCTTTATTGGAGTATAATTGCTTTACAATGGTGTGTTAGTTTCTGCTTTACAACAAAGTGAATCAGTTATACATATACACATGTTCCCATATC
>NC_041220.1:158680660-158685384 GCF_002837175.3 Physeter macrocephalus | reverse complement strand
CCCCTCTAGGTGGTCACAGAGCACCGAGCTGATCTCCCTGTGCCATGCGGCTGCTTCCCACTAGCTATCGGTTTTACATTTGGTAGTGTATATATGTCCATGCCACTCTCTCACTTCGTCCCAGCTTACCCTTCCCCCTCCCCATATCCTCAAGTCCATTCTCTAGTAGGTCTGCATCTTTATTCCCATATTTGCCCCAGGTTCTTCATGACCATTTCTTTTTTTTTCTTAGATTCCATATATATATGCGTTAGCATACGGTATTTGTTTTTCTCTTTCTGACTTACTTCACTCTGTATGACAGACTCTAGGTCCATCCACCTCACTACAAATATCTCAATTTCGTTTCTTTTTTATGGCTGAGTAATATTCCATTGTATATATGTGCCACATCTTCTGTATCCATTCATCTGTCGATGGACACTTAGGTTGCTTCCATCTCCTGGCTATTGTAAATAGTGCTGCAGTGAACATTGTGGTACATGACCCTTTTTGAATTATGGTTTGCTCAGGGTATATGCCCAGTAGTGGGATTGCTGGGTCGTATGGTAGTTCTATTTGTAGTTTTTTAAGGAACCTCCATACTGTTCTCCATAGTGGCTGTATCATTTACATTATCACCAACCAATGAGGAATGCTCATTTAAATCTATTCTGAAATACATCCCCTCTTTTTAAAATTTTATTTTATTTTTTTGATTTTTTTAGCATCTTTATTGGAGTATAATTGCTTTACAATGGTGTGTTAGTTTCTGCTTTACAACAAAGTGAATCAGTTATACATATACACATGTTCCCATATCTCTTCCCTCTTGCGTCTCCCTCCCTCCCACCCTCCCTATCCCACCCCTCTAGGTGGTCACAAAGCACCGAGCTGATCTCCCTGTGCTATGCGGCTGCTTCCCACTAGCTATCGGTTCTACATTTTGTATCTCAGTCATTTTTATCTTAGTTTGGATGATTCCAGTAGTTGCTTTCCAAAGGGTAGATGTTGGGGAAGAAGATACGGTTAAAGGGGAACTAAGAGGTGGTGAAGAGTGACATGTACTTTGTAAATGCTCTCACTGTACTCGTAGCCAATGAATCAGTAACAGCACTCATACAAAACCAGAACTAGAAACATGTGTTATCCTAGTGTCCAGCTGAATTGGTCGCTGTTGGGTAGCAGGTGTCTGAGAGATGCACTGTGCCTTATTACTCCCACCTCTCCTTAATGCCAGACTTTAAGTCCGGGAGGTGATTATTTTGTCCCTATTTGTTGTCGAATGATAGAGTCTTAGATTTTGGAAAGGACCTTAACAGCCACTTAAGACCCCCCTGTCTCAGTACAGTTGGGGTGATCACACATTCTTATTTGCCCAGAGGGGTCCGGTTTGTGCCTGATGGCCAGATGTAACATTGAGCAGTGCACTCTTTCTCTTCCTCAAGTGTCCTAGTTTGGATGTTCAATGATAAGGTGACTCTAGGAATGGGAATCTCTCAACATAAATGCTGTGATATTCAAGGCTCGGTTGTGCTACCTTGTAAAATTACTGCATCAGAACTAACTTCACAGTTGGACTCAATGCTAATAAGAGCCTTTAAGCATCATCCTGGCAAGGGGCCTCCAGGGAAGAAATAATCAGCAGAAATGTCATGGGCTGTATCTATGAAGTCAAAGCGAAATGAAGAGGGGGCCAGGTATGTGATAAATCCCAGGAACATTTGCAGCTGATTTAGATCATCCAGACTGGGGAAAAATACTTTCATTAGTAACAACCCAGTTCATTGTCACCCATCCTCCAGATACATGGCCCAGAACCTCACATGAGTGTCTCCATGTAAATACAGCCTCCTGAGCAAGTCTGAGCCATCTGCTTGTAACCTTAGGGGAAGAAAACAATAGAAACATCTATGTCTAGTTTTAGAGAAACACAGAGGACTTTCAAAACTCACTCATAGTCATCAAGGTTTTCCTCTTCTTCAGATGAACTTGACTCAGGGGATCCCCTTAAGAAGAGAGGGAATGACATGAATACAAAAAAAAAAATACCAAGAAATAATCCAAGTGCCTCACAGTGCTATATCAAATCCCACCCTGCTTTCATCCATGTGAATAAGATCTGGACTGTTAGCTTTCCCTTTTTTGCACTTGGGAAGGTGTCAGCAAAGTGAAGAGAGAATTGCTTAAAAGTTGAGCTCATGCCCAGTTTCATGAGAACTTGGCTCCTTGATACAGAAGGCCCCCAGGAATGTAGATTTCTTTGACTCTGTCAGAAGAGCGGGCTCATGAAATAAATGAGGACGCTTCCGGGAGAGCCGTGATATAAATAAAGCTAGAGAAAATCTTGGTTGTGTATAGAGCTTTTCTCAGAGAAGAGTTACTCAACTCTATGCTGTTTTCCCTCCTGCTAGAGATGCCTGAGCCCGGTATGTCCGTGTTCCTGAGAACACCAGTGTATATCATGAACGATGGGTAGGAAATATCAGCGTGACCCAGAAGCCATCAACTCAGACCACCTTCAGGGTTCAGAGGAGCAAACTACCTGGATTTGTTTTATATTTACCTTAAAAAGTAAAGGCTAGTTGCAAAATTATTACAAATGTGGTTAGTTTTCCTGCAGAAGGAAGAAATCCTGGGTGTAAAAGAATATCTGAATTTGATTTACCATGACATCTTTAAGGTGCTGTGATCTACAACATTTCTTTCCCTTTCGTTACTGCATGCCAAATCTTCACTGCTACAAAAAAGAGAGATACATTTCATAAATTGATGTTTATTTATAAATGTTAAATGACAAAAGTAATTTTGTTAGATATGTTTCAGCTTTAACAGTTTGACCCATATATGTCACTTGGTTTGGAAATGGAAGCTAATGAGTCATTTTCACATTTTCATCCTTGCAGGGACTCCACTAAAAAGCAGTTAGTTTGACAGGATGCCTAAACAAAAGAGAATTTTTAATAATGGCTCATAATAACCCCAAACAGTAGAAAACTTGGATTAATAAATCATCTTGACTGGGTTGGCCCTGATTTTCTTGTATGTATGCAGGCATTCTGTTGCTGATATATTTTAAAATAAGTCATTTTCCTCTTTGCTGTTAATGATTGCAAAGGAAAGTCCTGAAAATACCAAACCGTGTAACTCCATGTGGACACAGATGGATCTGCAGGATTCTCCGCATCCTCTGCCCCCCGTCACTTTCTCTCTCTCATTTGGGGTGTGCGGCAGGTGCATGAGGAAGTACTGACGTCTCCGAGCCCAAAGGCTGTGTTATTTGCAATGTACGACCTACTTCCTGTTTGCCGTCACAGCCCAGGGTCTTTTTCAAAACCACACTTCAGTGAATGCCTGGAGAAGCCCCAGCCCAGCAATGCCTCCTTCCCCAGCTTCCCAGACAGCCTTGCTCACCAACATAGCTTTTTCCCTTCAGTTCTTCATAAGAAAACTCTTATTTACAAATGCGAAGCGATCTATTTAGCCTTTTTGTGGCTTTTTAAGAGCACGTGGAGAGTATCCATCAATTGCGCATCTCTTAGGTTTATCCACATGAGGGAATACGATACAGACATTCAAAGTAATCAGGCAGGTTGCACGACCCTGGGAATGTAGCGAGCACTACTGAACTCTACACTGCAAAATGACTAAGGCGGTACATTTCACAGTACGTTTCACCACGATGAACACTTTAAAACATTAAAAATTTAGTATGTTCTCATGTATTCAAATGGGAAAAATGTCCCAGATGTTAAGTGCAAAGAGGAAGTGGCAAAGAAGACTGTGTGGGCAAAGGTGTACATCCTGAGAAGGCAGCCGTGGCCTCACTTGATTTGCTAGTCATTTGGCCAGGGATGCCGAAGTACATTAAAAAGCAACCCACTCAAGGGGGCTTCCCTGGTGGCACAGTGGTTGCGCGTCCGCCTGCCGATGCAGGGGAACCGGGTTCGCGCCCCGGTCCGGGAGGATCCCACATGCCGCGGAGCGGCTGGGCCCGTGAGCCATGGCCGCTGAGCCTGCGCGTACGGAACCTGTGCTCCGCAACGGGAGAGGCCGCAGCAGAGGGAGGCCCGCATACCACAAAAAAAAAAAAAAAAAAAAAAGCAACCCACTCTAAGCTCTCTCAGATAGAGGATGTAGTTTAAAGATTTGGTGTTCTGGAACAGGGGGTTATTTGGAGGAAGAGGGGAGAGAAAGGAAAGGGAGTAAAATGCTCAAGTATTACTTAGATCATTAGATGTGATCATCTAAATGGAAAGTCTGTGCTGCTGAGTTTCAGCAGGGCCACCGCTACCCAGGCTTCCGGCTCCGGCACCGAACATGTTCTCAGAGGGCATCTCTGTCTCAGCTGAGGCCTGTGTGGACCGAGTTGAGGCTCAGCTCCAAGGCAGTGGGGCAGTGTCTACTCTGTGCGCCGCACAGCCAGACTGAAAGCTGGGGTTTACCTTCTCAGTCTTCTTACTTGCCACCAGTCAGGGAAGTCTTCTCTTGGCGTAGACCACATGTTGACGTTTGACTGGGAGCCACAGTTTTTCTTGGAGTCACTGTCATACTGAGCTAGAGCGGTACTTGAAGATGGTTCATCCATCTTGAGAACAGGAACTGCTCGAGGAATCTTCGGCTTTGGAGGATAAGAGATTTTATTTAGTACATCACAGTGAGGCACAGACGCATGAACTGGGGACTAACAACCAAAGTATATTAGCTCTTAAATTTAAAAAAATCGAAAGAAGAGAGGAGGGAAG
>NC_041220.1:158655035-158680446 GCF_002837175.3 Physeter macrocephalus | reverse complement strand
AGGGGAGGGAGGGAGGGTGGGGGAAGGAAGGGAGGGAGGGAGGGGGGAGGAGGGAGCGGGGAGGGGAGGAGGAAGGGGAAAGGGAGAAAGGGGGGAGGGAGGGGGAGGGAATTACTTGCCAGAGACTAGATGCCATGGTTTTGGGCTCCTAAATTATCCTCTGCTCTTAGATTTGTTTAAAATAAACTTTATTAGAGTATAATTTACATACCACATACTATAAAATTCACCCTTTGTAAGTGTGGAATTCAGTGATTTTTAGTCAATTTATCAAGTTGAGCGGTCATCACCCCAATCCCGTGTTAGCATCTTTCCATCCCTCCTGTCAGGCCTCCCGGGCCCATTTCCAGTTAGTCCCCGTTCCCGTTCTGCCCCTAGGTAACCACCAATGGACCTTTGCTTGTTCTGGACATTGGTCTTAGGGGTTTTACAGAGCCATAGTTTTCAAGCTTCAGGGCTGGAGCATGTATCCAATCCAAAAAAAGCCATATCACTGATAACAAACTAAAACCCCCAAACCTTAAAAATTCCATCAGTTTCCTAGGGCTGCCATAACAAATTACTACAATCTGGTGGTTGAAAACAACAGAAATTTATTCTCTCACAGCTCTGGAGGTCAAAAGTCCAAAATCAAGGTTTCCCTGCAAGGCTGTGGGGGAGGACCTTTGCTTGCCTCTTCCAGCTTCTGGTGGCTCTAGGCATTCTTGGCTTGTGGCATCATAAGTCCAATCTCTGCTTAGGTCTTTAAATGGCCTCCTTCTCTGTGTATCTCTCTGTGTCCCCTCCTCTTCTTATAGGGACATCAGTCATTGAATTTATGATCTATCCTAATCCAGTATGATCTCATCTTGATCCTTAACTAATTATATCTGCAAAGACCCTCTTTCCAAATGAGGTCACATTCTGAGGTTTTGGGTGGACATGAATCTGGGGAGACAAAAAGTCAACCTATGACAATAATGGATTTCTTTTTGTCCTTCATGTTGGTTTACAAAAGTTATATGGTTTTTACTTAGATAAAAAGAGAGAAGTAAGTTTCTGTGAATGTGTGCAGGTGAAAATAAGTACCCAAGACACCACAGAGCTGATGGGTGGACGGAGATGCTCCCTTACTTTCAGGTGAGCTTCCAGAAAACCACAGGGAGGCCATTTTATGTGTCTCCTGGCATTTGAGGCGGCTGACACCGACCTGGGAAGCCTAAAAGCAGGAAGTTACGGCTTTGAACCCAAGACAGCAGAGCACGAGGATAGCCTGTACTGTGAGCCACGTACAGTTTTACTAAGCAGAGCGATGAAGGTTTTGTTTGTTTTCCTGTAGGCCGACGCCACCCTTGAGTGAGGGTTGGCTGGGAGCCATCTTGAAAGGAACTCTGCCCCAGAGGAGTGAATGGACCCAGTAGAAAGTTTGAGGGCTAGAAACCGAAGAGCTAAGGGTCAAGACATTTGCTCTGTCATAAAGCTACACCCCAGGGGGAAATCCACGAAAGTGTCCTGTATGATAAAGAATCAGCATTGGAAAACTGTCTCACCCAGAGGCCACCACTACCAAATCATGATGGGAGTGGCCACGTGTGACTGTCTCTCTTTCATTAGACCCTCTCTTCCTGGGCCTCAATCCTGAAAGCGTCGGAAATCTCAGCCTCTCCATGACCTCTCCCCCAAAGCAGGCTGCCCTCCGATGCAGACTTGAGCTAAGGGAAGGGGAGGAATTTTTAACTTGAAATGACGTTTCGAGTCATGGGATTATAACTTTGGATGGATCACTTTAGAGGCTGTTCTCATGACTACTAGTAATTGGGAAATTTTATGTCATCTGAGGTAATGACATACCTCAGGGACAGAGAAGAAAGCCCACCAAGTGGCTCTGAAGGGATAATGGAGGGAAAGAATTATATTCTGCTTGTGCCCTATGGGGTCCCTTTCCTTTGCCAGGATACATACATGAGGCAGACTTAGCCATGCTAGTGGTTGGGGGGGAGGAATGTCAGCCAATAATAGCTGCCTGTTATGTGTGATGCCATCTTCAGGGCTTCTCCCACATACACCATTTTTTGTGTGTACAGGTTAGAAAAAGGCCCAGTCGTTAAATGCAAAAACCATAAAATGGTAAAATGGTTCCATGTTTGAATTTATTATTTGCTACTGCCATGGCTATTGGTGATAGGTCATGTCTTCTCTCTCTTTGCTGGGCATTCTGAATGAAGCCCATGTATTCTAGTCTTGAATTTGGCAACTCTTGGTTTATTTAGTATATCCTGACTATGAAACAAATTGAAATGTCGACTTACCACTCTGTCTGGGAAGATGGGAACTCTATGTTTTTCTTCTTTGGGTTCAATGTGCAGATCAGCGTCTGAAGAGTAAAACCAAGTAATAGCAGAAAAAACTTTAAATAAAGCACAGCAAAACACCCAGTGTTATGAATCAAAAGAGTGAACTAGATTGTGTGAGCAGTACTCCAGAGTACATGAACTTAGAACATCTGGAGTGGTTCTGTTGCTTTCCTGTATAATACCCAACTCAGATATCACTTCACCATTGATTATCAGTATCTTCCCAAGTGGATAAGAAATTCAAGGTCCTCTAAATTCTATAAACTGTTAATTTATACCACATTTCCACCTCGTATCTGAGTAACATATCTAATCTCATTGGGTAGTATCTACGACCCTAGGATTCAGAATCCATGTCTGATTCTTCCTTGATCAGCTCATACAAGATGCATAGAAGTAGCTGATTTATAAGTGAACAAACTTATCCTATGCTTCCCCCCGCCCCGTTGTTAGGATACTTGTTGGTTTTTCTTTCTACTGACACACGTAGATAGACATCCAGGTTGTGAGGGTGAAGCCATTGTATGCCTTATAAGTGGGGTCGCCATATGGTTTATTGACTCAGCTGGAACATTTCTGACAGTGATGGGTAGGCTTTGAATAATTATGCCAGGTCCCCAGCTGCAGGATGAGATTGTCCCAAACAAATTGGGGTGTACGGTCAACTTATTTATAGGCCATATATACCTTGGACAGAGGATGGTCCGTGACATTCTGGAAACAGAAGGAAGCAAAGATGCCCAGCTGTTTCCTTCCTAGTAGATGTGCCTGCGGGCTGCCTTGTAGCTCAGCAGAGCAGGAGGCCGAGGAAAGAAGTTACACTTAGGCAGACAGACAATATCACAGCTGTCTGCAAGCCATGACATCTCTACTACATTCGGTAGTTTTCTTCGGAGGCCGGCAGAGAGCCTTTGGCACCCAGGACACATGGCAGGTGCCATCCAGACAGAGCCCAGGAAGATAATCCCGAGGCAGTGCTCTCTCTGGCCTGTTTTCCTGCTCTTTCCCAGGGAGTCAGGGCCAAGTCAGAGCTGGAATCTGGCCTGCTGAGTAATAATGCTGACCATAGACAGAATCATTGGGGTAAACGATTAATGCTGTAAGGAGACATTACTCTCTGGCCCTTCACACTGGAGGGAAGATCCATGCACAGTCCATTCTGTATAGTTCATTAAATCATTACAATTCATGAGTATAAAGGGCAATGTGATCTAATTAAGATGAATAAATATTCATTGTATAATTTAATTGAGATGGGAAATACAATGAATATTTAGTCACTGATTTTGTTGTAAAATTACCCATAGTGACATTAACACGACTGTCGGGGGTCAATACTATTGTGGGGTGAATTTGAATAATATTTCACGTCCTTGTTTTACAGTTCTTGAAGTTGTTATCATGCAGCTGATCTCATTTAATTCTTTAAAGTCATTACAGTCCAAGCATATTTTGTCCAGGCTGGTAAAACTGTTACCAAAATAAGTTCTCCTTCTTATTTATCAACAACTTCATGTTGTTAAACAATGATAAACTTCTAAAATACATGACTGCTTCATGTAAGTATCCTGGTGGTAGCATGGGACCCCGTAGGGCACAAGCAGAAAACAGCATGATTCTTTCCCTCCATTAGCCCTTCAAAGCCACTCAGTGGGCTTTCTGTCCCTGGATAAAGTCTCAGGCAGATTTCCCTGGGAATATAACTCTGGATAGAGTCCGATTGCACGTAAAGCAAACCCTACACTACTTTCTGTGATGTTATTAAGAAACCAACAAACATGTACAGAATGGCGAACCACTTTAAATATATCTTTGAAAACGTGGCCATCCATCATTTTGGTATATATGGTGATTAAAAGTGTTACTTAAATTTTATCCTTGGACATATTTTTGAAAAGAATGTTGGTTTTTTAAGTTTATGATGTTAGTTTGTGAACCATGGTGATATGTTCACCACGTTCTACCCATCTGGAGTTTATCTGCAACCAGGAAGAATTTGGGGAGGAAATAAACAGCTCCTTGCTTGATTTATGATTTCCATTTAAAAATATTTCTCATGACATGAATGAATGGCAGATGTTCATATTGTTATTATTTTAAGGAAAATGACTCAACTGACCCTGGAATTAGATTTCATTTGCTAGATATCATGTTCGAAGCTGGATATTCATGATGCTGACCAATCTGGCACATCTTGTTTTCCTGAACTGGCGAGCTGTTCTGGCATTTGCCAGGTCTGCCTAAAGGGCATCGTCCACCCAGGGTCCAGCCCAACAGAGGGGTCACGTACATGCTTCCCAGAGAGTACATCCTGGGGCCGCTTTGCAACTCTGCTGGCAGCACAGGAACTTCCCGTACACGAAGAACCCACTGTGATACTTGATCAGCAGATGGGGGTTGCCCCTTATCTCTGGGGAGCAGGCAGGAAGAAAACACAGCATGAGTAAACGTTGGCCCAAGAGAAGAAACACATTCAGTAAGTGCTGTTATCATAAAACAATGAAAACCTCATTTTGCTAGCAACCAGGCTAAGAGCAAATGTTTCCCAAAGGATGTAAGTCTTTCACTCAGAAGTTAAAAAGCCAAAAAGAAAAGTCTAATCATGTTTTAGTGAGAACAACACAATAACTTATATCAGTCTTAAAAAAAGACTGCTAGAAACTACATATACGCATCAGCTTGGTGTTAGGATTTTAGAGTAGGACTAGATCTTAGCAAGTAGAAAAGAAGTTTCCACTAAACGTATACTCCCCCCGGCTTCTGCTTTTTATTTTGAAACATTTCAAATGTGTAGAAAAGTTGCAAGAATAGTGCAGTGAATGTCCATAGACCCTTCACACAGACTCACCAACTTTTAACTGTTTGCCATATTTGTTTCATCTCATTTTCTCTCTGTACATACATATTATTATTAAAAGTTTTTATCATTATTATATTTTGCTTAACCACTTGAGAGTCACAGATATCATGACCTAAATAATGTCATCCATAACTACTTGAGCATGTAACTTCTGTTAACAAGGACATTTCCTTACATAACCGTAATACAATTATCAAATTCAAGAAATTTAACACTGATACCATACTATTAATATATATTTTGTGTTCAAAAATTTTCCAGTTATTCCAATAATACCCTTTGTAATCATTCACTTTTTCTGATCGAGGATCCAATCTAGAAACACATATGGCATTTAGTTATCTAGTTTTTCTTGAGCTCGAACAGTTCCTCATCCCTTCTTGGTCTTCCGTGACTTTTGACCTGTTTCCCCTAAGGAATAAACGGTTTATGGGGCTACTTTTCTAGGAATATATGCATATTTTTGAAAACCGTGGGAATAGGGCAATGTTGAATCCAAAGAAACAAAATTCTAATATTGGAGTATAATACTGTGTCTACAACAAATTCACCTCTCTCAAAATACAGCATAGAACCCTACAAGGTCTTAGTAGAGAACAGTTCAAGAAGATTCTCCGGGTAGGGCGGGCTGGTTCTACGTGTGACTTAAACTCTTTCCTTCTTGATTTTATATTCATCTTGAGGATCGCTTATTTTGATCCCAGGAGAACTCCTGGGATCAAACTCCTGTAGCCTGACTCTGGGCTGGAATCAGGAATATTCCAAAGAGTTGATAGTCTTTTGCTTTTGGCAAAACTCTGCTTAATCCAGTGGGTTTTTCCCTGTACTGTAGATTTTCCAAATGTAATAAACTTTAATATAAAGTAAAAAACAAAACAAAACAAAAACCAAAAAAACAAACAAAACCCTTCTTTACAACCATGACTCAAGGAAGCGTTTGGGGATAATAATATCTACTTTGCTGGGTCATTGGGAGGAGATGAGCGAATGTATGTAAAGCATCCAGCACAGTGTTTGGCTCAGAGTTGGTGCTCATTGAACAGTGGGCTTTAATGATATCATCCCCTTAGTTTAACCCAGCTCAGCTTAGCTGAAAATTCTGGCATAAAAAAACTTTACCAAATATTAATGGGAAATTATTACAGAAGTCACGAAAAGCAAAAGAAGTTAAGATTACAAAACACTAGTTTCTGACCTTGGTCCCAAATGGTCATTGCAGTTCCTTGGGCACATTTCTTGCCTTCCTGCTCTGTAAGCTCCTGGTCTCCATGTACCAGGATTCCTATTATTTTCTATTACATGGATTTGGTTCCCTGGGGAACTAATTGTTTTCCAACCAAGTCCAAAAGTCCACATTGCAACGCTCCCACCATCTAATAATGACAATAAGAGGAACTCATATATTGATATGTGTATAGGACTTTACATTTACATATTTTCCCTCGCACCATCTCATTTAACCTACTCAACAACCTTGGGGGGAGCTCTTACTGTTATCATGGCTCTTACAGAGTCAGGTAAACTGAGGTGCAGAGAGATGGTGTAACTTGCTCAAGTTCACAAAGGTAGTCAGTAGCGTATTTGAGACTCGGGCCCAAGCTTTTTCTACTATATTCCAATGCCCAGATGCCAGCTTCCCTGCCATACCCCCTTCAGTTTTGATTTTTGGAAAGAAGGATACAGTTTATTCACATCTGGTCAGCTGAATTCAGAGCCATGGTAGCTGATCTCATTCACTTCTCTCTTGCTATCTATCTTCCAGCACAGAGGCTGGAAAAGCCAGATCCTGTGTTCCAGCTTCCTTTGCACACAGAGATGGCCATGAGACACAGTTCTGGCCAACGAGACGCAAGCAAAAGTTTGCAGAGGGGCTTCCGGGGAAGCTCAGAGCCTTTCTGGGAACCTCTAAGGGTGGCAGAGCAGAAATCTAGAAGGAGCCAGCGTTCCTACTGACTTCATTGAGCTGCTGCACCAGGCCTAGGTTTGCTTACCTCTGGCCGTGGCAGAGGAACAAACTTGTATTTGTTTCAGCAACTGTTTGGTGTCTTTTTACCTGCATCCCAAAGCATTATTAACTGATACAAATGGCTTACTGTGCACACGGCAGCCCTAGTGATAGGGTCTCTCTGCAGTTTATGAGGGGCTAAGAGATTCACTTCTGCTTCTCTCTCTGCTCTCCTTTTATGTTCCATATGCCTTCACATGAGCTGCCCAGGGCCCACCCAAGCCTGCCTGCCATATATAGTTCCAGAAAGACCCACACAGAACCCTAGTATGTGACAAATAGCTGCACACAGGGGGTGTCTACATAGCAACTGCCCCGGCACATCCCCCCAAAGGAGACTGAATGGGAAGCAGCATCTTAGAGCTCCTCCCGGAGGCCCCGCTATAACACAGTGGCTCATGTTTGTGTGTCGGACTCTTTAATGTATTTATGAGTCATTCATTTCTGGCTCGTGAATGCTCTAGGAAAAAAGAAATCTGATCTCCCATTTTACAGGTCAGGAAACTGAGACCCAGAGACGTTAGATGGTTTTATAGATGACACAGCAAAGCAGCACTTGTTCGCAGATTTGTCTCACTCTAAGAAGGATGCCCTTCTTACTTCAACAAGCTGGTGGCAGGTAGAGGGAGGCTTTTCTCTTACCTGGACCACTTGATTCTCCTACAGAAATAGGTTGCTAAGCCCTTTCATACAAAGGGAAAATTAAGCCCTATGAGTGAAAAAGGATGTATTTGCATTGAAGTAGAGTAGGTGGTTGTCTGAGTGGTGTAATTTGAGGTGTAGTGAGAAGAGCCCCAATCTAAAACTTAAGTAAAATCTTCCCCCATCTGAGAGCTTAATATCTGAAATTCCACCAACAGAGTCACTCGTTTGAGTGAAATATTGTCCTCACACCATTACCCACCTTTAAAATAAAAATATCATAGGGAGAAACATCATAGTACCAAATTAGTAATAATTTTCTCTCTTCTGTCAAAGGTTGTTACCAGGGCAGCCTAAGAATCACTAAATAAATGTTTCATGAAATTCCCAGTTTTGCCTGGCATTTATACTGTACTGTTTAAAAAGTTGGGTTTGGGTAATTGAACTATGTGTTCTCCGTAATTAGGTATGTGACGTTTGCCATGTCTGTTTAATTTCACTTATCTGAAAAATGGAGAACAGTAGTATTACCCCTTGCCATAGAGTTGTCAAGAGGATTACCTAAGAAAATGTTTTACAACTACTTGACAACACAGTAGCTGGCTAATGATAAGTATTAGTAAGTATTAGACATAATTTTCTGTAAATATCCAAAGTACAGTAGCTACGGGACCCAAGAGAGAGCCCCATGAGGATTTAGACTTTGCTCTGATAAAGGCAAGCACAGTGGGTGGAGAGCAGGTGGTCTGGCTTCCTCCTAGCTGTGAGGAAGGCACAATAGCCAGCTCTGTGCTGGGCAGGAAAGGGAATCCGATCCCCAGGCTTCCTCTAGGTAACAAAGAGAATGCAAAACAAGGACGAGTGCGGCACATTCTCTGAGGTTGGTAGGAAGATCAACAGATTTCTCCATTGGCGTTAGGCCCTTTTATTGCCATATCTTTCCTCCACTAAGCTTCAAAAGAGCTCAGTCAGAGACTCCCTTTGATGACATTTGTTAAAAATTACCTTTTTGTAATGCTTTCAACCACTGACTTCGGCTCTCTTCATTTGATGCATACACATAGAGAAGCCCATCTTTATAGACAATCTGGAAAGGAAAAGATTTGGTGCATTTAGATATAATTGTGTTATAGTTCACTCTGGTACAACTACAAATTTTTGTTATCCAAGAGAAACACTGAGTTTGCCTATATAATACACATTATCTCTGGAATTAGATTTTTAAAATCTAGTTATTTTTATCCTCCACCCCTCAATTTATTTTATCCCAGACATCTCTACACTTTGGAAAATTACAGCAATGATGCATCTGACAGCAGTGAACATTGAGGCCTCAGCAGGAATGCCCTGGACCATGGAGAATTATAAAAGTGTAAAATGTTCGACGTTACAGGTGTCTTAGAAATGTTCTGGTCTATCCACCAACCCAGTGCATGACTGTCTCTATAGCCCACTGGAAAATGTTTATCTGCTCTATCTTTGAATATGTTCAGGGGTAGAATGTCCTTTATTTTTGCTGTGCCATCTTTGCCAATTTCCATTCATTCTGATCATTATATGGTTCATGCTTCTATTGAGTGAAAATATGTCTCCCTGTTACTTTACTCCCTTGGGTCATGTCCCACCCTGGGAATCCCCAGTATAAATCATTTTCTATTCCTTACGATACTTGGTGAAATGTTTGAACATTCCAATGTCTTGCCCAGATCCTTCTCTAGTTTATTCAGCTTTTGTGGGTAAACAATACAGGCCATTTATTAAATACCAACTAGTTTCTGGGCTCTTTCCTAGATAATTTAACATTTTACTTCCCTTTCAAGTCTATAAAAATATATGATTATGCCCACTTTGCAAGTGAAGAAACAAACTCAGAGAGAGGTTGAGAATGTCGTCTATGGTTACACAAATATAAGCAATGGGGCTCCTTCGGTTTTTCCCAATTGGGCAATGTTCACTGACTGGATTATTTTATTTTATTTTTTGGCCACCGTTCCCTCATACTAGCACAGGGTAGTCTGACCATTGGAAGAACAGTCTGTCTGTCTCTAGAGCAGAAAGATAAGTGTTCCTGATGTAATAAAAGTAGGGCAGGTGTTAGATCAAGTCACTTCCATGGGGTACTGTAGGCACCCTCTCCATAGGAGACCAGTGTTTGAAATACTTCAGGATAAAATGCAAACTCCTTAGCGTGCTATGCAAAGCCATTCGTGATATGGCCCTGGCTACCTCTCCAGGCTCGTCTCTCACTCTTTCGTGGGGCTGCTTAATTCTAAGCACCACCCGGATTTCTCCAAACATGCCATACTGTTTCACCTACCAGGGTCTTGACATCTGCTGTTTCTTTGGTTTCGCTGCCCTTCCTGGTTTTGCTGGGCTAAACTCCCATTGTCCTTCCCAACCTGAGTGTCACCTCCAACAGGAAATCTCCCTGACCTCTTGGAGTGAGAAGTGCAGCTTCTCCTTTCTGGGACACCATGGCTACGCTGCCACCTTCGTCTTAACACTCACCTCCCTGCATTATAATGCTCTGTAAATGCCTTGGGGACAGGGATGGCATTTTATTCCTGATAGTGTGCCTAGTGCCTTGTAGCATATTGGAAATGCTCCGCAATGTTTGATGAAAGAGATCATCAGACCCCAAGGCGAGTCAGACGACTAAGGCCTACACACTCATCTCTCTTTCTCTCCCACTAGGGAAGGCAGCTTGGTGGACAGAGTTTTAGCAAACTGCCCCAATCCCATCTGGGGATGTTCCAAATTCAGAGAGAGGTTGAGAATGCTCTCTGTGGTTACACAAATATAAGCACCTGCCATCGTCTTAATGAATCATTTAGCAACATCTTTATTTATCCCCCCAATCCTGAGTTCATAATAGAAAATATTCAAAGAAGAGCCATCCATCCAAGGGAATGTTATCCCTCCCCTTACCTGAAATGGGTACTGTCTCTCCACGGGGGTCTGCTCCTCAAGATTTACTTTCTCCACACATCTGATTTTCTTAATCTCAATTGATCCTTTTCTGCTGCCTCTTTTCTGAATTAAAAGGAAAATATAAGATGCCTCACGTGATATACAGTGGTGCACAAAGAACAGAATCAAGTTAACGATACACTTAGGAGGGAGATTGGGAGATGAGATGGGCACGTGAGAATCATTCCAATTATTCCATAATAGTCAAAATCCAATGATGAGATAATATATTTTTCGAGTGTGGACATAAACTCCTCCAAAAGCAAGTCTTCAAGCAGCACTTAATTTTTTTTGATAATCTTGAAACACATTTCAGATCACCTGCCGTATGGTTAATCTATTCAGGAAAATTAAGCATCTTCATCTTGTTTCAATTTTATGACAGTATTTCAGTATTTCTACTGTGATAGAATTCTCAGCTGCACAGAAATAGTCTTATTTCCAGCATTTGTTAAGACAGGGTTTCTCATCTGCATCACTATTCGGGGCCAGATAATTCCTTGTGGTGGGGCCAGCCTGTGCACTGTAGGATGTTTAGCTGCATCCCTGGCCTCCACCCACTCGATGCCAGTAGCAAACTGCCCCTCTCCCCCAATGATGACAACCAAAAATGTCCCCGGCCATTGCCAAGTATCCTTTGGAGGGCAAAATCACCCTCAGTTGAGAACCACTGTTCTAAAGTTACAATTTGCCTTAGTAAAGTTAAGCAATGTTTGAAAATGCTTTATCTTGAATTAATTATAACTTGGCTAAGAAAAGACAATGTGATAAGTGAGTGCAAGTTGATTTTTACTGTGTTCGCTAAGAAACCTGATGTTTCCTTATATTAAGCACTTTGTGGAGACTTGAGAAAAATAAGTAGCATTAAAAACAATGAAATAAATAGGGTCTCACCATTTTGTCATATTCATAGTAGGAGAGGTTTGTTTTGGTCAAAACAAAAAGCCGCTCTTTGTAATTATTGGGTGACATTTTCTTCTTTTGCTGTGACCTTTTGAGAAGAAGTTCTTCTAGAATGGATTCTGTGTCCATATTGTCGTCCTAAATAAAATAAAATGATTACAATGAATGTTGGCAGCATCTAGCTAGGTTGTCTTTTAGCCTTCATAATTTTTATGCAACTATTTCTCATTAACGGATAATATAAATAGCTTTTTAAAATTAGATTTAACAGTATAGAGGAAAATGCAATGAAGCAGGCTCTTAAACACACGCATTCCTGCACTTTTTTCCTACTGCCTTGGCTTTGACATGTTCAAATACGTTGACATTTTTATAGCATTTTATGCATTGTACTCATCTCCCACTTTGGATCATAGATTCACCATCTTCACACTGCCTTCCAGCCCACCATGTCAAAATTCTCCTTTTTCCTTAAACATTCTATGGACATTTGTTGAATTGAATTGAATATCATCCAACTTTAAACAGTCTGAACTCCAGACAGTTCGTCATGTCTGAAGTAACTCATCAACTGAAATTTCTCTCCACTGAGGTGGCCAATTGTTGGACCAAATTATCCAAACCACTGTGAGACTCTGATATTGTTGTAAATGACACCACAGTCCCTGAACATGATCAGATCTTTAGCATAAAGGACTTGGGTATAATTTTCACCATTTCTGAGCATAAAACATTTTCAAAAGCTATCAAAAGAGATTTAAAAGAACTGAAAGAATTAGTGCTTCATAAACTAAAAACACTCTTGCTTTTTCTTCCAAAACTGCTTAAAACATTAAAAGTTAAGATATTTCTGGAAAATAAATGCATTCATTTTCTGGTTCTACTAAGACTGTTGCTTCAACCCTCTGTCTGATATCAGGTCTAGTGATGAAAAGGAATGCTAAGCAGTCGGCCACAAGAGACCACCTTCCTTATGTTCTTCTTTGCTTTGTGAAATCACATGCTTATAAGCAGTCAGATGCCCAATCATTACTATCTTTCTTTGTTTATTGATAATCTGAAGGTAATTAACTTTACTCACCTTAATTTCGATAGAGCTGAAGAAGTGTGCTTGTAGGGCTTTAACTCTCAAGCTCTAGGCAAAAAGTCACTGCTCTGAGGCACCCCACTCATTTTCCCTCTGGCTGTGCCAGGGTCATGCATTAAAAAGAAGATATTTGCATCCTATTTATCCCTTGATCAGGAAGCAGCCACACAGTCACTAACGGGCACGGCCCCAGAGTGTGATGGGCCCACTATGGTAGGAGTAGAAGAAAGGGAGACAAAGAAACGCTGCTTGGCATCGAATAAACCATGGTCAGGCCCAGCCAGCTTCCCTCCTGACATAGGCCACACCACTCTAAAAATGGGAGTCAAGCAAATCAGCTTTTATTATTTATCTACATAGATCAGGCAATTATGTATTAAAACCTCAAATGTTCTCCAAGGGCATTGTTCGTCTCCTAGGCAGAAGTAGGAGAAATCTTAGCCGTTAAATATAATAAAGTCTTGGCCACTTTTTGCTTTGAATGTTGTTTTATCTGGAAAAAAAGTATAATTCCTTTGTGAAAGGAGAATGGGTTTCTTTTTGAGCCCAATGAGTGCTATTCTCCTTGGCCACTGGTTTCTTTGTCCTGGACTCAAAGATGAGGCAGAGATCAGGACGCAGTCAACCCAGCCGGCCGTGGGAAGGCAGGGAGCACGCCCCCCTTCACCTTTGCCTCCGTGGTAACCTCTACGCACACGCCTGTTCAGATAAGATTATTTTCTACACCCGTAGTCTATGACCGGAAGAGAATTTGCTTGAAGACTTATTGAAACTCTGGAAGGTCTACTTTTTGTGAGTTAAAGTCCCCTTTGGAGGAGCCATATCATACTGGGCAGAGGTGTAGGGAAATTTTTGCCTTTTAAATTTCTCCATGAAAAAAATTAACTAACAAAGCAGAAAGAGAACACTGTGAAAACTCTTGTCAAATGTCTTTTACATCCACAGCTAAAACACTCCTCCTCAAAGCGAGTGGTAGTTGAATAGATCTGGTTAGTTGAATACAAAGTTAACTTTTCAACATTTGTTTTCAGACGCTGAATCAATTTGTAACATTAAGAGCACTGTTTTAAAAATGCAAATCCCAGGGCTTCCCTGGTGGCGCGGTGGTTGAGAGTCCGCCTGCCGAGGCAGGGGACGCGGGTTCGTGCCCCGGTCCGGAAGATCCCACATGCCGCGGAGCGGCTGGGCCCGTGAGCCGTGGCCGCTGAGCCTGCGCGTCCGGAGCCTGCGCTCCGCAGCGGGAGGGGCCGCAACAGTGAGAGAGAGGCCCGCGCGCGTACCGCAAACAAAACAAAACAAACAAACAAACAAATGCAAATCCCAATGTCCAAGGTAGAACACAGCCCTTCTCGTACTACAAGATGATACAAATGCTTCTCTGTTTATAGAACTTGCACATTCAGCACATGAAGAATGGTTTCTTGGGGAATTTTATCTAAAAAATTAATATGATGAGCCACAGAAACCAATGAAATTCACAAAGTCGCTTCTGTGTATTGAAGGGAAGGAGGACATTGAGTAGAAAGGGAGGCGCCGACTCCTCAAGGATATTCTCTAATAAATCTCCAAGAGTTTATACACGTGGTTGCATCTAATGAAATATAATTTGTCAAATTTTAACAAAAATGTTTATTCCAAATCCTGCCCTTTGTGAATCTTTTGGCTTTCATTTAAAAAATCATATGTGATATATGTTTATTCGACAAAAGCAAGAGCTACAGACAAACGAAAGAAAACTGTTAACATTCTGGTGAACATACCTTTAGACTTTTTTCAAATTACACATGCAGGTGTTTATTTTCACAAAAACGAGTTCACATGCTGTGCATACGTGTCTGTAATCTATGGTTCTCATGTCACAAACACCTGGAGCCACCTGCCTCTGAAGTCCTTCAAAGTTCCACTCCCTAAGCTGGACTCCAGAGCATCTTAAAGTTAAAGAACCCTGTTTTGATGACTGACACTTTTGTCATCTCCCGATTATTTTCTTCTGAGACAATACTTGGTTTCTGATCAAGTTTGGACCTGCCTTTCTCCTTCTATTTGCTTCTGTCCCTTCCTTGTACTTCCCTCTTCTCCTAGAGTAGCCTAGATTCTAAACTGAAGGCATTTCTATGGTGAGAACTAATTTTTAGAGATGGAACGTCTCTTGCCTTGTATTAGGACAATAAGTCAACGGGGCTCCAGGGCCACTGTTCACTCAACTGCCTGTCCAGCGACTAGCAAACTCGGCTCTGCCTACCCACATTTAAGGGAAATTCAGTTGGGAAGGTTTGTTTTTTTTTAAAAAAACTAAACAAAATAAAATTTGATCCTAAAGCTAGAAACCGGAAATCTATTTCCATAGAGAAGCTGGTGCGATTTGGCTGGACACTCATATATCACTACCTACATAGAACAGACGCATCAATTTGTTTACCAAATAGCTCAGGCTGCCTATTTCCATAAACACATGAAACTAGAAAGATTAAAGTGCAGGGGAGGCCAAAAAAAAAAAAAAAACCTGTCAGAAATCAGTATAGTATTTTCTTTTCTTTTCTTTTTGTGTTACGCGGGCCTCTCACTGCCGTGGCCTCTCCCGTTGCGGAGCACAGGTTCCGGACGCGCAGGCCCAGCGGCCACGGCTCACGGGCCCAGCCGCTCCACGGCACGTGGGATCTTCCCGGACCGGGGCACGAACCCGTGTCCCCTGCATCGGCAGGCGGACTCTCAGCCACTGCGCCACCAGGGAAGCCCAGTACAGTATTTTCTCTAAAGAAGTCAGCAACCATTGTGTAAGTTTTAAACATAAAAGGTGCATGCTGAATTAACCAGACTTGGAATCACTATGGTTACTTAGCATTTATAAGGAAATGATATCATGAGAGTTAGGAGTTCAAGCCTGCACGTCTATGCAGCACACTTGATGTTGAGCGAACAGCGTGCTTGAGTGACAATGAACGGGTTTGAGAGATAGTTTCAGTAGCTCAGGGATATGCAAGCTTGCCGTGGGCTGGTAGACTCAGAAGCCTTCAAAGAGGTGACAGGACTGTCACTCGTGCACTGTGTCACCCTGACCAAGCCCCTTCCGTGCTGTAAATGTTAGTTTTCTCACCTGTAAAATGAAACGGGTAACAGCTCTTTCACTTTATGTGACTTAAATGAGAAACTTTATGTGAAAATACTGGGCAGGCTATGGGTACCCATAATTTATTTATGAGTCAAAGAGAAAAAGGTGGAGAGAAACAGCTCAAGTTAGAGAGGAGTCCTTACTCTTTGCTACAAAAGGCCCGAGGAAGGAAAAGTTATTCTTTTTCTTAAGATAATTGAGACAGATATTATGGAAGGGAGGGCATTCAAATTGGACCTTGAAGGATGTGCGTGATCGCGGTGACGGTAATCCTGGCTAACGTTTAAGGAGGGCTCACCAAGTGCCAGGTGCTCTTTAAAGAACCTTAAAAAGATGCATTTGTTTACTGGTCACAGCCGCCCTATGGGGTAGGCCGTAAACAGCCCCATCCTGTGGGGTAAGTTGTAACAAAGCCCCCCTACGGGGTAGGTTGCAACATCTTTCCCTACTTATAGTTGGTTTACAGTATTATATTAGTTTCAGGTGTACAGCATACTGATTCAATATTTTTTTAGATTATATTCCTTTTAAAGTTATTACAAAACAATGGCTTTATTTCCCTGTGCTGCACAATATATCCTTGTTGCTTATCCATTCTTTTTTATTGAAGTAGAGTTGATTTACAATATTGTGTTAGTTTCAGGTGTAGAGCACAGTGATTCAGATATATATATATATATATACATATATATATATATTCTTTTTCAGATTCTTTTCCCATATAGGTTATTACAGAATATTGAGTAGAGTTCCCTGTGCTCTACGGTAGGTCCTTGTTGTTTATCTGTTTTATATATAGTAGCGTGTATATGTTAATCCCAAACTCCTAGTGTATCCCTCCCTGCCCTTTTCCCTTTGGTAACCATAAGTTTGTTTTCTGTGTCTGTGCCCAGCCCATATTCTTGACCACAGCGCAGATGTTAGAGAAGGATATGCCAGCTGTGTAACGCTCCTAATCAGAGAAGGCTCGAACCTAAATGTAGGAAGGCAGCCACAGGGTATCAAAGGTGGTCGGAACCCTAGAAGTCATTTTATAGATGCAACACTGATCCCTGGCAGCCTAGGTGACTTAGCCAGAACGCGACACTGTGACTAGAGAGACACCGCCCAGGGAGCCAGATTACTGGTGTCCTGCCTGGGACACTTGCCCACATCATCATGGCAATAAATACACTAAAAGAGATCTATGTGTTCAGCTAAATGTATGATAGCCTTGCTAAAGCCCGTGGTCTGGTAGAACTAGGCATAAATTCGAGCCTTACCAGATACACGCAAGGGAGCTTTTATTGGAAATAGCAGAAAGACGTGACCTATAAATAATCTTTCAGCAGGAACCTCTAAAGCAGTGTTAAATAGCAAAACTCTAGCCCACGTTTTGAAAATAGGTAAGAACATACAACCTCAGAAGTTGGAATAAATTCTAAGTGGTGCAGGAGGGGAGCAGGAGTCAAGAAGGGAAGGGAGAAAGGTATGTACAGTTAATTGGGGCCATTGGATAGCTCCCTCAATTAAAATGTATATTCCCTGACTGGCTCAGGATGGTGCCTTTAAAGCTTTATTTTTTAGAATTGAGAGATGAGGGTAGCAATTCCTTACCCCTTTATTTGATTTGGTTATCCTCCCTTACTTTACATATCATTTACCTAAGATTTTGATAGGTGTCAAGATATTAAAATAATACAAGTGGTGGGAGGGCAGTGGAGGGGGGAGGGCGGGAAGGAAAGGGAAGACACTCCAAGTGCGGACTGGGATGGGGGCTCCGAAAGCCAACATGGTGGACCTGTGGCAAACTTGACCTTCAGATATTTGCCCAAGGCCAGGCCTGCTTCTCTTCCTGCTAAATAACTGAAGAAAATATGATGGTAAGTTAAACAGGAGCAGAAAGCTTAACTCAGAATCAGGTAAAGTGGTTCAAAAATATAACTCTTAAGATGCCGGCCAAAGACAAATACCAGCTCCCCAGAACCTGACAAATCCCCGTTCCATAGGACATTGTGCAGGCGAGAGAAAGTTACAGTTGATCTCGGCATGATACGGACAGAAATCCTTTAACATTGACCCTTGATTCCAGCATTTTGAAACACCATACCTGGGTTGCTCCAAAATGAATTTATGGAAAGCACACACTTTAGGAAGCCATTTTTGCACTGAGAATGCCAATGCCTTTCCTGTTAGAGCTAAAATTTGCTTCTGGTGTGAAATTCATCTTCAGTGCCTCATAGAGCTTTGCTAAGCCCTTTCCTTCTTTTCAGCAGCCTCTTTCCTTTTGCCCAGCGCACCCCTCTGGGCACCTTCCGTAGAAGAAAAGCAAAAAGTGATCAATTCACGTCCTCATACCTCCTGCTGAATGAGTTTAACACGTAGCACTGCTAAGGATACAGGTTGGTGTGGACAAAAGCAGCAAGCTTTGGTGGGTTCAAATCCCTGCCCTGTCTCTACGCAACGCGGCATGTTACTTCACCCTGCTGAACCTCAGCTTCCCCATCTGTAAAGGGAGTAAAACAATAGCCACCTGAAAGGGTTGTGAGGAGTCGAGAGAAAATGCCTAGCACCCTAGTAGATGTTCCAGAAACCTGTACCCCTTCCCCTCATCACTCTGTAGGCAAAGTTTTTAAAAAGACCGTGGCAAAGTTTAAAAACTGGAGACCACGAGATGACCTCCACATAAGATTTTAGTCCTCACCCCCCCTCCCCCAGCCCCCTGGGGGTAGGAGATATTGGGAGGGGAAGACTCCTCACGCCTTCTCTAGCCAGCAAGCACCTGCTCCGTGGCTCTGTTACGGCCTTTCAATCCTGGGACTGGTTACCTTAAAATCAGTTTGACTGTGTATTTGTGCCACCGATTTCTAACAAATAAGTACGTGGATGTTTACTCCAAGTGTGGCCCATGGACAGGCAGTATCAGCATACCCTGGGAGCTTGTTTGCAGATCCCACCCCAGCCCTAGTGCATCAGAATCTGCATTTTACTGAGATACCCAGGTGACTTATGTGCACATGAGAGTTTGAAAAGCAATGACCTAGACCACATTATAGTTGTACTACTCTTTAAATCCAGTGAAACCATCATGGTCCGCGAGGACTTCCAAAATTCTATGTATGTGGCTGCAACTGTGTGGTTCACCTCCCTCCCATCTTTCTACCTCCATCTAGAATACCCGCAGGCCCCTGACTTAGGGAGACTTCAGGAAGCTAAGAATAAATATTTGTAGCAAAAAAACACCCCATCCTAAAGCACAGATAAATAAAAGAAGCCATGACTAACATTTCTTTGTCTTCTGGGGTGCAATTACGAAGCCAATATGAAAAGTCACAGAAGGACCTATAATGGAAAATAATCTGAAAAAGGATAGATTTATATATATGTGTGTATATATATATGTATGACTGAATCCCTTGACTGTACAGCTAAAACTAACGCAACACTCTAAATCAGCTACACTTCAATTAAAAAAGTAAATAAAGGGGAAATAAAGAAAAGTCCTCGAAGGGCAATGGCTTAAGAATAGTATGGAGAGAATCAGCAGAGGAATAGACACAAAGCTAGATCAAGCTGATGGTGATGTACACGCAACCTGACAGGTTCCCTGAACGAGATCTTGAGCTAGGAGGGAATTTCCAGTGACTCTTCTATAGCAGGCCCCCGAATGACATGGTCCCATCCAAAGCCCCGAGAGGAGCCCCAGCAATTTCACCTTCATAATTTTGCACTATTTTTCTTAAAGTACCCCCCTCCCCCCAAGTTTGTGAACTTCAGGCTCTACAACACCCAGATCCGAACCTATTTTCCTGTAGGACATGACACTGTAGAGCCACCTGCCCTTCCACGCACCATTTTGCCTGGCGCTTCTGCCCGGGTCCACGGCGGTGAGGTCGCTCTGCTCTTGTAGGGACACAGCCGCAGCTCTCCTCCTTCCAGCAGCCGCAAATTGCCTCACATTTTCCCGGCTGCTGGGTCAGAAATGGCTACATTACTCAGTGCCCCCCAAACGTTTATTGTCCTGCAAGGTCTTACACAATCCCACAGGAAACCGCGCTCAACACTTAGCCAATACTTGTTGACCTGATTGAGCGCAACAAAAACGGAGACAAAAGCATATTTCATAAAGGTTCCAACTTTGATAACTACAGCTCCTGCTTTTCCCAGGCAGCTCTCGGGGACATGTGATAACCTGTCTTTGTTTGGAGAGTTCTGCGCTGGAAAGGACGAGAAAACATCTCGGCAAAAACCCGCTTGTGACGCTGACTCCTCTCACACGAGTCAGGAAGCCATGAGGTAACGCCAGAGCGTGCAGAGAATAAGCAATGAAAACTTCTACTCAACACTGGACCCAGGGAGGTCAGAGAGGATATGAGAGAGAAGGACACAGCTTAAATTAAGAAATCCAGAAATGGAAGAGAGATGGGTTTGGCTCACGTACCATGCACCAAGAGTGCAGTGAGAGAATGTGATTATCACTTGACTGATTTATGATGAGCACTCTAATGATTTATGACATCACAACTTTTAAATTTTATTTTTTATTAAACATTTTTTTTTATTGAAGTATACTTGATTTACAATGTGTTAGTTTCAGGTGTACAACAAAGTGATTCAGCTACACATACATATATATATTCTTTTTCCAGTTCTTTTCCATCCTGGTTTATTGCAGGATATTGGATATAGTTCCCTGTGCTAAGCAGTAGGTCCTTGTTGGTTATCTGTTTTATATATAGGAGTGTATATCTGTTCATCCCAAACTCCTAATTTATCCCTCCCCCCCTTTCCCCTTTGGTAACCGTAAGTTTGTTTTCTAAGTCTGTGAGTCACAATATCTGGCTTTATTCATTCTACCGTCTTCTCCAGTGCACACTGACCGTATGTAATCTATAAGTCGTCTTATGGCTTATTTTAGGCTCAGCTATGGATGGCTGAGAAAATTAATCATCCTTTTGGCATGCATTGACACACTGAATTAGCTTATAAATTGTTGGCTACTTTAACTTATTTGTAAACGTCTGTGTTGTGATGAAATCTTGGGTGGGCAGAGGATGGTGAAGCCACTGACATTCAAAGAGGTATTCTTCTGAGTGGACACAGGATGAGCATCATTTCTATTCATTCATTCAGTCTTATTGAGAACCTACCATCTACCAAGCATTCTGTTAGGAGGTCTAGAGACACAGCAGTAAACCGAACAGCGGCAGCCCACATCTTCAGGAGGCTTATGTCCCGTGGAGGAGGGACTACAAGGAAAGATTTAATTACAGTAGAGTCTGAAAAATAAATATTTCTATTTGAAACTGGAATTTGGGGAACGCCAAGAGTCCTTCAGAACAATTCAAAAGAGGAGAAATTACACCCTGATAGCAAATAAGTCACTGATGGATTCCACATAGGTCTCCATCCTCTAGGAATCAAGTAAGCAGTCGTTCGAGAAATTGATGGTGAAGCAGGGCGACAGTGGCAAAGCAACTTGGCCAAATAAATGAATTCTACACTCTGCTAATTCACCACCTTTCCCACATGGCGATTTGTATTTACTCTGCTGTTTAAACATGGTAGCATGGCTGAAGATCACTTCTAGAATAAAAAGTCACTTTAGGGGAGGAGAGGTGGACGTGGCAGAATGCTGAAAACACCTAGGCACGATCTCTTGGGATTCTCATCCCTCCTTGGGGCTTGAAACACTCAAGGGCAGCTGGGAGGAGTGGTTTCCTCTGAGTCAAAATGTCCCAGATTTATGTATTTATTCTATTCATTCACTTCCTCTGCCACTTCTCCAGAACTTTTCTTGGGCTCTGTATTTTCCTTGTCTCCAGTCCAATTCTAAGTTGTTGTGGCAACCTGCTATTTCCATTATGTGATTTAATTTGCTCGAATTATGCTCTGCGTTGTCACCTCTACCCGCCCCCCAGGGAGACCCATAGGGATTTTCTCTGAGCTTCTCTTCGTGAGCTTTTAGCACGCAACAAGTTTGTGTAGGGCTGCAGCATGGGGTGCTTTGGCTTCACGATGTAAACAAGCTTGTTCAGTTGGGAGCAGTAGTGCTTACATTTTTAGAACTAGAAAGAACCTGATAGGATCCATTGTGTGTGTGTGTGTGTGTGAGTGTGTGTGTGTGTGTGTGTGTGTGTGAGAGAGAGAGAGAGAGAGAGAGAGAGAGAGAGAGAGAGAGAGAGAGAGAGAGAGAGAGAGAGAGAGAGAGAGCGAGAGAGAGAGGGAGAGAGAGGGAGGGAGAGGGAGGGAGGGAGAATGTGTCTGTGTTTCTTCTGGCTTCGAGTGACGTCTATTTTTCTCTTACTTTAAAAAATTCTTTTGACTCATGGCTTTCAACACCATCTATATACTTATGGTTCCAAATTTCAGCCAGGTCCTCTCCCCTGAATTCCAGACTTGTATTCGACTGTCACCTTGTCCATCTGTACTTGGACTATCTAATAACCATGTCAAACGTAACATGTCTAAAGGTGACCTCCCGACTAACCCCACAAACCAGCTCCTCCTACAGGCTTTCCTTCTCAGCTAAGAGCAAATGTAGCCTTCCAGTTGCTCAGGCCGAAGAATGTGGAATCACCCTTGACTTTTACCCTTCTTTCACACCCAACATCTGATCCATCACGAAGTATGGTTAGCCATATTGTCAAAATATATCCCAAATTTGGCCACTTTTTACCACCTCTCCTGCTACCTACTGGTCGGAGTTGCCACCATCCGTCATGTGGAACACTGTGCTCGCCTCCTGCCTGCTCTTCCTGCTTCCACACTTGCTGCCTGCTGTCTGTTCTCCGCTGACTAGCCAGAATGATGCTTTCACATGTAAGTCAAAGCCGGCCACTCCTCCCGTCTGAACTATCCAACAGTTCCCCCTCTTGTGGTCCCCTAGTACTGTCTCTAACATCATCTTATGATTCTTCTACCTCACATTGCCACTCCTACAATATTCTGAGCACCACCTGCCCCAGGGCCTTTGCCCAGGCTGTTTCCTTTACTTGGCAAACCATCACAGACATCTGACTGGTTCGTTTCCTCATCTCCAGGCTCTGCTTCAAATGGCATCTTCCTAATGAACCCTACCTAGACCATCTTGTTACTACCACACCTCGCTCCACCCAGCACTCCCAATCTCCCTTACTCTGCTCTACTTTTTCTTTTTTTCATAGCACCTAACACCTTAAAACTGACTACATAATTTAGTTATTTATTACCTTTAATATCTATCTCTCCTCCCTGAGGGGTAAGCCCACAAGGGCTCTGATAGCTTCTCTCTGCAGCCTGAGCTTTTTTCATGGGGATCTCTTCACTGGGGGCGTCACTCCGTCACCTCCTGCTCTTATGTCTCCTGGTGCTGAAATAATCTACTTGGAGGTTGGGATCTGCTGTGAATAGTTTACACTTACTGGAATCAAAGATGAATGTGTCATCTCTCCTAAGGATGCTTGCATATTAAACCTCAGGTTCAATGGTGGAACCTGAGGTTTTTCTTCATGAAAGGAGATTGTGAGTGGAGGGTGAGGGTGGACACAGAAAGGTTTGTTTTTTGTTTGTTTTCCTTTTTTCTTTTTCTTTTTTTGGCCATGCTGCACGGCTCATGGGATCTTAGTTCCCTGACCAGGGATCAAACCTGGGCCCTTGGCCGTGAGGGACCCCCAGGGAATTGCCTGTTGTGTGGTTTTGTTGTGCCCTTTCCTGACATCCGTGAAATCTTTACACAGACTGTTGGCATTTTATCAATTTCACTCCTATTTTCTAGTGGAAGGTAAGGATTTGAGGTCTAGATGGGGTTGGCAAACTATTTCTACCACCTGTTTTGGGAAATAAGATTTATTGGAGCGCAGCCACGGTCATCCGTTCACATATTGGGTGAGGCTTCCCTCCTTCTCCAGCGGCAGAGTTGAGTCGTTGCGACAGAGGCCATATGCCCACAAAGTCTCAAATATTTACTATCTGGCCTACATAGAAAAAATTTGCCAACTCATGCTCTAGAAGAATCCTGCCAGCTGTGGAAGTGACCTAGTAGCTTGGAATTTAGCTCAACAGCTCAATTCAATAGATCTTCACTGAACTGTATTGTGTACAAGGTGCCAGTTGGGAGCAAAGGAAGTAGACAAAGGGGAGATCTTTATGGAGCCCTTCCAGCTACGATTCCCACTTGGATTCAAATTATTTTTTCCCAAAACTTTATTATGAATAATTTCAAATTACAGAAAAGTTTTTAAAAAGTATGGTGAACACCCATACACCACTAGATTCTACAATTACATTTTATTATATCTGCTTTGTCATCTATTTATCCACCCTCTATCCATCCATCAGTCCACCTTATTGGCATTACTACTATTACTGTTATTTTTTGCTGCATTCACAGTAAGTCACAGACATCAGTGGACTTCATACATGAACACTTCAGAGTACATAACATCAACTGGAGGGTAATTCAAATTAGCCTTTTATTTTTAGTTATTTTCTTTTTATTGGAGTATAATTGCTTTACAGTGTTTTGTTCGTTTCTGCCACACAGCGAAGTGAATCAGCCATACGCATACACATGTTCCCTCCCTCTTGGACCTCCCTCCCATCCCCACCCCCCATCTCGCCACTCTAGGCCATCACAGAGCACCGAGCTGATCTCCCTGTGCTGTATAGCAGGTTCCCACTAGCTAGCTATTTTACACATGGTAGTGTATTTATGTCAAACCTAATCTCCCAATTCGTCCCACCCTCCCCTTCCCACCCTGTGTCCATACGTCCGTTCTCTACGTCTGCCTTTCTATTCCTACCCTGCAAATAGGTTCATCTGTGACATTTTTCTAGATTCCACATATATGCGTTAACATACGATATTTGTTTTTTAGCCTGTTAATTTAACTCCAACCCTGTGATCTTGAAAGCAGCCTTCATTTGGCCAGAAGACACAGTCTTACACAAGCTGAAAACTGAGAAAGGTTATCAGGATAACTGAGGTAAGTATCATTCACCTCCATTTCTCCACTTCCCTGGTTCAGAAATGAATCGGCCTTTCAGGGATGAGAATGTTTTGCATGTGACGAATTCCAGGAAAGTTCTGTGGCTCAAAAGAGAGGGTCATAAGCTATTCTTTTCTGGCACGCTGCCCAAAACCCATGGGAAAGACAATTATGTGTTTCATGCAATGGTTGATCACATGTAGCCTCTGGGTCAGAACCCTGGCCGATGGACCAGACCACATCCATGCAGATTGCCCTCACGAGGGTGGAAACAGGAGTCACGTATACACATCTTTTCTGGATATTTTTGGATGTCCTCGACCACAAGCACATTAATGCCCTTCATAAATGAATGTTTACAAAATAATCAGTCCCTTACTTGGAGCCATTTCCTGGGTCCAGAGAGTCTGAATCCCTAACATGGAATATTCTAAAGATATTTGTCATTTAATGAACAGCAGTTACCATGCCCTGGGAGGCAAATTACCGAAACCTGATCAATCTGCAAGAAAGATTTTTCTTTTCTTTCTTTCTTTTTTTTTTTTTTTTTTTTT
>NC_041220.1:158648629-158654783 GCF_002837175.3 Physeter macrocephalus | reverse complement strand
GACCGGGGCACGAATCCGTGTCCCCTTAATTCGGCAGGCGGACTCTCAATCACTGCGTCACCAGGGAAGCCCTCTCTGGCTGTTTTGTTGCTACAAAGGCCAGCTGGCTTGGTAGCCACAGAGAACACGTGCAAAATCTAAAACATTTACTATCCAGCACTTTCTTTCCTTCTTCAAAACCAGGCAGTGAGCTTTCTGGTGTTTACAGAACAGAAACCCGCGGAGGCTTCTGCAACTCCGCACTCCCCTGGGAACTCTCCAATTCCCTCACCCCCTTGCAAGCAGAGAGCAGCAAGCAACTTATTTATGTAGCCAACAGTTGTGTAATGCTTAGCACCTGCCCAGCTCATTTCATTCTCATCACAACCCCATCAGGTTGTGTTATCACCATGTCCATTTTACAATGGAGGAACCGGAGGCACAGAGAGGGTGAGCCACCTGCCCAAGGTCACACAGCTAGAAGTGGTGGAGGCAGGATTGAAACCCGTGCAGCCGAGCTCCTCGGATTGCGTGACCAGCGGACTCCAGGTAGAGACAGGTGTCCTATAAGGTTCAGTTGGGACCGTCGCCCTGCACACAACACCTGCCAGGTCCAACCCCCGCTCCCGGGGCCCAGCGCGCAGCTCTAGGGGGCGGGAGGGGCGTCGAGGTCAGGCGGGGGCGGGGGAGCGGCGGGGGGCGGAGCGAGAGGATCCGCGCGGCGGCGGACTGTCAATCAAGGAGTATCGCCCCCGCCCAGGGCCCCAGAGACCCACACACTCCCGCCTCCCGTCTCCCTGCGGCCGCCGGCAGCGAAGTGCTGAGTCACGGTGAGGCAGCTGCGCGGCGCCCTCCGAGCCCACCTTCCCCACGCCTCCCCCGCCGCACGGGCTGCAGCAGCCGCCTTCACCGGGCGGGACTACAGGGCGCCCGCGGGGCCGGGCGGGTGCCGGCGATCGGTTAGCAGGACCCCGCCCTCTCCTGCCCGCCTCAGACTCCCAGGGGAATCTCCTAGGGAGATGGCCAGAGATGCTTACATAGTCCTCTGCAATTGGGTGCAAGTGGCATACTTTTCTTTCTGCAGACCACTGCGATCTGGTAAGTACCTCATCAGTGGTTCACGTGCATAGAATTTAATTGTAGGAGTCTGGAAAGACCCAGAAATAGTCCAAATTGGGGGGACGGGGCGTAAGCTATCAATACTTTCAAGATGCTTGTAGGTAGGTGATGACAGTTCTGTACGGCGTGGAGGATTGAGCTCATTTCAGGTGCCCCACAGCCCAGCACCCAATAAATATTTATTGATTGCCTGCCTCGGGGAGGGCACATTTAGGGTGAGCCTTGCTTGACTGCCTGGAGGGCTTTGCCGCGTGCAGTGCTCTGAGTAGCAGCAGCTCACGTTCTTAGAGCGCTGACTACACTCCTTTGCGGTAGGCAGTCTTATTACTCCTATTTCGCAGGTGGAAAAACTGAGGAACAGAGAGGCTTAGCAATTGGCCTCAGGTCACACAGCTGGTACGTTGGTGAACTTGGGATGCAGACCCAGGCTGTGTGGCTCCAGCGTATGCTTCTTGCTGAAGCATCTCTCTTGGTTTGAGTGGGAATCTTTGAAGGAAAGGATTATACGTCGTTTGAAGAAGAGCGCGTTAGGAATTGCGGGTACTGTATGCAAGCATTTGAAGTGGAAAGGGGATTGATTATACTTGTTTTGTGATATGCTGATGAGTAGGCTTTCGACCCACTAAGAGGAAACACTTTTGGATTGGGGCTGTGGTTGGGTGCCGAAATACGGATAGCACTGTCAAGGGCACCTCCTCCATGAGTTTCCTGGGCTCTACTTCACGTCAAAGCTCCAAGATTTCTTGCTACTTAAGTTGACCCTGAGGTTCAGGGATAGATGGGTCTTTGAATTTGATGACCCTCAAAGATCCCTTTCAATGTCAAGGTCTTCGGCATGTTCAGGTGAGAGTCCCAGACCTCTTGGTTTTTCTCCGTGTTCCCTGTGTCGCCCCACAGATCTCTCTCAGCTCATGGTAGCACCTCCGTCATGGGGCAGCGCGGGGTAGGGGGGAGGTCGAGGGATTCCAATCATGTAAAGCAGATAAAGTGCGCTTTAGAGGTCCTTAGTAAATGCCCAACGGAGCTGTTATTACTAACTCTTGTCAAAGGTGGTCGTAGGACTACACCCAATAAACATTGGAAATCATCAGTAGGGTGCTGGGAACCTAGTTAGTACTCCCATGCGTTCACCATCATTATGGTGGTTTTAAAGCACCTAGTCCAGGTCTTGTGCAGAGTAAGCAATTTAAAAGTTGTAGCTGTTAATACTTGGGGCAGGTGTGAATTTCGTATCCTATATTTTATAGTCCTTGGGTGGTCCCTCCTTGATGATTTCTCTTTTGTTGTTTCTCCTCTTGCCCTCCGTCGTCTACAGCTCAGCCCCAGAACACTCTCTTTTTAGCCCTGGACATGGCGTGGTCCAAAAAGGTTACCCTCTCACTGCTCAGCCGCGAGCGAGTCGGAAGGGGTTGGAGCGCGGGTCCGCAGAAGCATCGGCAGACCTGAGGTACGCTGGCTGGTTGGGTGGCTGTTTCCTGCTTTTTTGCAGAAAGGACTGGTGGGACCCTGAGGATAAACTTGGGAAGAGAGGGCATGAAACAATCACGAGCTGCCCTGTGGGGTGCCTTAGGAACCAACTCTGAACTTAACAATTGGGGTCCTCCCCGGAGCAGCCCCAGTCCCAAGGGGGTTTCTGTAATATAGATCCAGTGGTCCTGAGCTGAAACATCTGTGCCCCTCTCTGCACACCCACGTCCCATCCAGGGTTTATCTGTCAGCCTCTGTGTGCACATCACCAGACACACCCACCTGATACCCCCGGGTTTACGTGCCCACAGGTCAAAGCACCAAGGAGAGACACTGGGGCCCCATCCCAAATTCCCAGGAGAGAGAATCCGACTGGTTCGGCTTGGGTCAGGTCTCTACCCTGGACCAGTCAGTCATTGCCAGGGATCTGAATTCTTAGACCCCTGAGACCCAACTTTGTGGACCTCTTGGTGGGAGGTAAGTGGGGGCTTCCCTCAGAGAAGGTGATTGTAGGTGAGGCAGACATCTTTTCACATTAGAGAGCAGTTTTATTTGAAAGTTATGGGAGACATGGGACTTGGCGGAAAAGGAAATCTTATATGCGTAGAAAGGTCATCAAATGGTGGTTATAGTCCAAGGAATACAGTGCCCAGCACCAGATTGCAAAAACAGATTTCTTTTTATTGAGGTATAATCGATATATAACATTAGTTTCAGGTGTACAGCATAATGATTCAGTATTTGTATATATTGCAAAACGATCACAAGTCTAGTTAACTTCTGTCATCATACATAATTATTTTTCTTGCGATGAGAACTTTTAAGATGTACTCTCTTAGCAACTTTCAAATATGCAGTACAGTATTAACTATAGTCACCATGCTGTACATTCCATCCTCATGCCTCATTTATTTTGTAACTTAAAGTTTGTACCTTTTGACCCCCTTCATCCATTTTGCTCACCCCACCCCCACGTCTGGCAACCACCAATCTGTTCTCTGTATCTATGAGCTTGTTTGTTTTTAGTTTCCACATATAAGTAAGATCATACAGTATTTGTGTTTCCCTCTCTGACTTATTTCACTCAGCAGAATGCCCTCAAGGTCCATCCATGTTGTTGCAAACAGCAAGATTTCATTCTTTTTTGTAGTTGAATAATATTCCGTTGTATATTTACACCACATTTTCTTTATCCATTCATCTGTCGGTGGACACCTAGGTTGTTTCTATGTCTTGATTATTGTAGATGATGCTGCAGTGAACATGGGGGTGCATACAGCTTTTCAAGTTAGTGTTTTCGTTTTCTTTGGATAAATACCCAGAAGTCGAATTGCTGGATCGTATGGTAGTTATACTTTTAATTTTGGGGGGGGACTTCCATACTGTTTTCTGTAGTGGCTGCACCAATTTACATTCCCACCAACAGTGCACGAGGGTTCTGTTTTCTCCACACACTCACCAACACTGTCATTTCTTGTCTTTTTGATAATAGCCTTCCTACTACATGTGAGGTGATATCTCAGTGTGGTTTTGATTTGCATTTCCCTAATTAGTGATGCTGAACTCATCTTTCAAAAAATATTTTTGAATAAAGGAAGAAGTATATTAGGGAAATGGATTCTTTTTGGAAAGTGAGGCTGGTTTGTTCCTCTTCTTAAATTCTGCTCTGATATTCTCATACTCTTACCACCATTAAGTTCCTATTCATCTGAGAATGTCTCTGGAGGTCTGTCAAACATTGTTTTTCGAAGGGACACATGCAAACAGGATTATTCTAAGGGCTAAATGCACAGTGCATGTTGGGAAGATGCAGATGGGTGTGGTGTCATTTTATACTAGGCCACATGCCAACAGGGGAATTCGAATACCCGTCAATAAACCCATCATTGTATGTTGAGGGTAGCTAATACTTGAATTACTCCATCTGTCAGAAACACATCTGCTGAGGAGTTCTCAATTTTTCTGGTCTTGTGAACCCCTTTGGAGGTCTGCTGAAAACTATCATTTCATTCTCAGAATAATGTTTTATCCATTCCTTCTCAGAAAAACGTTTTTTACTTTTATTTATTTATTTTAAATACATCTTTATTGGAGTATAATTGCTTCACAATACCATATCAGTTTCTGTTGCACAACAAAGCGAATCAGCCATATGCATACACATGTCCCCACATCCCCTCCCTCTTGAGCCTCCCTCCCATCCTCCCTATCCCACCCCTCTAGGTCATCGCAAAGCACTGAGGTGATCTCCGTGTCCTATGCGGCTGCTTCCCACCAGCCAACTATTTTATATTCGGTAGTGTGTATACGTCGATGCTACTCTCACTTCACCCCAGCTTCACCTTCCCACCCCATGTCATCAAGTCCATTCTCTATGTCTACCTCTTTATTACTGCCCTGCAACTAGGTTCATCAGTACCATTTTTTTTTAGATTCCATATATATGTATTAGCATATGGTATTTGTTTTTTTTTATGGCTGAATAATATTCCATTGTATATATGTGCCACATCTTCTTTATCCATTCATCTGTTGATGAATGGTTGCTTCCCTGTCCTGGCTATTGTAAATAGAGCTGCAATGAACATTTTGGTACATGACTCTTTTTTTTTTTTTTGCGGTACGCGGGCCTCTCACTGTTGTGGCCTCTCCCGTCACGGAGCACAGGCTCCAGACGCGCAGGCTCAGTGGCCGTGGCTCACGGGCCTAGCCGCTCCGTGGCATGTGGGATCTTCCCAGACTGGGGCACGAACCCGTATCCCCTGCATCGGCAGGCGGACTCTCAACCACTGCGCCACCAGGGAAGCCCCATGACTCTTTTTGAATTATGGTTTTCTCAAGGTATATGTCCAGTAGTGGGATTGCTGGGTCATATGGTAGTTCTATTTTTAGTTTTCTAAGGAACCTCCATACTGTTTTCCATACTGGCTGCACCAATTTACATTCCCACCAACAATATAGGAGGGTTCCCTTTTCTCCACACCCTTTCCAGAATTTATTGTTTCTAGCTTTTTTGATAATGGCCTTTCTGACCTGCGTGAGGTGATACCTCATTGTAGTTTTGATTTGCATTTCTCTAATAATTAGTGATGATGAGCATCTTTTCATGTGCCTCTTGGCCATCTCTAAGTCTTCCTTGGTGAAATGTCTATTTAGGTTTTCCACCCATTTTTTAACTGGATTGTTTGTTTTTTTGATATTGAGTTCCATGAGCTGTTTGTATATTTTGGAGATTAATCCTTTGTTGTTTCATTTGCAAATACTTTCTCCCATTCTGAGGGTTGTCTTTTTGTCTTGTTCATGTTTTCCTTTCCTGAGCAAAAACTTTTAAGTTTAATTATGTCCCATTTGTTTGTTTTTATTTCTGTTCCTCTAGGAGGTGGATCAAAAAAGATCTTGCTGTGATTTATGTGAAAGAGTGTTCTTCCTTTGTTTTCCTCTAAGAGTTTTATAGTGTCCAGTCTTACCTTTAGGTCTCTAATCCATTTTGAGTTTATTTTTGTGCATGGTGTTAGGGAGTGTTCTAATTTCATTCTTTTACATGTAGCTGTCCAGTTTTCCCAGCACCACTTATTGAAGAGACTGTCTT
>NC_041220.1:158648022-158648545 GCF_002837175.3 Physeter macrocephalus | reverse complement strand
TTGTGCCAGTACCATATTGTCTTGATTACTGTAGCTTTGTAGTATAGTCTGAAGTCAGAGAGTCTGATTCCTCCAGCTCTGTTTTTTTCCCTCAAGACTGCTTTGGCTATGTGGGGTCTTTTGTGTCTCCGTACAAATTTTAAGATTTTTTGTTCTAGTTCTGTAAAAAAATGCCGTTGGTAATTTGATAGGGATTGCATTGAATCTGTAGATTGCTTTGGGTAGTATAGTCATTTTACTGTGGTCAGCATACAATATTGATTCTTCCAATCCAGGAACATGGTCTATCTCTCCATCTGTTTATATCGTCTTTAATTTTGTTCATCAGTGTCTTATAGTTTTCTGCATACATGTTCTAGTAGTTTTCTGGTGGCATCTTTAGGATTCTCTATGTATAGTATCATATCATCTGCAGACAGTGACAGTTTTACTTCTTCTTTTCAAAATTGTATCCCTTTTATTTATTTTTCTTCTCTGATTGCTGTGGCTAAAGCTTCCAAAACTATGTTGAATAATAGTGGTC
>NC_041220.1:158646673-158647919 GCF_002837175.3 Physeter macrocephalus | reverse complement strand
AATTTGTCCATTTCTTCCAGGTTGTCCATTTTATTGGCATAGAGTTGCTTGTAGTAGTCTCTTAGGATGCTCTGTATTTCTGCAGTGTCTGTTGTTAACTTCTCCTTTTTAATTTCTAATTTTATTCATTTGAGTTCTCTCCCTCTTCTTCATGATGAGTCTGGCTAATGGTTTATCAATTTTGTTTATCTTCTCAAAGAACCAGCTGTTAGGTTTATTGATCTTTGCTATTGTTTTCTCTGTTTCCATTTTATTTATTTCTGCTTTGATCTTTATGATTTCTTTCCTTGTACTAACTTTGGGTTTTGTTTATTCTTCTTCTCTAGTTCCTTTAGGTGTAACGTTAGATTGTTTATTTAAGATTTTTCTTGTTTCTTGAGGTACGCTTGTATTGCTATAAACTTCCTTCTTAGAACTGCTTTTGCTGCATCCCATAGGTTTTGGATCGTCGTGTTTTCATTGTAATTTGTCTCTAGGTATTTTTTGATTTCCCCTTTGATTTCTTCAGTGATCTCTTGGTTATTTAGTAACGTATTGTTTAGCCTCCTTGTATTTGTGTTTTTTACAGTTTTTTTTCTGTAATTGATTTCTAATGTCATAGTGTTGTGGTCAGAAAAGATGCTTGATACGATTTCAATTTTCTTAAATTTTCTGAGGCTTGCTTTGTGACCCAAGATGTGATCTATACTGTAGAATGTTCCATGTGCACTTGAGAAGAAAGTGTGTTCTGCCACTTTTGGTGGAATGTTGTATAATTTTCAATTAGATCTGTCTGGTCTTTTGTGTCATTTAAAGCTTGTGTTTCCTTCTGTATTTTCATTTTGGATGATCTGTCCATTGGCTTAAGTGGGGTGTTAAAGTCCCCTACTATTATTTTGTTACTGTCAATTTCTCCTTTCATGGTTGTTAGCATTTGCCTTATGTATTGAGGTGCTCCTATGTTGGGTGCAAAAACATTTATAATTGTTATATCTTTTTCTTGGATTGATCCCTTGATCATTATGTAGTGTCCTTCTTTGTCTCTTGTAACAGTCTTTATTTTAAAGTCTATTTTATCTGATACAAGTATTGCTACTCCAGCTTTCTTTTGATTTCCATTTGCATGGAATATCTTTTTCCATCCCTTCACTTTCAGTCTGTATGTGTCCCTAGGTCTGAAGTGGGTCTCTTGTAGACAGCATATATATGGGTCTTGTTTTTGTATCCATTCAGCAAGCCTGTGTCTTTTGGTTGGAGCATTTAATCC
>NC_041220.1:158635940-158646663 GCF_002837175.3 Physeter macrocephalus | reverse complement strand
GTGTTACTGTCAATTTCCCCTTTAATGGCTGTTAACATTTGCCTTATGTATTGTGGTGCTCCTATGTTGGGGGCATAAATATTTACAATTGTTATATCTTCTTCTTGGATTGATCCCTTGATCATTATGTAGTGTCCTTCTTTGTCTCTTGTAATAGTCTTTATTTTAAAGTCTATGTTGTCAGATATGAGAATTGTTACTCTAGCTTTCTTTTGATTTCCATTTGCATGGAATATCTTTTTCCATCCCCTCACTTTCAATCTGTATTATGTGTCACTAGATCTGAAGTTGGTTTCTTGTAGACAGCATATATATGCGTCCTGTTTTTGTATCCATTCAGCCAGTCTATATCTTTTGGTTGGAGCATTTAATCCACTCATATTTAAGGTAATTATCAATATGTATGCTCCTGTTACCATTTTCTTAATTGTTTTTGGTTTGTTTTTGTGGGTCTTTTTCTTCTCTTGTGTTTCCTGCTTAGAGAAGTTTCTTTAGCATTTGTTGTAAAGCTGGTTTGTTGGTGCTGAATTCTCTTAGCTTTTGTTTGTCTGAAAAGCTTTTGATTTCTCCATCGAATCTAAAAGGTCCTTGTTGGGTAGAGTATTCTTGGTTGTAGGTTTTTCCCTTTCATCACTTTATTTTTATTTTTTTTTCTTTCAGTGCGCAGGCCTCTCACTGTTGTGGCCTCTCCCGTTGCGGAGCACAGGCTCCGGACGCGCAGGCTTAGCGGCCATGGCTCACGGGCCCAGCCGCTCAGCGGCATGTGGGATCTTCCCAGACCGGGGCACGAACCCGCGTCCCCTGCATCAGCAGGCGGATTCTCAACAACTGCGCCACCAGGGAAGCCCCCTTTCATCACTTTAAATATGTTCTGCCACTGCCTTCTGGCTTGCAGAGTTTCTGCTGAAAGATCAGCTGTTAACCTTATGGGGATTCCCTTGTATGTTATTTGTTGCTCTTCCCTTGCTGCTTTTAACATTTTTTCTTTGTATTTAATTTGTGATAGTTTGATTAATATGTGTCTTGGCGTGTTTCTCCTTGCATTTATTCTGTATGGGATTCTCTGCACTTCCTGGACTTGATTGACTGTTTCCTTCCCCATGTTAGGGAAGTTTTCAACTATAATCTCTTCAAATATTTTCTCAGACCCTTTCTTTTTCTCTTCTTCTTCTGGGACCCCTGTAATTTGAATGTTGGTGCGTTTAGTGTTGTCCCAGAGGTCTCTGAGACTGTCCTCAGTTCTTGTCATTCTTTTTTCTTTATTCTGCTCCTCAGCAGTTATTTCCACCATTTTGTCTTCCAGCCCACTTATCTGTTCTTCTGCCTCTGTTATTCTGTTATTGATTCCTTCTAGAGTATTTTTCATTTCGGTTATTGTGTTGTTCATCTCTGTTTGTTTGTTCTTTAGTTCTTCTAGACCTTTGTTAAACATTTCTTGTATTTTCTCAGTCTGTGCTTCCATTCTATTTCCGAGATTCTGAATCATCTTTACTATCATTACTCTGAATTCTTTTTCAGGTAGACTGCCTATTTCCTCTTCATTTATTTGGTCTTGCAGGTTTTTACCTTGCTCCTTCATCTGTGACATATTTTTTTGCTGTCTCATTTTTTTTTTTTTTTTTAATGAGTGTGATTGTGTTCCTCTTTTACTGGTTGTTTGGCCTGATGCTTTCCACACTGGAGTTTGTAGGCTCTTGGGTAGAGCTGGGTCTTGTTGCTGAGATGAGGAACTCTGTGAGGCCTCACTCCAATGAATATTCCCTGGGGTCTGAGGTTCTCTGTCAGTCCGGTGGTTCGGACTCGGAGCTCCCACTGCAGGAGCTTCAGCCCGACCCCGGGCTTGCGAATCAAGATCCCACAAGCTGCATGGAGCAGCAAAAAAAGAACAATGACAAAGTAAAAAATAAAATTAGACTAGGAAGCTAACAGATATGTTAGAAAGAATGTAAAAATAAAAATATAGATGAATCAACAACCGGAAGGTACATCAGTACCACAGAAGTAAAAAAGAGGAGGAGGGAAAAGAAAAAAATAAAAAGGCAGGGTGGTGGGAAGGCCTTAGCTGTGGAGAGCGGAGCCTAAGCAAGGTCGAGGTTTGGGTGGTGGGCGGGGCCGATGCTCAGAACCCACAGGGCTGGAAAAGGCCCTGGGGGCTGTGTAGGGTGGGGCTTAGGCATGGGATTATATACAAAGGAAAACCTTTGTATTGAAATATGGTTAGAAAAATTTTGCAAAACAAATTTGTAATCTAGTAACTTAAGTAACAACTCTAGTGACATTCGAAAAGGAGATCTGGTGGCAGTTCTCATAACTACCTAATTTCAAAGCTGTGAGGGGCATGAACAGTAGTTCAGTATACCTGCAACAGCTGTGATGTGATATGAAAAGAGCTTTGATTTCTATTGGTGGCAAAGTCACAGGTCCTGGTAAATTACTGTGGTTCTTTGAATACATCCATAATTAAAGGCAATGTTACATTTTACTTTGGAGCTGGGTGGTGGTGACTTGTTGCGCACCAGTGTAAATGTACTTAATGCCACTAAGCTGTATACTTACAAATGGTTAAAATGGTAAATTTCACGTTATGTTAGTTTTACTACAGAAAAATTCAGAAGAAAAAAATTTCCAGTTAGAGGTTAGTGAAAATAAAAATGTGTGTGTGTGTGTGTGTGTGTGTGTGTTTGTTTTTTTCCCCCAGCCAAGTTTACCTGAATTCTATCCATGGTTCCCAGTTAAGAGTCCCTGGCTGAAAACCTATGCTTTAAAGACCTCTGCATTTTACTAATGCAAAGGATCTGCCATGCCCCAGGTGTGCCTCTACCCTAAAGAAAAATAAATGGATAGGAATCATTCCCAATGCCATCACTCTGGTTTAATCACTGTTAAGACAAAGGGTGTTTCCTTTTGTCTGTGTATAGTTAAATATTTTAGTTGTACAGAATAAACAATTTTGTGTCCTTAGTTTTTCATTTAAGAGGGTAGCAAAAGCACTTCCCATGTTATTATAAATTCTTCATAAACACCATTTAAGTAGTTATGGCATATTCCAGTGTATGAGCATACCATTATTCTCTTACTCCTGGCCCTACATTTTTTATTTTTTAATTTTTAAAAATTTTTTTATTGAAGTATAGTTGATTTACAATGTGTTAATTACTGCTGTACAGCAAAGTGATTCAGTTATACATACGTATATATATATATTCTTTTCCATTATGGTTTATCATAGGATATTGAATATGGTTCCCTGTGCTATGTTGTAGGACCTTGTTGTTTATCCATTCCGTATATATAAAAGCTTACATCTGCTAACCCCGACCTCTTCCCCCTTGGCAAACACCAGTCTGTTAACTATGTCTGTGATTCTGTTTCTATTTCACAGGTTCATTTGTGTCATATTTTAGATTCCACGTGTAAGTGGTATCATATGATATTTGTCTTTGTCTGATTTACTTCACTTAGTATGATCATCTCTAGGTCCATCCATGTTGCTGCAAATGGCATTATTTCATTCTTTTTAATGGCTGAGTAATATTCCATTGTATGTATGTACCACATCTTTATCCATTCATCTGTCTAGGGACATTTAGGCTGTTTCCACGTCCTGGCTATTGGGAATAGTGCTGCTATGAACACAGGGGTGCATGTATCTTTTCGAATTATAGTTTTGTCTGGGTATGTGCGCAGGAGTGGGATTGCAGGATCGTATGGCAACTCTGTCTTTAGTTTTTTGACGTACCTCCATACTGTTTTCCACAGTGGCTGCACCAACTTACATTCCCACCAGCAGTGTAGGAGGGTTCCCTTTTCTCCACACCCTCTCCAGCATTTGTTATTTGTAGACTTTCTGATGATGCTGGCCCTGCATTTGACCATTTAGATTGTTACCCTATTTGTTAGCACTCCACACACTGCCAGCTTGCCAGAAAGATGGACCCCAACCCTCTCATCAGCAGAGAAGGAAAGCATCGCTCTCACTTCAAGGTGGTTACTTTTCAAACTTTTTGCACCAAGGCTCTATCAGTAGAAAATAAAATCTCATAAAAAACCTGAAGCCCAGAGCTATTTTAGTGTAGAATTTACAACAGTGTTTGATGTTAGTGGCCCTAGGTGACACGTTCCCCGTGACTGTAAATGTGGAGGTGGAGGAATTCGCAGTGCTCTTTTGGTGATGAATGGTAAACAAGATGGAGTTGGGCTGGCTGGCACCTTCCATTAAAATTGTGTATGGGCCGGGACAGCCAAGCTGGAATTGAAATGATTGCACAACATGATGTTGGCGGGTGGTTCCTCTGTGCTCCCAGCAGGAGGGAAACCCACCAGTCACCTGCATTTGCCTCTATGCCCCACTTCCCCTTCCACCAGACAGCCCTTGCTGATGTGATTTTCCTTGGACCACTGTCATGCAGTGACACCTCAGAGATGTTGTGGGTTCAGTTCCAGGCCACTGCAATAAAGCAAATATTGCAGTAAAGCAGGTCACATGATTATCTTGGTTTCTCAGTGCATATAGAAATTACTTATGATTAAACTACACTATAGTCTACTAAGTGTGGAATAGCATTGTGTCCAAAAAAACAATGTACACACTTTAATTAAAAAAATACTTTATTGCTAAAAAATGTGAACTGTTATCAGCCTTCAGCGAGTTGTAGTGGTAATGTCAAAAATCACTGGTCACAGATCACCATAACGAACAGAATAACAGTGGAAAAGTGTGAAATATTGTGAGAATTACCAAAATGTGACGCAGAGACACAAAGTGAGCAAACGCTGTTGGAAAAATGGCACCGATATACACTCGACGCAGGGCTGCCACAGACCTTCAATTTGTAAAAAATACAATATCTGCAAAGCGCAATACCTCTAAGTGCAATAAAACAAGGTATGCCTGTATATGTTTTTTATTAGGAAGAATTTCTAATGTAGGAAAGTAGAAAATAGTATAATGACTCTCCAGGTACCCAGCATCCACAGTGATCAACTCATGGGCAATCTTGTTTCCAGTCTTGGTCCCCATCCATTTCTTCCGTCAGAGTATTTTGAAGTGAATCATTTCATTTCATTCAGAAATATTTCAGTTTTTACTTTAAAAATATAACTATAGTCCCATTATCACAGTTAAAATTATAAGAGTTTCTTAATATCAGACCACCTTGGTCCTAGTTGATGCAGGACCTGTAGATGGCGCTCTCCATTAGCAGTGTCTCTAGACCTTGAGTCAAGGTAGAGGAGCATAGAGTCAGAGGTCAAGTCCATTCAAGGCCATATTTAGACCTCAGTCTGGACTACGTGTTGGCACTTTCCTTCTACCTGCTCATTGTTACCCTCAGGCTCCAGTTTAGAGGCTGAGTTAGGCCCAGGGGGTAGTCTGAGGTGTTGGAGTCTACCTTTGAGGGGCCTCTGCCTTTTTCTGCTGCCATATTATCTTGATGTAGCCTGGCCTTTTGTCAGGTGTTGGGAGGGTTGGGGGGGGTCCTCTCCTGAGACAACAATTTAAAAGAAGAAAAAATAATTTAAAGAACAGGCATTATTGCCCTTATATCAGTTAGATTAGGCTCAGTTGTGTATAACAGAAAGCATCCTCCCAAACCAGTGGTTTATGTATGTAAGGATTTGTGTTTCTCTTTTGAAAATCCAAAAGCAGGTGGTCCAGGGTGGGCCTGGAAGCTCCACATTTACCAGAGACCCATGCTCATTCTATCTTAGTTCATCCTTATTACTGCATTCTTACTGTAGCACGTTATGGTCCAAGATGCTGTCGGGGCAGTAGCAACCATTTGCCCTTGGGTGAAGAAAGGAGGAAGAGGGGAAAGGCAAAACGATATATGCCAGCTGTCTATCTCCTTTTATAAGGGATTTCCCTGAAAGTCCCACCCAGCAACTTCTACGTTCCTCTCATTAGCCAGATTCGGTCATGTGACCACACCTACCTACAGGGGAAGCTAGGGACCTAGCACAAGTACCACTTGGGATGTTGGTGGAGTACCTTCTTTGTACACAGAATTATTCTAGATTCAGTGGAGCATCATAGAAAAGCATAACGTTGGCGCTGTCCCCAAGGAACTGATATTCCTGGCAGTTACTTCCAGTGCTTCCTGATTTCAATAAAATGCCAGGCTGCTGGAGCTTTGTTAAAGGAGCACCACAGGCCGGAGGGGTGGTGGCCACAGGTTTCAACTGGCCTCAAGAGATCAAAAGAAATAGCTTGGAAGCTGCCAACTGAAGGTGGCAGCTAAAGGATTTGGAACTGTTTGAAGGAAAGGAAATTCTCTTAGCGTTCAAAAACTTTGAAAGATCATCAGTTTAATGAGTTGGGGACCAAGTCAAGACAGTTAAAAAAATCAGAGTTCTTATATATCTCAGAGCTTGTCTTGCAGATAACAGGTGTCTCTCTAAGATGTTCTTGGATACATGCTGAATGTTTAGAGAATGTGAGGAACTTTGATGAGGGCTAATACCTAGCCTGCAAATAACACTTTAGAACAGTAGTCTGATGCAGATACTCTTGCTTGTCGGAGGAAGAGTGTCTCTTACACACGTGCCCCATCCTTTAGCCAGATAAACAGTTCATCCCTCTTTCACCACATCCAGCCCCCTGGCTTCTGCAGGCTTCTTGTGCTGCCTTTCTTTCTGTGTGTGTCCATATGTCATGGGCTGGTGCCAGAAGGATTGGATATGCGATCCAGATATCACAAATAGGACTTCCCAAACAATGAATTCCTACTGGTCTCTCAGTGGCAGATGGTGATGAGGGTAGTACTGGAAAGGGGGAACCTCTTCTTTTCATGATTTAGTTAACAGTAGGACATATTTGCTCACAGGAAACTGATCCCAAGAAGCAATACACATCTCTTGATCTCATCGTTACCCACATTTTTTTTTTTTTTTTTTTTTTTTTGCGGTACACGGGCCTCTCACTGTTGTGGCCTCTCCCGTTGCGGAGCACAGGCGCTCCGGACGCGCAGGCTTAGCGGCCACGGCTCACGGGCCCAGCTGCTCCGCGGCATGTGGGATCCTCCCGGACCGGGGCACGAGCCCGTATCCCCTGCATCGGCAGGCGGACTCGCAACCACTGCGCCACCAGGGAAGCCCTCGTTACCCACATTTTAATACCATAGAACCACAATAATGTAGAAGTAAAAAGCCATGTTGAGGTTCTAGACCCTTTGTTTGGCAAGTAGTTGTGTCTCAGAGATTTATGGAACTGGTACAATGTAACAGATACCACCCATCTATGTAGAACCTGCCCTGCTTTAGGCACTGGACTAGGTGTTCTCCATTTATTGTTTCCAGGCCTGCAAGCTGTGTATTATCCTGTGAGAAGAAGCAGTGTATAATAAGGTATGAGAATTTTCAGCCTCTCCTTCTCCCAACCCCAGTTCCATTCCTGGGCTTTCACTGAGCTGAAATGGAATTATGAGAGACGGGATGAGACCGAGAGGATCTGAGATCTGATTTTCACTGGAAAGGGCAGAGAATTACTGGTGGGAGAGAAAAGAATAAATTCAGAAGGTGAGGGGGAGAAGGAGAAAAGGGAAGAGCTGTCTCCAGATGGTTGGAGGAGATTTGAAGGGTTAGAGTGAGAGATGATGGAAATATTGGAGACATTTATTGGAGAGGAGGAGGGCTGATTTGAAACAAATGTTTAAGTCGAAGCCCCTTTTGGCATTTTTCAGAGAATTCAATAGATATTTGAATTGTTTTCCAGTTACTTTTAAATATTGGACTGGATGAAACACTGGGCTAAGATGGGTTACAAAGTGGCCCAGCTTTATATGGCTTACAGCCCATATTTTAAAGTGAAGAAATTGAGACTTGATTAGGCTAAAAAACTTGTAGTAACTTGTTGAATTTGTGTGCGTGTGTGTATATGTACTATATGTGTTATATGTATGTATATACATATGTGTGTGCAAGTGTGTATGCATATTTTTTCCACGGAAAGTGAAAATAAGAGAGTCAAGACAAGAGACAGAGAGGGTTTGGTACCTTCCTTTCTAGCAATAGGACCGAGTAGATACCCTGAAACAAAGAAGCAAACAAATAAATAACCTAAACATTAATTAGCTGAGCTGACAGGAAGTTAGAGCAATTCTTAGAGTCTAAAAACAATGAGAAAGAAAGAAAAAATAGGAAATCTGAATAGTCTCATAGCCAGGAGGGTAATTGAATCAGTATTTTGAAAGTTTATTACAAAGCGACAGGTCCAGATTTTACAGACAAATTTTACCAAATATTTAAGGTACACATAATTCCACTAATACACAAACTCTCCAGGAGATGAAGCTCCAGGGAGTCCTCAAACCACGTTATGAAGTCACGTTACCTTGCTATCAAGACCAGGCAAGGACAGCAAATGAAGGGATAATTGCATCTCATTTAGAAACATTTTTGCAGGACTCGTAAGCAAAATATTAACCAACCAAATACAGCAATGTATAAAAAGGTATTATGTCATGACCGAGTTTGGATTGTCTGAAGAAAGCAAATTTGGTTTAATGTTAGAAAATCTATTTATATAACTTAGCAACACTAAGAGATTAAAGGAGAAAAAATATATAATGTCTCAATCAGTGCAGAAAGCACATTCACTAGAATTCAGCATCCATTTATGCTAAAGAAAAAATCAGTAAACTTGAAATAAAAGGAAAATTCCTTAACCTTATGACAGGAATCTACAGAAAACCCACATTAAACAACCTGCTTACCAGTGAAACTTTAAAAAGCAATCTGTGTAACATTAAGGACTAGGCAAGGTTGCCTATAACCATCTATTCTACTCAGCATCCTTGTAGAGGGGCCAGCTTGCAAGAAGACAGAAAAAGAAATAGAAAGTGTAAGGGTTGAAAATGAAGGGGGGAAAACAGTTATTTGCCGATGGCTATTGGTTGGAATATTACTCCCAAATATTCACTCCCTCCCTGTAGTAGATTATACATTCCCACCCACTTTTGGGTGCGTTACCCATGAGTCCCACAGGGTGGGTTTAAGTGCCCTCCTGTCTGCCTTTGGGCTTGACCACATCACGTGCTTTGACCAATGGGACATGTAACTGGGATTGCGCACCATTTGGCTCCTGCCCTTGGCTATGAGAACAGCACATCCTAGAGAGTGGCCACTGTTTCATCTTGGGACCCAGAATGAGAAGACATGTAGAGGCCAGCCTGGCCCAGCAAAACCCAGAGAAACGGCAGCCTGCCTCAGCTTTAATCTAATGCAAGCAAAAAATACTTTGTGAACTATTGGCCAAAAGCTTATTGATAAATATACTGGTGATATGAATGTCTGCAAAGAAAACCCAAAAGAAGCTATAGATGAATTATTAAAATTAATAAGAGCTTAGCAGTGTTCAAAATCGCCTTTCTATTCATGTTTCTTTTTTTTTTTTTTTTAACATTTTTTGGCTGTACCGCGTGGCTTGCAGGGTCTTAGTTCCCCGACCAGGGATTGAACCTGTGCCCCTTGCAGTGAAAGCATGGAGTCTTAACCACTGACCGCCAGGGAGGTCCCTCTATTCACATTTCTAATCCCCAGCAGCAAACTGTTCAAAAACATTAGTTAAAAATGCTATTTTGGGCTTCCCTGGTGGCGCGGTGGTTGAGAGTCTGCCTGCTGATGCAGGGGACACGGGTTCGTGCCCCAGTCTGGGAAGATCCCACATGCTGCAGAGCGGCTGGGCCCGTGAGCCATGGCCGTTGAGCCTGCGCGTCCAGAGCCTGTGCTCCTCAATGGGAGAGGCCACAACAGTGAGAGGCCTGCATACTGCAAAAAAAAGAAAAAAAATGCTATTTACATTCCTGTAGCTTTGTAATATAGTTTGAAATCAGGGAGCGTGTTGCCTCCAGCTTGGTTCTATTCAGGGTCTTGTGTGGTTCTGTACACACTTTAGGATTGTTTGTTCTATTTCTATGAAGAATGTTATTGGGATTTTAATAGGGATTGTGTTGAATGCTTTGGGTAATATAGGCATTTTAACAATATTAATTCTTCCAGGACATGAGCACAGAATGTATTTCCTTTTATTTGTGTCATCTGCACTTTCTTTCATCAGTGTCTTATAATTTTTAGTGTACAGGTCTTTCACCTCCTTGGATAATTTATTCCTAGGAATTTTATTCTTTTTGATGCAATTGTAAATGGGATTTTTTAAAAATTTCTCTTTCTAATAGTTTGTTGTTAGTACATAGAAACTCAACAGATTATGGTAGTGCATATTTGAAAGTTGCCAAGAGAGTACCTTTGTATAGTAACAGGTGGTAATTAGACTTAGTGTGGTGACCATTTTGCAGTATTTACAAATATCAAATCATTACCTTCCACATCTGAAACTAATATAATGTTATATGTCAATTATACCTCAATGAAAATACTATTTACAATGGTATAAAAGTATGTTAGTTAGAAAAAATGTTTAATATATGCAGAATCTGTATGGAGAAAATTATAAATCCTATTTAAAGACATTTTCAAAGACCTGAATAAACGGAGATAACCATGTTTATGAGTAGGAAAACTCAATATTATATAAATGTCATTTCTTCCCAAATTGATGCATAGATTCAAAGCAAGTCCAATCAAAAGTCCAACATTTTTGTTTGTATATGTTTTTAAGTTTTCTAAAATTTGTGTAGACTAACAAATGGCCAAGAATAACCAAGATGGGGGCTTCCCTGGTGGCGCAGTGGTTGAGAGTCCGCCTGCCGATGCAGGGGACACGGGT
>NC_041220.1:158629596-158635680 GCF_002837175.3 Physeter macrocephalus | reverse complement strand
GTCCGGGAAGACCCCACATGCTGCGGAGCGGCTGGGCCCGTGAGCCATGGCCGCTGAGCCTGCGCGTCCGGAGCCTGTGCTCCGCAACGGGAGAGGCCACAGCAGTGAGAGGCCACAGCAGTGAGAGGCCCGCGTACGGCAAAAATAAATTAAAAAAAAAAAAGAATAACCAAGATGAACATAAAGATATGCTGATGACAGCCAGATCTGTTTCTAGCTCTAATTTGGGCTCAAGATTTATCTTCAGTTGCCATCTAGCTTTTGCACAATATACTGGACACTGAATCTTCATAGTTCTATTTATATAAATATTTATATACATATCTCAAACTCAATGTGACCTAGAATGAAGTCACCATGGCTACTTCAAGGCTGCTTCTTCTGTTATGTTTCTTGTGCTTCTGGATGGCCCTACTGTCCTCCCAGGCCCCATAGCTAGAAATTTGGGAGGGATCTAATGCTCTTCCTTTTTCCCATTCTCCATCACTACTGCCATTGCCTTAGTCCTGGCCTTTGTCCTTGCCTGTACTGTTGAAATCACCTTCTGAAAAGTCTTTGCCTCACGTCTCTTCCTTTTCCAGACCATCTTCCACATGTATGCTAGGGTGGTCTTTCTAGATCTGATTGTGTCAACCTGATGAAAACCCATCACCTTCAGGATAAAGCCCAAACTCCTTTAAGATTTGGCCTGTATCCTCAGCCCATCTCTTATCATAATTCCATGTGCATCTTTTGCTTCAGTAGAGTAGTTTCCTCGCAGTTTTTCAAGTTTGCCAAGCTGCTTCTCTGCTCTTTCATTTAGAATATTCTTCCTTCTCTCACTTCTTGATTAACTTCTACATGTACTTCAAGACCCAGCTCAAGTGACACCTCCCTGGTAGAACCTTCCCTGATCCCACCCTACGCTCCTATGTATTGTCTTTCTCCAGAGCATTTATCATCACAGCACAGTAATTGATGTTCTAGTCTGTTTCCCTGTGATGAATCTGTTTATATATAGACTGTATCTCAATTGTGCTTGACTATTTAGATCTTAGACAATCATGAATTGTTTGTCTACTTCTCATAAAATGTCAACTGTTTAACTTAGTGAATCCGTGTGTGTGTGTGTGTGTGTGTGTGTGTGTGTGTGTGTGTGTAAGGAGTTCTTTCCTGAAAGCAACTAGCATTGCAAAAAGTTGCTCGTTAGCCAAATCATTTTTAATTAGGTTTGCTAGATCTCTTCTTGAATGTAGCCCCGAGTAGCGTGGCTTAAAAGGCACATCTAATCTGCTGGATTTTTTTTTTTTTTCAATTAAAATATCTGGATCCGTTTTTACTGTTTGATGAATTTAAAGGCGGTAGACCAAGTGGATTTCCTGATCACCCGCACCGAGGTTTTGAAACAGTAAGTAAAAGAATTTGACCGCAAAATTGTGTATTTTTACCTCTGTTCTTAAAATTAGTAATCACTTCTAATAGAAAATTCAAATTTACGAGCAATGAATAATAGGCAAAAATTAATTTATAAGTTCCTGGCTATAGACTGCTTGTTAACAGAATTATAATATCTATTTTACATGAAATATATTCAAATTTAAATATTTACTGTTTTTAATCTTCTTTGAATTCGTTTGAATTTGTACCACTGGATATATTCCTGTCTGAGCAGTTAAAAAAGGCAAGAATTGGCTTCTTAAAGTATTTATATAATTAAAATAATTTATTGGAGGTAGAAGAAACAATTTAAGATGTGATTAAAATACATTTATATAAAAACCTGCTTATCTGCAGGAATTTTCAGAAATGTTTAATCTCATGTAGTATAATATTTTAAACCCCAAAAGGCAATCCAAGAACACTATTAGTATTTAGCTCAGTTCTAAGGAATTATAGAATCAAGGGGCCGAAACAGAATGTGGCCTAAAAATTAGAATTTTAAGGCCAGATATATAAATTTACAAATTTAACTGTAAAGTTTATAGAGATTCTGCTGAACACTTATTTTCAGTTTTAGTTCAGTGAGAGAATAAGAATGTGTAATATAATACTGGGGACCTTTCAAAGATTCCCATTCTCCACACACACAGGTATTGTGGGGAAGATGCAGGGACAGTTCCCAGCAAAGTTCAGTCACCTGCCCCCTGAGGAAAACCTGTATTCTAAGGAAACAGCCCAAGGCTTAGTGTGTTTGTCAAGTCCATTACTGAATGAGTAAATGTTTATTGATGTCTGGCGACATGAAGCGTGGTGTCAGGTGATCTTTTGGATGTTGGGATGTGTGTGTTTGTGTGTTGGGGAAACTGGGCAGAGACAGAGGAAGGGGAGGCTAATGAAGAATGAGGCATGGCCCCTGCTTGCCTCCAGTATGGGGTTTAGTTAAGGATGTAAAAGATGGACAGGTAAAGAGGTGACCTCTGCAGTGTGAAAATAGAATAACCCTAGAAGCTTCTGGAAGCAGTATAAACGATGAAGGTCGTTGGACCGGTTTCCATTTGTCACTTAGCCATTTGCCTTCCGGTTCTCTTCTCTGTGACCACTTCGGGGCCACTGGGCCTTGCTTTACAGCAGTAATGGAAGGCATGCCTTTCACCTCGCCTACACTCACGCTGAGTTCTGACTCGGCTTCTGGAACAAGTCTCCCTACTGTGCTCTTCTGCTTCTGGTATCTGGTCTGGTAGGACGTTCTCACCACTCCATCCCACAGCTCCAGCTACCATTTTACTAATCCTTCAAGATCTTTTCAGATATTACTGTCTCCATCATGTTTTCCAGACAGTCCCGAGAGGATACCCTTTCTCCTTCATTTGGCCCCCGTAGCATTAGATTTTTCCACTCCTACATGTTAGATCTTTATGGTGGCCTTGATCATATTCTGTTTTGTATTAAAATGAGGAATTGCCTCAACCTCCCCCACCCACACCCAAGAGGACTGTAAGTTTCTTCAGCTCACATCATCTCGCCCATCTCCATGTTCTCCTGGTGGAGATTCTCAGTCACTCCTGGCTGAATTTAATTGAATAATAAAAAGAGATGGCTTCTGCTGAAGATGACGAATATATTAAATAAAATGAATGATGAAACACATTGCTTTCCTTTCCATTATTGAAAGAAAGTTTAATTTCCTTTCTTTCTTTCTTTTTTGAAAATAGAATAAGCCTAGAAGCTTCTGGAAGCAGTATAAACGATGAAGGTCGTTGGACCGGTTTCCATTTGTCACTTAGCCATTTGCCTTCCGGTTCTCTTCTCTGTGACCACTTCGGGGCCACTGGGCCTTGCTTTACAGCAGTAATGGAAGGCATGCCTTTCACCTCGCCTACACTCACGCTGAGTTCTGACTCGGCTTCTGGAACAAGTCTCCCTACTGTGCTCTTCTGCTTCTGGTATCTGGTCTGGTAGGACGTTCTCACCACTCCATCCCACAGCTCCAGCTACCATTTTACTAATCCTTCAAGATCTTTTCAGATATTACTGTCTCCATCATGTTTTCCAGACAGTCCCGAGAGGATACCCTTTCTCCTTCATTTGGCCCCCGTAGCATTAGATTTTTCCACTCCTACATGTTAGATCTTTATGGTGGCCTTGATCATATTCTGTTTTGTATTAAAATGAGGAATTGCCTCAACCTCCCCCACCCACACCCAAGAGGACTGTAAGTTTCTTCAGCTCACATCATCTCGCCCATCTCCATGTTCTCCTGGTGGAGATTCTCAGTCACTCCTGGCTGAATTTAATTGAATAATAAAAAGAGATGGCTTCTGCTGAAGATGACGAATATATTAAATAAAATGAATGATGAAACACATTGCTTTCCTTTCCATTATTGAAAGAAAGTTTAATTTCCTTTCTTTCTTTCTTTTTTTTTTTTTTTTTTTTTGCCACACCACGCTGCATGCGGGATCTTAGTTCCCTGACCAGGGATCAGACCCGCTCCAGGGAAGTCCCTAATTTCCTTTCTAAGTTACAATTTATAAATTGTACAGTGCTCAATGTTAAACTACTCTGGGAAGGGGTCCAGCTGTAGAATATCGATTTTCGGCTCTTTACTTTTGAGTAAGCATTTTCCTGAAAAGTGTAATTGTAACTATAGCCAATCCTCATCATCTGTAGATTCTATATTCGTGAATTCACCTACTCACTAAATGTATTTGTAACTGTGGTGCTTGCACCGTCATTGGCGGGCATGCGCAGAGCAGCCCAATGAGCACGTGCTCTCAGCTGAGGGTGATCAAGACGATGCTCTGCCTTCTTGTTTCAGCTCTCCTACTGCAAACAAGTGTCCTTCTTGAGGTCTATTTAGTGCCACATTTTTGTGCTTGTTGTTGGTGATCTCGCTGTTTTAAATGCCTCCCCCACCCCAGGCATGGTGCTGAAGTGCTGTCCAGTGTTCCTCAGCGCAAGAAGGCTGTGAGGGGCCTTATGGAGAAAATACGTGTGTTAGAGACGCTTCCTTCAGGCCTGCGTTACGCTGCTGCTGGCCGTGAGTTCGGTGTTAATGAATCAGCGATATATATTCAGTAAGGTGTCTTTAAACAGAAGCACACATAACAGGAAGTTACGTATGGATTCTTGGTTGTGACTTGAGGCTCGCAGGAACGTAGCCCTGTATTTCCCCAGGAGCAGAGATTCAGTGTTGGCTCACTCTGTGATCATGGCAACTTTATAGATCACTACTGTAAATAACTAGAATTCGACTGTACCAGTTTCCCCCAGGAGTGTAGGTAAGCTTAAGGACTCAGCTGTCTCTTACTGTGAATTTTAATAGTCTGCAGTTCAAACCCAGGTCCACTTCTAGGCTCTCCTCACCTCCTCCCTGGAGCATTTTCTACAGGCTTGTTGTAAATTTTGAAGATGCTAATTAGTATAAAGAACAGAGTTAGAATCACCTGTTATCTTACCATCCAGAAATTGGCAGTGCTATTGTTTTGGCGTATTTTCTTCCAGTACTTTTTTTTCTGGTATGCTGTATATGTTTTGTGTCTTTTTTTTCCCCTAACAGTGTACTGTTAACATTTTCCCATTATTTAAAAAAAGACTAATCTTTGATGGCTTCATTAAGTATCTGCCATGAAACTGTACCAGTTGACATTACCAGAGCAACGTATGAGGGTACTTGTTTTCCTTCAGCGTCACCAACACAATATATTTACCCAGCTTTTCTTTATCTTTGCCATTTTGACAAGTGAAAAGTAATGCTTCATCAGTTTTAATTTGCATTTTTCTTATCTGAGCAAGGTTGGTTATCTTTTCATTCATTTTTGGCTGCATTGGGTCTTTGTTGCTGTGCGTGGGCTTTCTCTAGTTGTGCTGAACGGGGGCTACTCTTCGTTGAGGTGCATGGGCTTCTCATTGCAGTGCCTTCTCTTGTTGTGGAGCACAGGCTCTAGGTGTGCGAGCTTCAGTAGTTGTGGCCTCTGGGCTCAGTAGTTGTGGCTTGTGGGCTCTAGAGCGCAGGCTCATTAGTTGTGGTGCACGGGCTTAGTTGCTCCGCGGCCTGTGGGATCTTCCCGGACCAGGGCTTGAACCCGTGTTCCGTGCATTGGCAGGCGGATTCCTAACCACTACGCCACCAGGGAAGCCCTTCTTTTCATTTTTAAACATCTTTTTACCATACATGTTTATATTCTTGGCCTGTTTTGTTCTGTTGGGTTGGTGGTATTATTCTTATTGCTTTATAAATGCTCTTTGCATATTAAGGAAATCAGTCCCTTTTCAGTGATAGGAGTTGAAATAGTGTTAACAAGGATTTGGCTTGTTTTGCACACCCCCAAAGGTAGACCTTTAGATACAAAGCATAGATACAACCCAATAGAAGGAAGACCTTTTTAACAATTCCTTATGCAAAGATGGAATAGGTCCCCTGGATCAGTGATTTTCTTATGCCTGGAGAAATACAAGCATGCACTGCATGTTAACATAATGGGTATGTTATCAAGATCAATGGTCCTCCATGAGAAGGGTGGGATAGGGAGGGTGGGAGGGAGGGAGACGCAAGAGGGAAGAGATATGGGAACATATGTATATGTATAACTGATTCACTTTGTTGTAAAGGAGAAACCAACACACTATTGTAAAACAGTTATACTCCAATAAAGATGTTAAAAA
>NC_041220.1:158613259-158629457 GCF_002837175.3 Physeter macrocephalus | reverse complement strand
AAAAAAAAAAAAAAAAAAGATCAATGGTCCTCAAAATAGGCTTTGTGCGAGATGAGTCAGTGCTGTGCTGAAATAAAATATTAGAGCTCATGTTAATATTTTTAAAGAAAACTGAAATTATGCTGGACTTATACATGAATATAAAATAGAACTACATATATGTTGTTTAGTCCCTGCTCACATTTTTTTTAAACTAATAGTGATACATGATCAAAGAAATGTGGAGAATATTATCCTGCAAAATTCTTATTACCCCAAGTGTGATCCGTGAACCAGCAGTGGTATCATCTGGAATCTCAGGTGCCAACTCAAACCAGGAATCACTTATCTAGATGACCCTCCAAACCAGAAATATTATTATTTTTTTAATTGAAGTATAATTGATTTACAATGTTGTGTTAATTTCTGCTGTACAGTAAAGTGAGTCAGTTATATATATGTGTGTGTGTGTGTGTATATATATATACTTTTTCATATTCTTTTCCATTGTGGTTTATCACAGGATATTGAATATAGTTCCCTGTGCTATACAGTAGGTCCTTGTTATTTATCCATCCTGTATATAGTAGTTTGCATCTGCTAGTCCCAAACTCCTAATCCATCCCTCCCCCACCCCCACCTTGGCAACCACAAGTCTGTTTTCTATATCTGTGAGTCTGTTTCTGTTTCATAGATAAGCTCATTTGTGTCATATTTTAGATTCCACATATAAGTGATATCATATGGTATTCGTCTTTCTTTTCCTGACTTACTTCACTTAGTATGATAATCTCTAGGTCCATCCATGTTACTGCAAATGACATTTTTTCATTCTTTTTTATGGCTGAGTAGTATTCCGTTGTATGTATGTACCACATCTTCTTTATCCAAGAAATATTATAACTCTATGAGCTAGGAACAAGAACCTGATTTTACTGAGTTAATGGCTAATCATTTTCTAAAACTTAACTCTTCGGTTTAGATAGCGAAATATATTCTGTTAAAAACTTGCATAGAAGTTGAGGAAGGGGCTTCCCTGGTGGCGCAGTGGTTGAGAGTCCGCCTGCCGATGCAGGGGACACGGGTCCGTGCCCCGGTCTGGGAAGATCCCACATGCCGCGGAGCGGCTGGGCCCGTGGGCCATGGGCCACGGCAGTGAGAGGCCTGCGTGCTGCTAAAAAAAAAAAAAAAGTTGTGTTAGAAGGAAGGCCCTGGAGGAGGCACAGCTGGTGGTCCCAAGACAAAGGGGAAAATGCACGCAATATTTCCTGCCTGTAGTTTGGACTCCGCAGAGCATTGTTTTGAAAGGCCAAGTGGTAAAGGGTGGAATGATTTTGCAGTTACCTATTTCTGGTCAGGCCTGATATCTTGATTTGTTTAGGGCAACTCTATATGCTCAGAACAAAGAACCATCTGAAAAAATGTGCAACACTCTTCCTTTTTAATCTACGCCCTGCCCAAGTTTAGTTTTGCCTGAAAGAGAAGTGCTTCAAGTTCACACACTGTTGATGAACCCTTCACCTACCATTTTGTACCTTTCAAAATCATCCTTTAAATTATAGCCTCAGGACTTTCCAGGTTTTAGCACTGAAAGGCCCGTTTTCCTAGGAACCCCTCTGTCCTGGGGAAACCAATGTGGTTAATCATTTCTGCTTCAATTGAAGAATGGTTAGGAGGAACGTCCTGCCTGCTTCGCAGGAATGTTTTAGGATTGTCTGGTCCATTCTGTCCTTAGTTGGGCTTAGAAATGTTTTATCAAGTTTTTCACCACAAGCCTCAGCAGGTTCTTTGATTTTGTTCAGGAGAACAAACCCGCTCTGTTTCCAAGGGTGTGCCCATCAGAAAAGCCAGACTAATGTTTACTGGTTGGCAGCCAGCAGCGTTTGCATGCAACCTCTGAACAATACCTCCAGAGGAAGGGTAGGGTTCTGTTGATTCACACCTAAAACTTACAACTGGACCCAAACCTCCCGTCTCCCACGCAGCCTGTTTTTTCTAATTTGCGTTGCACTTTGAAACCCAAACCATACCATCGTTGAATCAAAGCTGGGGAAAAAAAAAAGTTTGATTGAATTCAAAATCCATTCTGGAGGGACTTCCCTGGTGGCGCAGTGGTTAAGAATCCGCCTGCCAATGCAGGGGACCGGGTTCGAGCCCTGGTCCAGGAAGATCCCACATGTCGCGGAACGACTAAGCCTGTGCGCCACAACTACTGAGCCTGTGCTCTAGAGCCTGTGCGCCACAACTACTGAGCCCACGTGCCACAACTACTGAAGCCTGCGCACTTAGAGCCCGTGCTCCGCAACAAGAGAAGACACCGCAATGAGAAGCCCATGCACCGCAACGAAGAGTAGCCCCCCACTCGTGCAACTAGAGAAAGCCTGTGCAAAGCAAAGAAGAGCCAATGCAGGGGACCGGGTTCGAGCCCTGGTCCAGGAAGATCCCACATGTCGCGGAACGACTAAGCCTGTGCGCCACAACTACTGAGCCTGTGCTCTAGAGCCTGTGCGCCACAACTACTGAGCCCACGTGCCACAACTACTGAAGCCTGCGCACTTAGAGCCCGTGCTCCGCAACAAGAGAAGACACCGCAATGAGAAGCCCATGCACCGCAACGAAGAGTAGCCCCCCACTCGTGCAACTAGAGAAAGCCCGCGTGCAGCAACGAAGACCCAGCACAGCCAAAAATAAATAAGTAAATAACTTTAATTATAAAAACATAACGTTTAAAAAATCCATTCTGGAAAGAAAAAAAATACTCTAGGAAAACTAGGAAAGAAGGATATTTTCTGAACATCAGAAAGACTTGTTCAAGGAACATCCTCTTTCATCCCTAACATGGAGGTATTGACATGTTCCTGTCACCGTGAGAAAAAAGATGAGAATGTCTACCAGCACCATCACGATTGAATATGGTTCTGGAAGCTTTGACGCTATTAATAAGAGAGCTATTGGAAAGGAGGAGGACAAATTATTTATTTGTAGGTAATATGCTAATAAAAGGAAACCCCACGGTGGCTGCATCCAGCTTTGGGTGGTGATGTGATTGGAGGACGATGGGGGACACAGGACTTGTTCTGAAGTTACGGTTACAGTGCAGCATGTGGATTTTAGCGTATACATTTATTTGGCGTGAATTGGGGGTGACGCTAACAGATTATAGGAAGGAAGCTAAAGCCACCCTCACCCCCAGGACACCCCTTGGCACCACCATGCTAAGAACATCAACCAAAACCTCTTACTAAATAGCTGGATAGAAAATAAGTCTGCAAAAATCACCCACTTTCCTGCCCAAAGGCAATAGCCAGATATAATGGGAGGGGGGGCAATCCCATTCATAATAGCAATAAGACCCCTTATAATTCCAGGGCAAAAAGTTCTTCTCCTTTAATCCAGTTATCCTACTTCTAGGAGTCTAATAATTTCCTGAAAAAAACAAAAACAAAAACAACGTAAGAACAGAGGCTTGTTATACAAATGTTTCTTCCAGTGCAATATTAAAAAGTCAAAAAAAGAAAAAAAGGAACAGAGTAAATATCCAAAATAAAAGGGAAATGGTTATATATGTGGAGATTATATGTAAGGAAATTTTTGTATGTCTGGAAGGTGGAATATTATGCAACATTATTTATAAAAGCAGATATTATAAATAATTTAAATTTTCATGAATCGTGGTCTGTTTAAATCAAGGTTTCTCACCCTTGGCGCTATTGACATTTTGGGTGGATCATTCTTTGCTGCGGGGGTCTGTGCATTGTAGGTTGTTCAGCTGCATCCCGTCCCCTTCTCACCAGATGCCGAAAGCACCCCCTTACCTCCAGTGGCGACAAGAAAAAATGTCTCCAGGTATTATTGCCAGGTGTCCACTTTGGGCAGGGAGGCCACCACATTGCCCCCAGTTGAGAACTAGTGGTTTACATACATGTGTGCATATAATGACATACTACCCAGCTGGTAGAAGAATGTCACAGCTTGATAGGTCCTGATAAAGAATAATCTCCATGACAGTTGGAAAGTGACAGAGGCAAGGTACAAAATTGTTATGGCATAATGTGGGATTTGTATAAAGAGCAAAGACTGTACCTTTATTCTTTCCCCAAAATGGTTTATTATTTACTCTGGGGAAGGTGGACTATCTGAATGAATGATGACTTCCACAGATTACACTGATGCAAAGAAAACAAAATTACAGAATTCATGTAACAATACTGAAAGAAGATGGTGCTTAGAGAGAAAACATATAATGACAGATTAAAATATATATTCACAAAGCTTTTTCGAAAATTTAGTGGTTTTTAGTATATTCATAAGATTGTGCAAGTATCACCACTGATTCCAGACATTTTCATCACCCCCCAAAAGAAAGCCATCACCCATTAGCAGTCAGTCTGCATTACCATGTCCCCCAACCTCTGACAACCTCTGAAACTTTGTGTTTCTATGGATTTGCCTATTTCGGACACTTCATATAAAAGGAATCATACAGTATGTGGTCTTTTGTGACTGGCTTCTTTCACTTAGCATAATGTTTTCAAGCTTCATGCATGTTGTAGCATGTGTCAGAACCTTATTCCTTTTTATGGCTAATAGTCCATTGTATGGCTGTGTCACATTTTGTTTATCCAATCATCTCTTGATGGACATTCGGTTTGTTTCCACTCATACTTTGATTCTTGGGAATGCCTAGATTCTCTCTCAAAGGACCCCCAAGAAGCTGATAATGTGCCTTCCAGGGAAGGCTACTGGGTGATGAGGGAGAGTGGGCAAGAGTTAATTTTCACTCTAACCCTCTTTTTCTCTTTGTACCATTAGAATTTGGACCATGTGTATTGGTTATTTAAAATATATTTTCAAAATTCCCTCTTCACACGCCATATTTGAAGATAAACAGTGCCCTCTCATGGTCGATGAAGGTCGTGGCGGTCACTTGCTCTCCAGGAACTCTTGCTGACGCCTTCATCTTGGGTCTGCCTTCTCCACATAAAATCGACCTCGTTTGTGTTCTATTCCAGTCAACCAGGTCAGTTAATAACATATGCCAGAGTGGAAGGGGGTTGGGGTATGATCTAGGGGCAGCTTCCTCTAGGAAACATTTGTGCACCATTAGGGGTGCCCACGAAATTTTAAAGTGCTTCAAATTAAAAAACATAACTTTCTCCTCCTCAACGTGTTCCCTGTCCGAAAGGAAATTAAAATTGTGTGTGTGTGTGTGTGTGTGTGTGTGTGTGTGCGCGCGCGCGCGCGCACGCGAATGCGTGTGCATGAGTTTACAAGTGGGGGCAGAGGACTTCCAGTTTGTAAGAAAGTTAGAAAATGATTAAGGAGGAACAAGAGAGGTCCAACTGATGAAGTTTCGCATTCTGAGGGAGAAGCTAGCACTTCTAATAAGTCTGGGAGGGTTTCAGGGAAGAGTTGGCCACTTAGTAAAACCTTAAGGAGTAAGTTAGATATGACTGTCTGAACAGCAGGGGCAAAAGTAGAGGACATAGTACGGGGGTAAACTAGAAACGGGGAGTAGTTTAGTCGGACTTAAAAATTGGATGTGTAGGGTGGGGGAGAATCTAAAGCTGTAGGTTGGGCCATCATTGGGGAAGGCCTTCAAAGCCAAGCTCCATCTCTAGTTATGAATGAATGACCAATATTTATATCCTAATACTCCCAAGTTAATGCAGTCGTTTTGAAATTAGAACCATCTTTAGTCTAAAAGTCTGGCTTTTAGACTGTGTCAGTGGTTCTCAACTGGGGGTGATTTTGTCCGCACAGGGTCTTGTGGCAATGTCTGGAGACCATGCTGGTTATTCCAACTGGAGGGTGCTACTGCCATCTAGCGGGTAGAGGCCAGGAATGCCGCTGAAACCCTGCAGTGCCCAGGACAGCTCCCAGCATAGGTCATAGGAAGGAAAGAAGCAGTTTAATGGAAATATTCTTTGACAGTAGTCGAAATATATTCCCAACCAATTTCCCCATCTGCCCCACTCCCCCACCCAATTCCAATTACAAATAGAAACCATTCGTGTCTGAGAGACTACATTCCTAGAGTTCTTAAGTAGACAAATTGGAGGGGGATGTAATAAAGACTATATACTAGTCATTAAACATTCTTTTATGTTACCAAATATAAAATAATGCTTCTTAAGTGAGACTAAAAATAAGTCTAAAATAAATTAACATAGATCATTACATGACAAAAAGCTTCTTCCAAATGTTCAGCACTATCAGCAAAGCTTCTTCAGAGTTACCCGTCAATACACTCTTTTTCAAATGAAATACCCGAACATGCAGGAGTAAATGCAAAGGAAATTTTTCACACAGTAATATTAGCTACCTGTTTTATGAGACGCTTCACATGCTTTGTCTACTTTAGCTCTAAACCTCACAGCAACCCTGAAAAGCAGGAATTGTTAGCACACGTGCCCACCCCCCATTTTACAGATGAGGAAACAGAGGCCAGAGAAGTGGTGACTTGTCAAGCTCACGGCCCGTACAAGCCAGGGGGGCCCCTCTGATCCCAGGCCCACACCGGTCCACTCTTCCATGCTCCCACTCCTGGAACAAAGTTCCCAGCCTGTACATCTGATAGTGTTTCAATACATAGACACGTTCATAGCATCTGAAGTGAGGTTGCACAGGTGGCACAGATCCTCAAACTGTGAACACCTCATACTCTTTCTGTGACTTAGTGTGGGACCCACTGCTCTCATGGTTCAGGGACCTGGATTTTCCTGCCCATAAGTGCAAAGTAATGCTCTCACTTCTCCTCTGAACTTCCGGTATAATGAGGAGATGGATTGGGTTGGTTGACTGCCGGGATATTTAGGGACCAATCATTTAACTTCTTGTAGCCACAAGGAGACCATTTATGATTAGGAATAACATGATAATTAACAAAATGGTGCGTTAGTTGCTTATGACCTTTTATTACAACCTAAAGATTCTTTTCCTCCTTCTCTGTACCGTTTTGCCCCACCCACCCCAGCTTTTCCCCAATATTTCAGTCCTTTAGGGACCAGCTGGGGGGCTGCCTTCTACATGAGTTACTCCCCCATTCCTCTAGATTCATCCTCATCAGGATTAATCTTTCTCTGTGTCCAGTGGGACTCATTGTACTTCTGTGCAACATTCACTTCTCTTAGCTACATGTTTTAGTAGTGTCCTCCCTGCTGGAGTTACCAGTAGCTCCCTGAAGGTAGGGAAGGGATAATCATCGTGTTCCCCTTGGGTGCTTTCTAACTTCCCGTTTATGAGTTTGTGATGACATTTTCTCTTGTGCAGGCTGAAATAAAAAGAAAAAGAGATTTAAAAATATTCCAAAATTAAAGGATTATTTTAAAAGACAAAAGAAAGACAAAAATTGGCATCCCTGTATCACACCCCCTTATTATAAAGTGTTTTATTGCTTCTTGAAGTCCAAAATCCCGAGAACTGTGGCCCAATAACATCAAGTGCAATGAACACATTCACTGAAACATTCAGAAATTAGATCCTTACAATGAATTGAATCAGGAATAATAAGAAATCACCCACCAAAAGGTGTCAGCTGCTTAATTAAGTTAAATATTATTATAATGAAATTTTAACAAAATATTAAAACAAGAGGGAAATCGACATGATTCCCTTAACTCTGTAAGAGCCCTGTGAGCCCCAAGCCTGCCTAGGACCATGTGTGCGGAGGAGCGTTTCAGGCCCTTCTTTCTTGGGTGTCGGCCTTGACAGCTTTTAACTAGAAGAAAACTCACTTCTACACCACAACACAGCCCCTCCCTTGATGAATAGAGGGCAGCCTGCCCCATGGACACGTGGTCTTTGAGCAGAGCCAACGCGCTCGGGCTGCAAGGCATACTTAGTCATCGGTGGATCTTTTAGCCAGACAGCTCCCTGGTTTGGCGAGAACTGATTGTAGAAAAACAGTGAGCACGCATCGTAAGAACCAGCAGAGGGCACTCTTAAGCAACCATGCTTCAAACTACCCACCTTCCCGCTGGGTACAGACATAGTGCTTTCGTATGTGGGAAATTGGGGTAATTCTAGAAGCTGGCACACCATGCCCTAGAAGCCCCTTCAGCATAACATGGGAAATGAAACAATGGACGGGAACGCCTTGACCACAAGATGTTTTACAAGATGTAGGTGGTAGCAGTTAAGAGGCTGGCCTGACGACATGGGGAGCCAGGGCTAGTTTGTCTGAAGAGATTCCCTCAACGGGTTGAATCCTGAGTGGAGTTTGAAGAGGAAGGGCATGTCTGAATCTGGGGTTCTAGAAGCAGCTGGAAGATTCTCAGGAAGTTTGAAATTCAGCCTGAGTAGATTTGAGAATGTGATCATCATAGAACCTCGATGTACATGTCTGAAATTTTATTCAGGGTGAAAGGAAAATTAGTAAATTGGGGAGACTTTTGTGAGGGGAGCAACAGAAAAATAGAAAAGGAAAATTGCTTTCAAGTCACTTGTTCATTGCTCTGTAGTTAGACGTTGTTGGGTAGAACTTGTCAACGTCCACACCAAAGAAGGATCCCATGATCACCTCATCGCGGCATCATGGGGCTGCCTGTCCCTCCATCAACCTCTTCTCCACTTCACCCGGGAATCCCGAGGCCTGTTTTCAGCTTTGTGTACAATAGCAATGACCCTTTCTTTGCCAGAGGTGCCAGGTGGCCTGAAGCCCTCGCAGTTGGCAGCCCTGGCTCCTCTTGCAGCTCCCATCAGCTGTCTCCTCCGAGGCAGGCGCGGTGCTCACAACACCTGTGTTACTGCCAAGATGGCGCCAGCATTTGTGGGACACTGTGGGAGAGTGAAAATAGTTTTATTCTCAGAGACAGAAAATGTTAAGTCCTTTCTCTGCTACAATTAATGGTGTAAACTTAATCACACTAAGCCACAATGTTTTCATCAGTATCGTGTAGGTGATAATATATTCCCAGGATCATATGCTTTTTAAGTGCTGAAATGCTATGCAAATACAAGATGCTGCCCTTCCTTCCTACCTTCCTTCCTTCCTTCCTTCCTTCCATCCATCCATCCATCCATCCATCTTCAGTGTCAGCTATATGTTCTAGCCTTCAGGGAGGTTGCATTTTCTTAGGGAAGACAGACAATAAATGAATAACCAAATAATTATATAATATAGTGCCCTTCATGAAAAAGCTAGGAAGAAGAAACAGAGTAGGAGGATTGAGAATAGATTGACCAATTAGATGACCTGGTTGGGGGTGGCCTCTCTTAGGCAGTGACATTTTTTTTTTGATGTGGATCATTTTTAAAGTCTTAATTGAATTTGTTACAGTATTGCTTCTGGTTTAAGTTTTGGTTTTTTGGCCCCGAAGGCATGTGGCATCTTAGCTCCCTGACCAGGGATCGAATCCACACCCCCTGCATTGGAAGGCTAAGCCTTAACCAGTGGACTGCCAGGGAAGTAAGTCCCTAGGCAGTGATATTTGAGCAGAGGCCTGAACGAAGTGAGGATGCAAACCATGAGAGTATCGGGGGAGATCATTCCAGGAAGCTCCAGTGAGGACCAGAGGGAGGACCCATGAACAGGATCTCTGCTCGAGGAATGTGGCAAACGTGCTGATTCTAGGACTTACTGAACACTTGTTATGTGCTTTGCACACATCACCTGGGTTATCCCTCACCGTGCTCGGTGAGCTCATTGCCTCGGTCCCTGTTGTAAGTGAAGAAACTGAGCCTCCGAGAAGTTAAGGACTTCACCCCACATCTCGCACCTGGTAAATAAGTGGCAAAGCCCAGGTTCCCACCCAGGCTCCAGTGCCCGAGTGGCTCCCGAGGCAGGGCTTCGCCAGCAGGGGGCGTCTCCGGGGGTTGTGGCAGAGCGTTAAAAGGTTTGGGTTTGCCCCTTGGCTGAATACCTAAACCATGTTGCTTCTCTTTCCCTCTTTCGAGCAAACCGCCTTCTGGCACTTGTGAAGGTGTTTTTGTGGGGTCGTGATTGGATGAGCCAACTTGGGGGCGGGGTGTGAATTTCCAGGTTTCTCAGTGATTGCTCAAGAAATTAAGGCATTTTTGTAAAATAAGTTGGGTCCTGAATTGTATGGATTCAAACATGCTGTTTCTGTCCTTGAAGACCAGTTAGCCGCTTCGATTACGCAAGATGTTCCTTGCAGGCCTCTCATCAGCCTTGACCTCAACCCATGTTTTTGTTTTGTTTTTCTCTTTTTCCTACTCAGCTACCAATAGAGAAAAGGGCACCATTTTAGGGCAAATGGAAATTAAAAGAAAACAGAGTTTAATCTACAATATAACCTTTTTCTTTTAAAGAATGCGTTTTGCATCTGTAACAGGGAGTGAGGTCATGACACTCTTCTTCCTAAATACCAACCAGAAACAAACTCTGTTTGGTGCTGTAATTCTTCAGGATTCATTTATAGCTCCTTGAGGTACACCTTCTCTAAACTTCATATTGCAGGTGATGCTTTACTTTCATTACTGTTGTGGGTTTGTGTCTTTCTCTTTCCAAATACAAACAAACACACAAATAAGAACTGACAGGGAGGCACAAATATTTAGTAAAGACCCGTGGAAAGTTTAGGACCAGGAGGAGGAAAGGATGCAGCAGGACCAGGAAGCACATCAAGTCCTTTAAGAAAACACCTGTTTCAAATTACAGATTTCTTACTTAATTAGACACATGCAAGTCTGGAGTTTAAACATAACACTCCCAATCCCGTCAGCCATCCACGGCAATTCTCCAGGTGTTTGCGATTATATAATGTCCTAAAAAATCATCTGGATCACGTCAGTTCTCAAAGTACTGCCTGAGGTTTTTTGTTTTTTTTTTTTTTTAATCCTCTGCAGACGTTAATTTATCCTTAAGGTCTCAGTGTAACGCTTACAGCACTTAGCAAAAATAAATAAATAAAAGATAGTAAATAAAATTTCCTCAGTTTCTGATTTTTCTTTCCCCAAAGGCTAAAAGCGTGTTTTTTGCTTTAAGTAGTAAAAGGTAGGCATTACGGACTCCGTAAAGCGTCGTTGGCCAGACTTCTCTAATTCAGATTTTATTTAGGATAGGGGAGATGCTGTTTACTTGTGTATTGCCAGAGAAAAGAGGACATCCACACCGCAGAGCTAGGGGGAAAAGGGGGCAATAATGGTCTCCTCAGTCTTTTAGAAACAGTGTTGGAACTGCTCCCTAAAATAAAATTTGCAAAAAAACCCAAAAAACAAAAAACCAACCAAACAAAAAAACCCTCTTTTGATATCCATGTAAATTTTCATCTTTAAATGACTCATGTTCCCGACAATTTACTTTTGAAAGTTGCCTGACATAGTTTGAGATGGTTAACAACTTGAAAGTCCCTAGGCTTGGATAATTGAAAGATCTTGGGGGAGGGAAAGAACATGATTTGAAAGAGACTCCTTTGAGAAGCCAAAGGGGAGCTTCAGCCCAAACGGAAAGAAATTTGCCTTTATTATGCAGTTATTTTAATTAAAAGTACATGAATAACAGGAAAAGGAAAGCAATTCTAGACACTGCTCAGTGTAGTTTGGCTGGTTGTATGAAATGTGGAAGCTTTTTATTTGTCCTCTGAAATTCTTAAGCTTTGTATGGAGTCCTAAGTGCTTAATTCTTATTTTGGCATGAGTGCCCTCTATAAGAATTCTAGATCTTTCCCATCTAGCAGCATATTAAAGTCAGAGCTAGCTATGTGGTCCTCACAGGTAATAGGGAGTTATTTTGATTCTTAGTGTTTTGCCTAATGTCTTATTGCCTTCCTTCCAGCCCCAGTTTACCCACACAGGGAACCAATATTCGCCAGCATCTATGCACAATAAAGCATATCACTTACTTTCATTCACTGATTGGTGGCAACATCTTTTTATTTTCCCAAAATAAAAAAATTTTCCATTGTAAAAAAGTAAACTGCTCATTGCAGAAAACGTAGACCAGCAGAAAAGAAAGCAGATAATAAACCGTACTTGCATTTCCACCCTTTGGAGATGACCTTTGTTCCCCTTTTGACACGTGTCTATCCAGGCACTTACATGCATACACAGCATGACGGGCTACAGTTTTATTTGAATGAACCCATTTAAATGCATCATTGCCTTTGACCCTTTAAATACAATTGCTGCTCTGTAGCCTGCTTTTTTGATTAAGTAATATTTCGTTTTTCTGTGTCAGAGAATAGAGATCTGTATCACTTTTTAACAGGTGCATAATAATATCCTCTTGTATGGCTGTACCATTATTTAGCTAAGTGTACCCTATTAACCCATCGTCCAGATTGTTCCTGTCTTTTTGCCATCATAATAAACATTGCTGAGATAGATTTGTGCAGACATTTTGGATTCTTGTTGTCTCCTTAGATTTAAATCTTCTAAGTGTATTTTTTTTTTTTTTTTTTTTTTTGCATCGGCAGGCGGACTCCCAACCACTGCGCCACCAGGGAAGCCCTCTAAGTGTATTTTTAAAATCCTTAATCCATTTGGAACGCGTTTCTGCATGTAGTGGGGGCTTACTCTCTTTTCTCTGAGAAATAAAATACTTCCTGCCATATCTGTAAACAAAGGATGTCACAATCCTCAGGGATTGCAGCCGGCTGCTGGAGAGCCCTGAGGGAACTCAGGGATGAAAGAATACCTGCCATCTAGCAGCTGTCAGACTGCAGCCACTCCCCACAGTGAGCCCTGAGGAAACTCAGGATGTGAAAACACAGGATCCTGGCCCCAGAGAGCTGAGGTGCATATCAAAGGGAGGATTTCAGTGAGCCCAGACTCTTGCATCTTCCCATAATAAAAAAAAGTGCTAAATTCCTTTACTTGAGATATCTGGTTTTCTTTAATTAACAGTAATCTTTCCACGTACCTACTACCTGCCCTTTGTTGCAAAACTCCTGTATATCCTGCCTCTCCCCTCACCTCCTCGGAGCAGTTTCTCAGGTTTACTTGAGATGCTGCCTCGTGGGCTTGAAGTCCTTGGTATGCCCGCCGAATACAATATAGCTCTCAACTTTTAGGTTGTGAACATTCTTTTAGTCATATCTCATATGGTCAGTCACTTGTTCCAATACCGTTTATTGGAAAATGCATCCTTGCCCCACTGATTCGAAATTGCTGTCATTATATGTTAATTTCCCCTACAAATGGATCTCCTTTATTCCCGTGCCAATGTTGCACTGTTGCCATTACGACAGCAAGTTTCCGGGGGCGGGCGGGGGGCGGGGGGCGGTTTAGACTTAAAATCTAGTCAGGGTTCTCCAGAGAAACGGAACCAATTGGATATATAGAGATTATGTAAGAGGAGATTTATTATAGGAGTTGGCTCGTGTGATTAAGGAAGGTGGGGAAATGTCACAGTCTACCGTCTGCCAGCTGGCGAACCAGGAAAGCTGGAGGTATAATTCAGACCGAGGCCCAGAATCCGAAGGCTGAGAACCAGGAGCTTTGCTGTCTGAGGGCAGGAGAAGATTGTCGTCCTAGCTGAAGAAGAGAGAGCAACAGGTCATCCTTCCTCCACCTTTTTGTTCTATTCGAGCCCTCAACAGATCGGATGGTGCCCACCCACACTGGCGATGGTGGATCTTCTTTCCTCAGTCTGCTGATTCAAAGGCTAATCTCATCCAGAGACACCTTCACAGACACACCCAGAAATAATGTTTTACCAGCTATCTGGGCAACCCTTAGCCCAGCCAAGTTGACACATAAAATTAACCACAATCTAGACCTTCCAGTGTCTGTAGCCACCTGCCTGTCACTTGCTGGGATAAAGGTTGCTACCAAGGCCATTCTGTACACAGTATACCTCAGTGACATTGTTCTGCAGGATGACACGCGAAGAGTACTCGTGTCAACCAGCTTGATTTGCGCTGTAGTAAGTGCTCTATAAATACTTGGTTTCAAGATCCAGCACTCAATAAAATTTGCTCCAGAAGAGGTGGGTTTTTTATAACGCTGCAGTATAAGATTTCAAGAGCATGACAGTACCAGGTCTTAAATTGCCCTGAGTTGGGAATATGAAGAGGCAGAGTAAACGATGGCCTGCTTTCCTAGCCTGAATTCCGAACCAGTTGAGATAAAAGAGTAAGAAAGATAGCAGACAAAAATAGACCTTTATTTCCAATAAGGCTGATACTGTCGAATGTGGCTTATATCTGCAGGCAGCTGGGCTTCTGAATACAGCACCTGAAACCGAGGCAAACTCTATTCAGACCTCACTGGCTGTGCCGGAGCCCTGCAGCCCACTGCCATGGGGGCTGGCCCTTCTCACAGAGGCAAAGAGCGGAAGAGGACCCTGACCTCCTGTGGCTGGCTGATTCCCAGAGAGGAAGAGGAGAAGCAGGGTTCAGCTATGCGAGCGCAGCTGCTTCTTTCAAGTCCACCAATCAGATCAAGCTGTTTCCTTCCTACAGTGGAGGGGTGGGTGAGATACAGCAACCGTTGAGGAGTGTTAATGGAGTACCCTCTATGGGGAGGGAGATATCACCAAGGGCAGCGGAGGTTTTCCCTAACACTGTGTGGAAGGTCCTGCCCTGCTGATGGAGCAGGGGTCACATTGATATAGGAGACCAAGGTCATGGCTGAATCTAGTGTTAGTGCAATCTTGGTTTTATTTTGTGGCCCCTTCTCGTCTCTCTAGGCTTATCTCTTGCCATTTGTGCTCTTTGAGTGAGTCGTGATCTCCCTCACTTCTTGGTCTTCACATGTGCCTGAAACACGCTCCTGGCCCACCTCCACTGCCGTCTTTTCTTGTCTGGCTTACTCCCTTCCCTCCTTAGGACTCACTTCCTCCGAGAAGCTTTATCTGGCACCCAAGTGTGAGCTAAATCCTCCCTGTGCTCCTCACACGACCCTGTACTTACCCAGCAGGACCCTTACTCCGTATTGTAGTCCCAGTTACTTTCTTGTGCCTGAGAATATGAGCTTCGTGAAAACGATTATTGATATCTTCTGTGTCGTTTCCATTGGAAGACCTCAATGACTCTTTGTTCAATGAATTCATAAATCTTCATTATTTAAAAATTATTGTGTTGTAACTTTTACATCTATGAATTGATCATCTTTTGGCTAGTTCCTAAATACACAAATGTATAGGAAAATGATCAGAAACCCATTGCCACTTAGAGGTTATGAATCAACTTCGTGAATTTTCATGTTACAAAAGATTAGTTAGATCTACTTTTTATGCCTTAGGATACAGCAAAAACATAGACTGCAAAAACAGTCTGGCCTAGACATATATAATGCGTTCTTGTATGGAGGAGGAAATAATCTTATTTGTGTAAAACAGTAGTATCTGATATATATGCTGAAACCTTCTTAGATATTTTCTCTTCTCTTACCTCTTGGGTATATTTTTTTTGTTTTTCTTTCCAGTTGAAATATAATATTTCTACTCTTTCTTTTTGTGGCTTTAGAGATTTGTGACTTGTTGCTTAAAAAGTATTATTTACTCTTTTAAAGTAGTGACTTAAATTGTTATATTTGGTAGAATGAGTGTGAGCGAAAATTAGATCTGGCTTACATAATTACAAGAGATGTTGCGGTTTTAATTGCAGACTGCATTTTCTGGTTTGCTCGTTTAATAATGGTTAAAGAGAGTTTTGAAGTACAGTTTCCAAGGTTAAAACGGATAAACACGTTAAACTTTAAAGAAAGCATTTGGATAGCTAGAATGTGAAAACTTCATCCAATGATGCAAATGATCAGAGTTGTCACCCGACAGCCTGAGGCGGGGAGCCACGCGTGTTTGCCAGTAAACGTGGTTTTGCAGACACCTTTCAGAACTGTTGTGGCTGATTGGTATTTCTTGTTGGCATTACAGATGAATTTCATAAGTGTGTACAAAATGAGCAAAATGGAAAGTCGAATCTAAATAGAGTGGTACAGAGAGGACCCCAGCACCAACGTACAAACGGCGTTTTAAGCTTTCAGTGTTAAATCTTACATTTCAGATGTTACCATGTCCCTGGGGTAGTTTAAAATGCTAAGTAGTTGGGTGTCTTTTTCATTTTTGTTAGTTAGGATAATCACAGTCGTTTTTAAAATGAGAATTGTAGAGCTGCTTGATTTTTCCGTTTAGTGAAATCATGAAATAAGAAGGGCTCGACCTGAGAAAACCATAATTCAAAAAGAGTCATGTACCACAATGTTCATTGCAGCTCTATTTACAATAGCCAGGACATGGAAGCAACCTAAGTGTCCATCGACAGATGAATGGATAAAGAAGATGTGGCACATATATACAATGGAATATTACTCAGCC
>NC_041220.1:158603173-158612913 GCF_002837175.3 Physeter macrocephalus | reverse complement strand
GGAACATATGTATATGTATAAATGATTCACTTTGTTGTAAAGGAGAAACTAACACACTATTGTAAAACAGTTATACTCCAATAAAGATGTTAAAAAAAAAAAAAAGAAGGGCTCGATTTTCTAGTGCTGTTTAGAATCGGTGCTATTTCGTTCTGCCAAGAGGTACTGTGACTGCAGACGCTCCCAGGAAGGTTTTGCTCCCTGCACAGAATGCCTACCATAGATGGTTGCTGATACTCAGATTTATTTACCAAGATCAGCGTCGTCACATAGAACTTTCTTTAAAGATGGAAATGCGTTATAATCTGTGCTGGCCACTGTGGTGGCCACTAGGCACATGGGGCTGTTGAACCTGGTGCAGCTGAATTTTTTATTTTGTTTGATTATTTTAAACGTAGCCACTTGTGGCTAGTGGCTACCGTGACGGACAACACAGAATTTCAACACGGACAATGCTTTTAGATTTAGTACGGGCTTGCCTCTGGAAAAGTTGACTTTAATTTCTATGAATTCATTTGACATATCTCACCAGCATTTATCGAGCGCCTCATGAGTGTGTGTGCCTGGTGTTGGAAAGACACGTCCTTTGGATTTCTCCTATCAGCCTGTAAAGGAAGGTGTGGAGGCCTGAGATCTGTCGTCCCACACACCTGGGTGAACGTGGCCTTGGTAACAAGGCTCCTGCTGTTTCAACAGGAGCTGCCTCTCTTTCACCCTGGGCTCTGGGACCCACCGTGGCAGGGCCTCGGCCCGGCGGGCTGAGGGTATGAGTGGCGGCCCCTCTCGCCCAGCTGGGAGCTCTGCTTGCTCAGGGCTGCATCTGCCCGGAGGAAGGGGCTCCCACTTGAAATTCTCTCAAAGATGTTGCCCGGGTTAGCGTGGCCCTGTCACTGAGGTTCATCCCCTCAGCTCGCTCAACCATGTTAGTTGCTCCTGACACTTTGGTCAACACATTTTCGGTGGAAAAAGTGAACAACTCGTCACAGCCCTCCAACACCTACTTTTTCTTCTGTGGTTTTTTTTTTTTTTCCCAAAGGTATCTTACCTCCTGGAAGGGGGCAGCATGGCCCATGAAGACTTCTGTGGACACACTGGTCAGTTGAACCCAGGAGACCTGCAGGTATGGCCAAGACGAGGAATGGCTGATGGTTTCCTAGTCTTTGGGTGTGGCTGCTCCATCCCACCCACTTCTGGTAGCTTCCCGCGTCCCCTGCTCTGTCTGTTACGTCTTGGACTTGTCCCTTTCCATGGCTTCTTGCAGTCCGCCTGGAAACCTGCACAGGTCCCTTGTATTCCTCTCTCATGCTTCCCTGGGCCCTCACAATCAGTTTTTAGCTCCCACGTAGGGCTTTTCCTGATGTTTCTGAAAAGAGTAATCACAAGTCACTGTCTCAGCTTCCTTCTCTTCCGTCCCATCCTCCACTCACTGAAATCAGGGTTGGCCTCTCAGCACTGCCCCCCAAACCTTTCCTGAAGCTGTTCAGGTCACGGTCACTCATGATGTCGCAGTTGCTGCCACATTCACTGCACCGGTTTCCGTCCTCATCTTTCTAGATCTGTCTGCTGTCTTTGAGACAATTTTCTATTTATCTTCCACTCCATTTGCAGGGGTAGGTGTTGTCACTTAAAGAGCATGACCGAAACCCGGCCACCATCCTAGTCCTGCCTGAGATGCGTTACCATTAAAATCCCCAGAAAGGGCTTCCCTGGTGGCGCAGTGGTTGAGAGTCCGCCTGCCGATGCAGGGGACACGGGTTCGTGCCCCGGTCCGGGAGGATCCCGCTTGCCGCGGAGCGGCTGGGCCCGTGAGCCGTGGCCACTGGGCCTGCGCGTCCGGAGCCTGTGCTCCGCAGCGGGAGAGGCCACGACAGTGAGAGGCCCGCGTATCGCAAAAAAAAAAAAAAAAAAAAAAAAATCCCCAGGAAGTGCTTGGGTCATCTTTGCCAGTTTTTATAAGTGTGGACTCTATACAGGTACTTTCTGGGATCATTTACATATTTGGGGGAATGACATCTGCAAATAGTTGAATCGTGGTGTTTCAGTGAAGAGGAGATTGAGAGGCAGAAAAGCAAAAGGGCAAAGAGTCGTGGCCAAAAGTGAACAGTAACCTGTCCCTGGAGCAGAATGTAAAGTGTAGCTTTGACTGCTTGTGACCCTGGAAGTGGACTCTTCCGCCCTCCATGCATCAATTCTAAAGTGCCTCGGCGTGGTTCCCAGTGGGATTGAGCCCCAGGTGCCCACAGGTGTAACCTGCTCGTTAACCCCACTTTGTGGCTTTCTCCCTTGCCTGGCTCACCCTTCCTACTCTTCCCTACTTGTGCTTTCTGTACCACTTTCCAGATATACTCCCTGCACTCGAGCCCTTGTCTCAGGATCTTCTGTGGGAGAACCCAAGCCGAGACGGGCAAGAAACCTACCTATTGTGTTCTATCCCTTTATCCCCAGATCCCGAGGTTGGCATCTGGGGCCGGCCCCTCATGTGCTCTTAGTAAAGAAAGAAATGAACGCTTGAAAAGTCTGCACAACAGCGGAGGCAGTAACTTCCTGCAAGTGGTGAGCGCTCCGTTCCCAGTGTTGAAGTCAGCCGCCTGTGGTGTGGTGGGTCCCGTGGGCCTCCACGGTACCTGTAGGCCCACCTCGTGTCCTCCAGCTGCTGCAAATACCGGCTGTTGATGGCTCTCAGCTGCATCCCACCCTGGGCGCTGCCCTCTTCCCTGGGAACTGCCTCTCCCAAGGTTGTGCTCGCTCCTGCAGGGTGGCCCACAGTCAAGGGTTTGCTGATGTGGGGACAGGAAAGCCTCAGTTTGGGACAATTCTGAAGCTTCATCCGACTCCAGAGCTCCCTGTTGGCTCGGCTAAGGCCTCCGTTTTACAATAACTGTGTTGGTGATTGGCTTCTCCCCTGCCCAGTCCTGCTTTCTTCACTTGTTAAGATGCGTCTCCCGAGAGCACTTCTCAGTTTACTCTCTGCCCGCACCTCCCCATCTAGGGGCGCAATCTAAGACTCAGGGATGCCAAAGAGGGGGTTCTTCAGTTGGTGTGAATTCCAGAGCTGATGATTTGATCGCACACGCGGAAGCATGGGACATGTTTGGAAAACTGGAAAGGGCCCCAGCAGTTGTCTCTGTCGTTTTGTTATTCCTCAGAAAGCAGCACTTGTAAAGTGCCTGACTTAGTTACCAGGTGGTAATCATCCCACCTGTGGACTCGTTAGAGGCCGGGTCACACTTCCTTCTCGTCTGTCTGGTGTTTGCAGTGGATGACTGCGGGCCGGGGCATCGTGCACGCCGAGATGCCTTGCTCAGAGGAGCCAGTCCACGGCCTACAACTGTGGGTTAATTTGACGAGCCCACAGAAGATGGTGGAGCCTCGGTACCAGGAACTGAAAAGCAACGAAATCCCTAAACCCAGTAAGGAGGCCGTGACCGTTGCTGTCATTTCTGGAGAAGCCCTGGGAGTCAAGGTAAGCCGCGCCGTGGTGTGTTTGTGAAAGCTGAGGTATGCAGCGACACGAAGCTGGCCCCCTCTGGGTCGACAACTCTCACCGGGTTTGTCACGGTTCAAGTCCCATGGGATGGGCTTGCTTCAAAGGTGTCAGAATAAATGCAACCGAAGGGAACCCAGAATTTTTTTTGCCACGTGCAAACCTTTAGAGTTAGGAAAATTACAGGAAAGCGAGCTCATGTAAAGAATTTGGTAAAAAAGAAGTTTTCAAGGTTCATCTTAATATGTGTGCAGATTGAGCCTATTTCCTTTTGTTTATAGTGCAGTTTTAGAGTGCCTCGTTTAAGAAACAAAAACCAAAAGTGACTCCACTCCCCGAAGACCGATTTAATTATTTATGCTCAACTTAGTAAGGACAGCACACTGCTACATCGTAGAAAGGTTTTTAAAAAAATTAACTTGCACATGTATTTAATCCATACACACCACGCCCTGTACATTCTTCTTAACTGAGACTTTATAATATTTCGGTTCCAGGTCCCACCTTTTAATCAAATGAGATCAATTTTGGCTAAACTTTGTGAACAGATTTTGGTAGGAAAAGGGTATGGCCAGTACCGTGTTAATTGCACACCAGAACTGCTTGCCTGGAGCCCAGGTTCCTGGTGGTGAGCTCGGTAGTGTGGTCTCTTAGGCGGAAATGGTTAAAAGGGATGGGAAGGGGGGATCTGGGAGGGCCCTCCCCCCACCTCCAGTTCCACACGTGCTACTTGTTGTCTGTTATCTGTTGTTAATGGTATCAATGTATTGGGAACCACTTTGCCATTCTCTTTGTGCAAACAGCACTTAAAACTATTTTAAATACTAATTTATGTAAATTTAAATTTAGTTTATATGCACCCACAGGGATGATGGCCGGGCATTAGGATGCATTTCATGGTTAAGAGGTTGGTCATGGTCACTGGTTAGGACTTAACTGGTTTTTGTATTTCCTGCACTGTAACCCGCAGTTCTTTTCCTGTACTGTGCCTAGGAGTATGTGTTATTTTGCTTTGCTTCCAGTGCAAACAGAAGTCATTGAAGAAAACAATACCAAAATTCACTCCCTAATAAGCATATGTAGCTGACTGCTATCTGCGCCCCGGCAAAGCCTCCACGTTACTTTGCAGTTGGAAACATCACCCTTCATTGTGTTTCTGGGACCCATTCGTGTTTTGCCAAGCACTGGGCGGTGCGCTTTTCAACTGTGCGTCGAGTTTCCCTCTCTTCAGCTTCACAGGGGGGAATACAGGTCCTGTGAGGTCTTTCAGGTCTAAGGCAGAGGACCTCACCTTGTGTACAGAGTCAGGCAGGGAGGGTCTAAGGAGAGCTGAATATTGGTGCAGAGGAGAGGCGGCTCACTGCGTTGCCCGTGGCGTTTTGCATTCTTGTGTTTTCAGGACTCTAGGGCTCTAGGGATGGGCCTTCTTGGGATACTGAGGCAGATGGTAAAGGTCAAGAGATTCCCTTCTCTCCACTTCAACCAAAGTCCAAGCCTTTACCCAGTCACATGTATTGGTATTGTCTTTAAGATTTCACTTACAAAAAGAGTTATCTGCAGCTAAAAAGAGAAATTAGACCACTGATTTAATGCATAATCAAAGCCAGCAATATCATGAATCCTTAACATTTACAACTGCTTCTCATTTATAGAAAATACAGTGCCGTTTTAATGTCAGAGCTGGTACCAATTACAGGCAGAAGGACATTTTAAAGCACTTCCAAGCAGCAGACCACGTGCTCTTGCAATCCCAACTAAGAATTAGAAACCAGACGTAATAATGTTTTAACTTAGTGAAATAATGTCTTAGTAGCTGCCAGCCTCTCTTTCTCTTTTTGTCAGTTAAAGCCTCTGAAGTGAATTACGTTCTCCTAAATAAGTGATCAGTCTTTATTTTTTAATTAATTAATTATATTTACTTTTGGCTGCGTTGGGTCTTCGTTGGTGCGCGCGGGCTTTCTCTAGCTGCGGCGAGCGGGGGCTACTCTTCGCTGCGGTGCGCGGGCTTCTCACTGCGGCGGCTTCTCTTGTTGCAGAGCTCGGGCTCTAGGCGGGCGGGCTTCAGTGGTTGTGGCATGCGGGCTCAGAAGTTGTGGTTCACGGGCTCTAGAGCCCAGGCTCAGTAGTCGTGGCGCGTGGGCCCAGTTGCTCCGCGGCCTGTGGGATCTTCCCGGACCGGGGCTCGAACCCGTGTCTCCCGCACTGGCAGGCGGATTCTTAACCACTGCGCCACCAGGGAAGCCCGATCCGTCTTTATTATGAGAGCGTTTGAATAAGAGACTCTTGGAAGCCTGGGCAGCGTTAATTTGGACTCCGAGAGGCCATGTGGTGCTGTGGTTACTAGTGTGGACTCTGGAGGCGACTGGCCTGGATTAGAATCCCCACCATGAACTAGCTGCGTGCTTCATTGTCCTCATGTGTAAAATACGGTCGCTGTGAGGATTAAGTGATTTTTTTTTACACTTTAAGTTGTCAAAACAGCATCAGACATGTTGTAAGCACCACACGAATGATAGCTGTTATTATTATTATTTTGATTACTTTGTGTTAACTTGGGCCGGAGCTGGGCTGAGATTTATGTTTGTGGTCTGTGCTAAAGGGACTTGCTGGGATTTGGGAAAGGTAATTAACCTGCTCTGAAGAAAAGACACCAGTGTGAGTCATTGTACACACGGGGGGCTCTTGACCATTTCTTTCCGGGTCTCATAACAAACGTAGTTTTGCACATCTGAAGCCTTAATATCTGCTCACACAGGAATGACTGGATTGTAAAAAGTCTAGATCTACCATTAAAACGAACTGAAGATTGTATTGCATCAGGAAGATAGTTTTAAGTTAAATCACGAGGTGAGGCTGAGAATATACCTTTCAAGAGATCGATGTGTTTATAACCAATAGAGAGTCACCAACAGCTCGCCTCCCAGCACCTTAAATAGCTAGAAAATGGAATTAGTGAGCATTCCAGCGCTTCTCCAATTTTAATATTCACATGGATTACTTGGGGCTCTTGTTAAAATGCAGATTCTGATCCATCAGGTCTGGGTGAGGCCTGAGGGTCTCCATTTCTAACCTGCTCCCAGGTGATGATGTTGCTGTGGTCTGGGGACCACGGTTTGTAATATGTATAATGTTCCTGGGATTCAAGACATGGGAGTTTACTTATCAGGAGGGACAGTTTGATTAGGTACCTGTAGAAGATGTTAAGGTCCAATTCTGTGGCTTTTGGCAAATCTTCAGCCTTTCTGCAGTGAGGGGGTTTTTGTGCAGAACGCTATAAGCTTTTGCAAGCAGCATGACTGACCTTTGATATTCCCAAAGGTAGATGTGTCCCTGTTTCCCAGGTTATATGTGTCTGGGCATTTCTTTAGCCCTTGGGAAGCCACAGCCAATTGTGAGCAAGATTCTGCCAGGACAGCTCAGTCTGAAGTGAAGGCTGAAAGGGGGAAAAGATAAAAATAGGATACTTTGAATAGTTTCTGTCACTTCTGGAAGGTCAAAAATCACATGTTTATTTCATGAGAGTATGAAATTCTCCAAACCCCATTCCATCCTTATCAGGCAGCCAATCAGGAATATTTATTGCCAGTTCTCTCTGCAACATGATTCTTTTCCCAACAAGCGCCTCTTCTTGCCTCCTGCTGTTTTAAATTACATTATGTCAGAAACAAACCTTAAGGGAGGCCTCAGCCCCACCAGGGTCAGAAAAAGGCTATCTTGAGCCAGACTGCTGAGTTCAAGGCCAGCTGCACCACTGACTGCCTTTAGATCATGTAGGCTTGCTGGGCCTCAGTTTTCTCATCTGTAAAATGGAGATAATTACAATGACCCAGAGGGTCATTGGGAGGATTAACTTGGTTAATATGGGTAAAGAACTTAGAACAGTCCCTGGCGTCGAATAAGCCCTCTATGAGTGGTTGCTACTTTTACTTTTTTTAAAAAAAAATTATTTATTTTATTTTTGGCTGCATTGGGTCTTCGTTGCTGTGCGCGGGCTTTCTCTAGTTTTGGTGAGCGGGGGCTACTCTTCGTTGCGGTGCGCGGGCTTCTGATTGCGGTCACTTCTCTTGTTGCAGAGCACGGGCTCTAGGCACACCGGCTTCAGTGGTTGTAGCACGTGGGCTCAGTAGTTGTGGCACATGGGCTCAGTAGTTGTGGCCTCAAGCTCTAGAGCACAGGCTCAGTAGTTGTGGCACACGGGCCTAGTTGCTCCATGGCATGTGGGATCTTCCCAGACCAGGGCTCGAACCCGTGTCCCCTGCATTGGCAGGTGGATTCTTAACCACTGCACCACCAGGGAAGTCCTACTTTTACTTCTTTGCGGAAGCTGTGTGCAGTGTTCATGTGTCCCACAGTCATAACAAGAAGAAGCTTCCTTCTGATGAGCAGACTGTATATTCATGTATTGGATAACCAAAATTTTAAAAATTCACTTTCCAAAAGAGTTTGCCAAGCGTCTCATGTAATTTGCTCAGATCTTATTTACCACAGTGCCCCCAGCACCTGGAACAGTGGCTGATACATACAGGGCAATCAGTAAATATTTGCTGTGTGGATAAGTGAAATCGTTAAAATGTAAATGAATGCTGGAATAAGAGAAAGTAGGGTGAGGTAATAAGATGAACAATATAGGGATTAAGAATGACTGCAATAAGCTTAATACAAGCTAACTAAAAAGTTGAGAGAACAATGGAATTAGCTAATTTCCATTTTCAAATGAAATAAACTATTTAATGGATTCGGAAGCAGGGAAATAAAAACCAGATTGATTTTTTTCCTTTAAATATGAATACTAGGCTGTTTTGCAAGACCCATATTGTTCCTTGCAGGTTTCTTAAATTCAAGCAGTGACACCAGTCACTGAGCAGAGGTTTGGAGGTTCGTGGTTCCCTTTGGGGGTCCACAGACAGGTGTCTCCTTGTCTTTGGTGGCATCTTTCCTGTGGGTTTCAGGGCGTGGCTTGATCTGTAGTAGCGGACGTACTGGCTTTCAGTGCGTCCCTGTGGGCCGTCCCCCTTCTTGGCCCCGATTTAGCTCCAGAAGGCATTGGGAGACCTCGTGTGCCTCGCGCCCAAACCCAACGTGCCCAGTAATCAGCCTGTGTTGGTTGTGGGCTAGCATGTGATTTGTAGCCAAGCCTGTGATTGTCACCTCCAATTCAGAGAGCTGGGGGTGTCTCCAGGCTGTGGCAGGCCGTTGGTACCCACACACGCCTTTTCTTACAACGGAACTTGAGAAACAGCTGCCTGTACCACATTTCGCAGCTTTTGTTTTCATCCGGGAAACTCCAAGGGCAGAAAGTCATTTGAAAGACTTTATCATCAATATAGAATTTTGTCCGTATCCCCCTACCTTAATTTGATTAAAAAATATGTAGTTTATGTGGCTTTCGAGGAAATGCCCTTATAGCATGTCCAAATGGCAGTGGGTTTTTGGCAATAACACTGGACCGTAAACTTAGAACATTTTTACATCGTACCCATTTTGCTCTTTCGGGGCAATTTGAATTTTTTAAAATTGGATCTGGCAATGTGAACTGGACCTTGCCGACTTTACATTTGGACCCAGATTCTCCGCTCCCCCGCTACCCCTGCCATTTCCCTGGCCTTTCTGAGCTGGCTTCTGTTCACTTGGGGATGTGGGGAAAGCTGACCCCCTCCCACAGGAGGCGTCTCTTTCCTTCCCAAGCCCAGAAGAACAACTTCTCAAGGTAGCATTTAAAAAACAATAAATCTTGAAAGCAGGTAGCACAGGCACTTGTTTTTCCTTTGAAGTATTCCAGCAGGTTCATGAGTCTAGCTTGAAAAAGAATAATGGCTAGTCTCTCAGTGTCAGAGGTTGCCAGTGGAGCCGTGGGTTTCTGACAAAGGGAGCTCGGGTAACAGGCTCAGCTGGCCCCAAGAGCAAGCAGAGGGAAAACAGCACCTGCTCAGAAAGGAATCCTCTCTTCCAAAGGCCTCTCTATTAATTGTTTTTATTTATAAATCAGAGCGCTCTGTGATAGATTTAAAAAGTGGGTATTTAAAAGAACATTCCCTTTGGGATGGAGGGGGGATAAGGATGGACCTGGGACTTCTCTCACTATGTCTTCTTATTTTTAATTTTGAAAGATGTAAATGTTTACATATTTAAAACCAGAAAAGGGGGCTTCCCTGGTGACGCAGTGGTTGCGAGTCCGCCTGCCGATGCAGGGGACGCGGGTTCGTGCCCCGGTCCGGGAGGATCCCACGTGCCGCGGAGCGGCTGGGCCCGTGAGCCG
>NC_041220.1:158575433-158603060 GCF_002837175.3 Physeter macrocephalus | reverse complement strand
CCCCACGTGCCGCGGAGCGGCTGGGCCCGTGAGCCGTGGCCGCTGAGCCTGCGCGTCCGGAGCCTGTGCTCCGCAACGGGAGAGGCCCGCGTGCCAACAAAAAAAACACAAAACCCAGAAAAGGAAAGAAAAACCCCAAACCTTAAAATGAAAACTGAACGGAAACAAATGAAGAACCTAAAAATTTGTGTAAAGATCTCAGCAACGTAACCACACAGAGAAAATATTTATTTTAAGGGCTTTTAAACATAGTTCTCTTACTGTACAGTTTGAGTGGGATATATTCTAAAGGCAAAACCATAAAATTTTAAACTTCATTTTGTGTTTGTATTGTTAATGTTGGAATTACAATTTTAAAACAGTTTTGTACGTATTATGAAATAAAACAAATGAGTAAGTTTGTTAACATTTTTAGGAATCAAGATTTTTCAGTGTAAGAAAAATAGGTACAAATATAAAAGAGCTTAGAAAAATACTGAAGTATTCAATGTTATATTAAATACTAAATATTTTTTTAATGGAGGGCCATTGTCTCTAAGAGGCAGTTTCTGGAAACCTAATATAATTTGATCATTTTAGGAATTCAAGATTTTTAATGATGCAATTTTATCTTTCTTTCTGACAACGGTGTCATTTTCCACTGGGTTTTATTTCCATTGATTTTTCTTTTATGGTCCATGTTTAATTAAATGCTATGAGGAATGCTTTAAAAGAGTCCCTCCTAAGAACTTCACAATCAGCCAAACGAATTCAGGCTGAATTTCCCTTTTCAGATTTTAAATAAATGTATTTTAATGGGTGGGTGTGGGGAGAGAGGAAAGGAAATATCACACAAGGCAGAGAACCTCCTGGTCTTCCTCTGACGCAGGGCAAGAGGGAAACAGCAGTTGGAGGAAAAGTTATTGTCAAGTGCGAAGTCCCGTAGAAATGTGGAGCCGAGGAATTCAGCATCTGCATCTCCTTGCTAGTCATCACCAAGGTCCAGCACAGTCCCCTCTCTTTAGTGAAGCCTTCTCAGCTGCCCTAGATCCACAAACCATCCTGTCTTCACCATCCATGAGATCTTTGGACTGACAGTTATCATTTGGTTCGCGCGTCCCATTTCTCTCTGAGCTCTTTTCATTCAGTCATTAGATACTTGCTGTGGGTACAGTGTGCAGAGCCCTAGAGATACGATGTGAATAAAATACAGCCTCTGTCCTCAAATAAGGTCACAGTCTAGCTGGGGGCGGGCGGGGGCGGGGAGAAACGGGCCAACATTAGAAGTATCATGTGATACAAGAAATGCTAAAACAGCGGTTGTGTAAAACTTCCGTGGTGGTCCGGAGGATGGAGAAGTAATTTTCCTTGTGTGGATGGAGGTAGGAAAGGAAACAAAGAAAAGAGATGGGGACAGGGGTCATGTGTTGTAACGGCTTATACAAAAGGCTTGGATAGTAGGGGTGCACTGGCTGTTTGGGGATCATGATGGGGGGCTGCGTAGGAAAGCAGAAGCAACCAGATGCTGGTGGGGTTGTGACAGCGTAAAAGGAGATGATGCAGAGTACTGGGGAGGAGGGAGACCCAAGGCCAAGTTTGTCTACTCCTGGATTTTACCTAAGGCTGACCTTGGTTGTATATAAATTCCTGCATCCTTCTCTCTCCCAGGGTTTTTCAGTAGCATAGTTTGAGGGTAAGGTCAGGTGGGGTGCTGTGTGCAGCCCTGTCTCATCTCGAATTTCACAAAGCAGTTCATTCTATAGGACCCGCCCCATCACAGGCTGGGTAGCCCGAGCGAATGATCAGCCTCGTCGCACAGACAAGTGCAAATCTTGGTTCTGATTGAGTGTGAGACCAGGCACAGTTAGGTCTGTTAGTCTTGTTCACTAAATAGGAAGACACCAAAGAGCTTGTCCTTGTCCTGAGTTGGCAGCCGTAGTTGGCACTTCATTTGCAGTTAGGAATGTTCAAATAAACAGTGGTCAGGATCTGCTCACATCAGCTCTGCAGAAGGCTGCTCTTGCCCAGGGCAGCCTGCTCACCCCAGAAATACCATTCTTGGTGCGCACGAAGGGTGCCAGATGTTCTTATTCCTTCAAGATGTCCCTGCCGACCTAATCACCTAGGAAGAACATTCCAGTGGTATCAACGAGCCCTCTTCTGCCAGTAAATGAAGATTGGATAAGTGCACTTTTAAACCAGAAGTTACATCCTGAGTCATTCATACATCGTTGGCCATTACTAATCAGGGTTACAAATTAGCAGCGGATTTAGACTAAGAGCATAATGAAAGCTATAAAAAGCAAGGTATCACCCTCAGTAAAGGTGAGCGGACACTTTACATATCATTATAATCACTTCTGTGACTGTCAAGGCTTGTCCTTTTAGGATATTAGAAGTCTTTCCCCAGGAACACATAACAGATTTTTTCTAACCACAGTGGGAAAACACAGGACAGCTTCAGAGAGCTTCAGAGGCTCTTGCCTATTGCATTAAAAACTGAGCTCCTGTGGATATAAATGAAGTGGATATTGGTATTTTAAAAACTGGTACTGGCATATAAAGAGCTACACTGTTGAGAGCTACGAACACCATAGTTTATTTTGCCCGAAGCACAAATCTTTGGGATCATGTGGCTTTTGAACAGTTTGACCAAACTCACGCTAAAATGTGATGAGTAAATTTGGTGTCAGGTAGAATTCGGATTACTTGAAGCTTCTTTAAGAATTCTCCTGTGGTCAGGTATACGTACTCCAAGAGAGATAAGAATTAGGGGCTTCCCTGGTGGCACAGTGGTTGGGAGTCCGCCTGCCGATGCAGGGGACGCAGGTTCGTGCCCCGGTCCGGGAGGATCCCACATGCCGCGGAGCGGCTGGGCCCGTGAGCCGTGGCCGCTGAGCCTGCGCTTCCGGAGCCTGTGCTCCGCGGCAGGAGGGGCCGCGGCAGGGAGAGGCCCGCGTACCGCAAAAAAAAAAAAAAAAAAAAAAAAAAATTAAATAAAGAATTAAAAATTTTCAACTCTAATGGGCTCTAAATCATGGATTGGGATGGCTTTGTAAAGGAGGAGCATGTTGTGATCTTCCGACCGCGGGGAGTCCTTTTCACCATCCATTGCAGGCCACAGGCTGTTGAGTATACCTTTAGTAAAACGAGATGAGGACACTGTCAGAGCCAGCCATTCCTGCAAGGACTCCCACCCTGGCCACTGGGGAACAGGGAGGATTTTCCAGGAAGGTATTTATGCCACTGTAGTTCAGTTGAGCTCAGCAGATGTGTACTGAGGGATACCTATGTGCACGACTCTGTGAAGATGTAAGGGAAAAGGAGGAAAAAAATTAGAGAGCTGGAAGTGCACCATCGGAGGAACAGACACATCCACTGGTAACACGAGTATACTCTGCTGAGTCACTGGGCTAGTAAACATGGCGGGATTAGGGGAGGGCAGAACAGAGGGGAGGATCAGCCCAGTCTGGAAGCGTCAGGAGAAGCAGGCCTGAATCTAGGAGCAAACTGGCCTGGCAGAGAAGGATGGAAAGAGTCTAGACGGTGTGAAGGAGACGGCATGAGTGAAAGCGATTCTGTTCGTAGGTGTCAGAGTGTCCATTGGAATAACTCAATACTTTGAGGAGGCCTTCAAAACGTATGTCCATTGTTTTAAGCATGAAAATTGTTAATCATCTTTACCATGTAAAACTTTTGTGGTAATTTGGTAATTTCTCTCTCTCTCTCTTCTTTTTTTTTAACTTGTCAATTTCATTCTCTTGTGTCTTTAAGAAAATCATGAATATACTGATGATGTTTCTCCTGGTGTTATTGCTCTTCTGCCTCCTCTGCCTTTTCTCTCCCTCTCTGCGTGACCCAAACCAAAACAGTGCAAAAGTCCAAAGGCACAGCTCTCACGTCACTGTCTGTAGGGGTCACCCCTGTGGAGACTAGAGTGGTTCCATTTGGAACGCAACATGGGTTGATTAAGCGCCAGGTTCAATGATGAATAAAATAATGATAAGTTGCCTCTTTTTCATGAAACCTGAAGCCCCTCATGAAGCCCCCCTTGCTCTCTTTGCTTCCATGTAGACGATCATTTTTAACATTATGGAAGGAAACCCTGATGGCCCCAAATTTTCTTTTCCTGGTCCAACTATAAATAGCAATTGGAGAAATTTAAATGCTTCCTTTTAAAGGCAACCATTGTGAAACTCAGAACAGGGCCCTTCTTTCCCACCAGCTTCAGACACCTGCCTGGGTCAGTTTTCCTCACCTTTCCAGGCTCTAAGAACGATGCTGGCATCCCCTTCCCCTTCTGATGTTCTCTGATTGCAACAAGCCATCCACCAGAGAGAGGGAGAGCTGGGCTGTGGAAAGGAAGAAGAAAAATAGCCCAACACCTTTTCTACTTCATCTTGGTTCCTTTAGCATTGATTTTTGTTGCTTTCCACCCCTTCTCCACCAGAGTGTTTTCTTGTAGACCGCTCCTCCTCCCCAACCCCATCGCCCCATCACCACCACCAGTTAGAGTTTCTACCAGTTGAGTCCTCCTGGCCAGATTCTTTTCCCTAGCAGCTTCCATGGCTGGCTGCGGCTGCTCTGCTTGTCAGCAGTCAGTACCCATCCACGTCTTTGTCTGCCTTGGAGACTTTGAGTGTCTCTGAGTAACTACCGAGACTTGGCTGGTGGATTTTCCCAGCATCAGATACTGATTTAAGGCCATCTGTTACTGATCAGTCCAAAAGAAGTTTTGAGTGAGAGTTCCTGGTGACTGTGATTAAATGTTTTCATAGGTTTTAACCGACAGAGTCCATCAGCCATACAAGAGCAGCAGGGGACTTAGAACTGGATAGAAGTCATATGTAGGAAGTTGAGGTGCAGGAGAAGACCAGAAGGTATAATTCTTCTTCCCCTCCCAAGCTCAGAATGAATTGAGAGGTAGACTCAGAGAGGTTGGCCAGGTGGGGATCCAAGTACCATCTTTATTACCGGTAACATCTGGATAAGAGAGCATGGCTTGTGTGTGAGACCTTTAGGTCTTCTTAATACTTCCCGCACTTCGTTAAACGTGTCTAGGCAGAGCTGGACAGTCGTAGGCATCCTTTTCAGAGGAAGGTTTATTACTTCATGGCAGAAGAAGCGATAGAGAAAAAAGGAAAAAGCCCAGAAGGGTGTGAGCTGAGCATGTTCAGTTCCTCAAATTACCCTCACCAACAGGATCCCATCCTTCCTTCTCCCCTCCACCCCCAGGGATGAGTAAGGAAGGCAAAGAGCAGCTGGCATTGTTGTCTCCTGGGGGGACATGAGGGAGGGGTCTGGAGGCTCCCATTGTATTCTTTTAACCTACTGGATTTGATACTTAGCAGTGACTGCCCCCCTCAGGGAAGGAGAGGAGAAATTTATCGGCTTGGACCTCCTCCCACCAAAACTTGACTTCTGCTCTCTAGGATAAATTTGACTAGCCAGAAAGTTCTGAAATGGTTACAGAGAGTATTTTCATTAAATTAACACTAAGGAGCATTCATATTCTAGGCTGCACATTGACTCCCTATCCTATTTCCCTGTCAGAAATATATCCAACCAGTTTGAGAGGTGTGTGAGAAGCCCAAGTGATAGCATAAGAAATATCTAAATGTTAAAATATCCCAAATTTGAACAGTTCCCATCATCAAATCTCTAAGAAGAAAGTAAGGTTCTGATCTAAAACTCGTTGCCTTTATAAACCAAGTCAAAAGAAATTATAATTAAAAATTATATTCTAAATAAAATTCCAGAGTGTCCTCACCCAATTTAAATTCTGCTTTGCTTGGGTAGAATATGGATTTTCTTTTTCTTTATAAGCGCAGTAGGCTGGGTTGCCTCCCCTGGACTGGATGTGGCTCCATCAGGACTGCCAAACCGGAATTCATTCTACCCCAGTTCTCATTTGTCTCACTTAAAAAATATCCCTAAAGATAATAGGACACACATTTATTGCAATACCAGCCCTGGTTCCATGAGATTTTGTTGCACAAGCATATCTCTGAGCCCTAGAGCAGTTACATCTGAAGAAAATCGATGTACGCAGTGAGGCCAGAACATTAACATAGTTGGGAGAACAAAGCATGTATCCATAGTTCTCCATCCTCTGAGGTGAGACATTTGTGCGTTCTTGAAATTTAGATGCTTGTATTGACGGCAACTCCAGACACCAGGTCTTTAGAATATCTTCCACCCAACTGTTGAAGGCTAAGAAAAATATGAAGAGGTATTCTTCTGACCAATACACAGAGAAATGTGAATTCTAATAAACTACCACTTGATACCTTTTAAGTTGACAAAAATCAGGAAGGTGGGTATTATCAAGTGCTGGGAAGGATAGGAGGAAATAGAAACTTCCTGCGTGGCAGGCGAGTGTAACTGTATTCCTTGTGGAGAGCAAGCCGGCATTACTTAGTGAAGCTAGCGCTGCGTATAGGGTATGCCCCAGCCATTCCACTCATAGATATTTACTCCGGCAAAGCTTCACCAAGTAGACATATGATGGTGGTCATCCCAGCATCATGGGTGGTAGAAAGGAGTCAGAGATGATGTAGGTGGCGACCACTTAGGGAAAAGATAAGTATAATATGGTGGCTATGTATTATGGAATATGGTACAGCTGCTAGAAGGAATGGATTATGTTTACTTACAGCTGTTTTATTAGATCTCAGGAAATAATGTGAAATAAATAAGAGCAAGAAAGCAGTTTTTTACACAATACCACTTTATTTTTTAAGGCCACCTGTCTTTCTAAATAAACATACAGAGGGTAGGTTGGAAGAATGTTCATTATGTATGCTTGACTGAGAGCCAGTGGGGGAATGGGATTGAGGCAGAGGATGATGCAGAAAAAATACAAAATGAGGGGCTTTCATGGGTGTCTGTGCCCATGTGCCATAGACCGTGGTGTATGATCACTTCATTCCCATGTACCCACGGCAGGTGTGTGTGTGTGTGTGTGTGTGTGTGTGTGTGTGTGTGAGAGAGAGAGAGAGAGATTGAGATTGATTGATTTGTGTCTAGCAGCAGCTTTTAACGTTTTTAGTGTAGGTGATCTCCTGTGTGGGTGATTTAAGGGATTCTAGGATGCCCTCACCCATGCCAAAAAAATTTCGGTTACATTATCTAAACTGTACCATTAGAAAGTCAATCCTTTGACAGTACTATAGATGGAAAAGAGCATGGACTGTGGAGTCCAGGAGACCCGGGTCCACATTTCAGCTCTGTTGTTTAATACCTCTGTGGCCTTAGGAAAATTTATTTTGCGCCTTTATTTCCTCATCTGCTGAACAGGGAGAATGACACATGGTGCATGATATATAATGTGCCTAGCAACAAAGAGTGTAATTCATAAATATTTGTTCCCTTTCCCTTATCTGTCTCCCTTTCTGCTCCCACATTCCCTTTTTATCATTAGACTTCACTGACAGCAAATCTCTAGAATTTCTTGGGATGAGAAATGAAAGTGGCTGACATCTTTTGTAGGCTTACAAGGTACTAAATTCTAAGTCAGAGCTGTCCAGTGAAAATATAATGGAAGCCGTATGTCATTTAAAATTTTCAGTAGACACACTCAAAAAGTAAAAACGAACAGCTGAAATTAATTTTAATAATATACTTTAGCCAATTATCCAAAATATTATCATTTCAGTATATAATCAATATAAAATTATGAGATTTTTAATATTTTTTGTACCACGTCTTTAAAATCCACTGTCTTTTTTTTTTTTTTTTTAACACTCACAGCACATCTCAATTCACACTCGCCACATTTGCTGTGCTCCGTAGTTACATATGGGTAGTGGCAACTGTATTGGACAGTGAAGTTCTGAGTGCTTTACCTGTATCAGTTCTCTTACTCGTGATTTCACTTGGGTTCTCTGGAAAACAGAGCCTAAGGCAGGTCTCACGTGCACCCCAGGGCAGTGAGAGTCGGGGGAGGGGAACCAAGTCAGATGCTTGGTGGCACAGGAGGCCTGTTCAGAAAACTGTGACTCAGGACTTTCTAACGAAGGAAGAAAGAGGAAGAATTTTTCTGTCATCCTACACCTTCCATCCCTCTTTGGCCAAAGTCTGCCTGTGGACGCTAATTCCCTGCCCTTCGGGATTGTGTCACCAGCCCCCTGCGGCAGCCTCTGAGGAGGCCACACACCACACCTGGCAGCTTGGATCTTCACTCGTGTCTGGGCGTGGAGGTCTGTCAGGCCAGGCTCTGGAGCTACTGTAGCTCCCACCACTCTGGGGGGGTGACGGAGGCCATTCAGAACTTGACAGTCAGCCAGGAGGGGCCGAGGCGGCAGCAACCATGGCACCTAGGGGTCTCCATAAGTGGCCAGTCAGATTCTCACGACAGCCTGATGAGGGAGAGAACTGAGGCATCACGAGATGAGCAACTTGCCCAGGGTGATGCATCTAGTGAGTGACAGAGCTGGCCTTCTAACTGGGTGTCTGGCCCCTGACTCTATGCTCTTAACCGCAAGCCTACACACGCCCTTACCAGTTCAGCACAGCCTAATAGAAATGAGATTTTCTGCTGAGAATGGGTTTCTTTCCCATGGAAACTTTAAAGACAGAGAGGGCCTAAGAGGACAGATAGACGTTGAAGAGGGAATTCTTGACCCATCTGTCATTTTGCTAAGGAGCTGACCCCTTCCGCCTCGCCCAGGAATTCATGAACAATGCCCTGCCCTGGATGGGGGGTAAGTACCAACCCTTCCCTAGGTCTCCAGCCCTTCAGCAGACTTGTCAACTCTTCAGTTTCTCAGAATTGTTGCCGAGTAGCAGGGAACTTACACTCTTCTTATTTATGGGTAGAAGGGAGACCCATATTTGATACTTTTGGAGCCTATTTGTAGACTTACTTCGGTCAGATGGCTTGGTGTAGTAAGTTTGGGGTCCTGGGGGTTGATCAAGGAAGAGACAGGTTCCTGAGAGGCAGTAACACACAGGCTCTGTTTGGGTGGTGCTTGGACGGGGTGGCATGAGAAGGGAGTCCATTATGGTCAGAGACCTTCCAGAGACAGTGGCGCAAGGCCACCACCCGGAAGTGGACTAGGATGAGGGAGCTCCCTGGGGAGTCAGAGGATTGGAGAGGGGGCTTACGTGTTCAGGTGATGTCACTCAGCAACAGGGTGGAGGGTCTCTGGGTCAGAGAGCTCCAAAAGGCAACTGCGGTGCGGGGTCTTTTGTAGCTGTAGAGTTCGTCCTTATTTGCGGCAGATGTTGGGGGCAGTTCCACAGGATGTGTCAAGTAGGTAGGCTCTAAGTGGCTAAAAATGTGTTTCTTTGGACTATATTTAAAGTGATTGGATGTGTGAGAATTTGAGTTGGGCTCCAGCGGGCTTTGAGCTAAAGGTCCTAGCTTGCTGTGAAGAAGTAAACAAGATGGGTGCCATTTTCACTTCATACACGGGCCACCTCAGGCCCATTTATATAACAGCTGGACAGGAAGCTTTCCATTCATTCACCTCTTTCATTGCTGTTTTGAGCTATTAAGATGTGAGTGAAGTTCTTAGGGAAGCAAGAGTCTAGAATTCCTGATAGTATGAGATGCTTTTCCAGCCAGGCAAGACCTACTCTCCCTTTTTCTTCTGGCATGATTTGAATCAGAGTGTCAGGCAGCAGTAGACGTGAGAGAGCAGCTCTCCACCTCCGCCACGTTGTAGATGAGAACACGGCAACTCTTCTGGGCCAAAGGTCACACATCTCGTTGTGGAAAGAACCCAGACCAAAACTCAGGTCTCCTGAGTTTTGTCCCGTTTGATGTGCACAGTAGCCCTGCCTTATCACACCGTTCAGCCCTTGTACATAAACTTGCTGAGTATGTCTCTCTCCAGTTTGGGAATGCCTTAGCTCATTTTCATGGAAGAAAGCTTCGGAATGAACCTCCGTCTCTTTCTACACCGAAAGGGTACCTTCAGCCACTTGTCTTCAGATGCCTCGACTATGTCAGAACATCCTGCAAACAATCACATAGGAGAAGCCTTGTGCCATAATAGATTCCCCGTTAGACGTGAAATTGAAGGTTCGTGTCTACACGATCATCTGTCCCCGGAGCCCTGTGAAATCATGTCTTTGCCAAATAGTCTCCCATGTCGATGCACTTTCTTACAAGAACTCTTAAAGCCCCTTACTAAATACCAAGTCTAACTAATAGAGATTAAAGGTGTTATAAAGCCCTGTAAGGAGTATTCTAGCATCTGTTAATAGATTTACTGACTCAGCCTTGAAAAACATTACCCATGGATGGGAGATAAACGATAGGAAGGCTCCCAGTTGGCATATTTGGGGGTCATTTGTGATTTTATTGTACTGTTGCCTTTGTAGGATTATGGATGAATTATTCATATAAGGGATGGGCATTTGTTCTTTCTCTGGTTTTAATTTTCCAAAAAAAATTTGAACATCTGTAACCCAATTTCAGGCAAGGATGCTGACTCAAAGGGTGAAGTAATCAAAGTCTTACTTTTACAATTAACATGTCTCTGATTAAATTTCAGGCCCATGAGTCCTGTCAGCATCTTTATTCCCTTCCCCGTTAGCTCTTCTCCCCTCACTATCTGTCCCCCAAATGTAAGGTGAGAAGAGAAGGACTCAAGTGTTACTATTGAGTAAAATGCATCTTGAAAAAGGATACTGTCGAGACGAGACCGTAGAATAATTTGGCTATGTCCGCAATTCCTGGTCAGCTGGACGGATGGATGATCAAGATTTTCCGCAATCCTTTATGGCTGATCGAAGTTAAAAATGTGGTCTGGCCCTCTCTAGCGCTCACCCTATACAGAGTCATTGGCATTCTGCCCAAGAGTTTCTTGTCTTGTCTTTGCGTAGCACTTCATGTATATGTCAAAACGTGATTACAGGGTTTTAATCCTTCCCGTAATACCTTTGGCACTGAGGATGGAAACTAATCTCTCCCGCTCCTTATCAGAATTCTTTAAAATAATCAAGAATTCAGAAATCAGAGTGCTTTGGATTGGAGACAGAAGACATTTACCCTGTGGTTGAAGAGCATCAGCCTGTTGTCAACAACAAGAGTTGGAAGTTGGCGTTAAAGAACGTGGTAAATCTACTTTTCATTTCCTCAAATCGTAAGATCTCCCGAAGAAAGGGGAAGGTATGGTTCTCCACACTGGGACCGTGGATCTGGCAGTGAGTTTCTTGAGTGTGTGCAGAGGTGTAAGTGGTGGAGGGAATGGGTCTGTGAGAGCAGGAAAGTGGTGGCAGGAAGATGAGATTGGGAAGCCCCGTGGGCCATGGCCTGGCTGAGGCCCAGAACTCCTGTGGAGTAGGTCGTCCTCTCTTAGTTGAGTCTCCTGAGCGCGTCAGTGAAGTTTTTTCCACTGAGCCTCTTTTTTGTGATTGGCAGAAAGAGAGCCTACCCGAAATAGACCCAAGTATAGGTGCGGACTTAGCGATACAGAAGACGGTCATCAACTGGGGAAAAGAGAAGATGAAGTCACCTGGGACAATTGGTTCACCGTTCACAAAAAGAAACCAGTTTTGCTCGTGATCGCATCCCTCATAGGAAAATAAATTTGACGTAGATCAAAGAATTAAATGTTAAAAAATTTGAACTAGAAAAAGACAGGCAAACATTTAACATGATCTTTGCTTGGGAAAGACTTTCGAAGTTTAAAAGCTTTGGAAGGAAAAGCTGGAGAGATCTAATCCATGTCAGAAATGCCATAGATGAAATGAAAGGCCAAAACAAGATTTTTCCAACAAATAGTATTAAGGACAAATAGCTTTAATTTACTTTTAAGAAGCCCTCTCACATAAATCGATAAGAGAAGCACCAAACTCCCTTAACCCCACACCCTGCAGTTCTCTGCTCCCCCTCTGAGTCACACTTCACAGAAGATTTGCCGGCACGTGTTCTCTCCACTTCCCCACCTCATCGAGGCGCTCTACCTGGCGGCCACCCCCCTCGGTGCCCTGAGCCACTACTCCATGTGGCCAAACCCAGAGGTCTTTGTTTTCCTTCCTTTCCACGGGTTGCACGCTTCCTCCTTCTCCACACTGTCTTTCCTTTCTTTGGCCTCTGAGATAACACATTCTTGTGTCTCTGGATGCTCTTTGCTTCTTCTCAGTTTCGCTTCTCAGGTAGGTGCCATTTCCTCTACTAGACCCCTGAACACCCGGCTTCCCTGGATCTCAGTCCTGAGTCCTCTTCTCTCTCACTGAATGTCGTCTCCCTGGATGATCTCACCCGTCCCATGGATTTAGATACCATTTGTAGTCTTACAACTCCCACGTTTGTTTTATATTTTTATCGGATTGTAATTTATATGTAACATTATGTTAGTTTCAGGTGCACAACATAGTGCTTTGATATTTGTATCTATTGTGAAATAATCACCACAATACACAGTAAGCCTAGTTAACGTCCATCACCATACAGAATTACAGAATTTTGTGTGTGTGATGAGGATTTTTAAGATTTATTCTCTTGGTAAGTTTCAAATGTCTCCCACTTTCAAACGACTCCCACATTTATATTTATAGCCCAAGCCTCACCTCTGAGCTCTGTGTGGACTCATATATTCAGCTACCGACTTGCCATCTCCGTTTGCAAGGTTCCCAGGCACATCAAATTTAAAATGGCAAAAGTTGAAGTCTTGTTCCCCTACCCCCACCTGCCTTGACAGCAAACACACACAAACTCGTTTCCCTTCCAGTCTTCTCCATCTGAATGAGTGAGTGGCACCGTCACTCACTGCTCAGAGTGGAAACATGGCGGTCATCCTTATTCCATGTCCTCCCCTACCTACATCTAGTCCAAAATATATTTTAAATCTACTTCTCTCCCATCCCCTGCCCAGCCTTGGCCAGGCCCACTGCAGCAGCTTCTTCAGGGGTCTCCCCTCTCTTATTTACTCCAGCTCTCCACATAGCAGCTCAAGACATCGCTTTACAATGAAAATTGGATCAGTGTGTGTGTTCCCATTGTACTTTAAAGAAATCCTGCCTGGGTCTTTTCGAACTCTCTAAACTCATCTCATGCCATTCTCTGCAGCCTCCTCCTCCTCCTGTCTGCACGTGGCTCTCCTGTCAGTGTCCAGATCCTCCAGGCTCTTCACTGCCTCAAGGCCTTTGCACATGCTCTGCTCCTTTCTCTGCCCAGAAACCTCTTACCCCCAACTCTTCTCATTCGAGGCCTTCCATTCCTCCCCCATTTTATTTTCTCCCCTCTGCCCTGTTTATTTCATTTATGGCATGTGTAATTTTATATTTAATTTGTTAAATTGTCTTCCTTACTAGGAAGTAAACCACAGAGGCTGAGCAGATCTGTTATTCACCGATATACATATCCAATGACTAGCACACTACAGACTCTCAGTCAGTATTTCTTAAATGAGGGACCTAAGTAATGAATGAAAACATAAATAGGTTAATGAGCAGATATTTTAATAAAAGGGAAATACAAGCGGCCATATTAATACACATGAAGCATACAGAATAGTGCCTGGGGCTTCCCTGGTGGCACAGTGGTTAAGAATACACCTGCCAGTGCAGGGGACACGGAGCCCTGGTCCGGGAAGACACCACACGCTGCGGAGCAACTAAGCCTGCGCGCCACATCTACTGAGCCTGCGCTCTAGAGCCGCGAGCCACAACTGCTGAGCCCACGTGCTGCAACTACTGAAACCCACGTGCCTAGAGCCTGTGCTCTGCAACAAGAGAAGCCACCGCATTGAGAAGCCCGCGTACCACAAGAGTAGCCCGCGCTCGCCGCAACTAGAGAAAAGCCCGCGCGCAGCGACAAAGACCCAGCACAGCCAAAAATAAAAGAAATAAAATAAATAAATTTTTTTAAAAAGAAAAAGAATCGTGCCTGGTATATACTAAGCCCTCAATATATTTAGTTATTGTTATTCTTATGTTAATAATATTTAGTAGCACTTGTTAATAATAATATCACCCAAACTAATAGTCAAATTAAAAGAGTAACGAGATATCGACTTCTGCTTCTTAAATAAACTAAGATTAAAAAAAGATAAGGTGGTCACTTATTTGATGAGATGGGCACTTTTTACAGGTAATTACCAACTGATTTGAGCAAAAACGGTTTGAATGAAAGCATTTCAGTTAGTGTAACAATTGATAAAAATGATCTTTTTGTTCAGAAACAGATGCTGCTAGACACTGGTTGTTCAAATATTGGTATCTGTACTGTGGAGGTTGTGCCTTTAAACTTTTTTTTAGGTTAAATTTTTTCCTGATTTTTTTCTTTTTGTCTGTTTTTTCAGGCATTTCCAGGTATGTTTTTTCTTTTCCTTTTCATTTTTTTTTTCCCAGCAATTAATCCCTCTCTTCTATTTTTGGACAAGGATGTATTGGGGAAAAAAATTTTAATGTGTAACTACAGGGAATTTGTTGGAATGAGTTAATTAACTTTCTAACAATAGGAGGTTAGATGAGTGAAAAAAAGCCACTATTTGGAGCACCTAATGAGTTGGAAAATGGCCCTGTGGTATAGCAAAATTACGGAGACCAGAAAAGCCAATGACTAGCAGTAGACTTGTTCAGGAAAATTGCTGTTCAGTCACGTCATCGTGTTGACCAGCTAGCTCACTTTTAGCCACACTGCGTTTGGCCATAAACCTGTAGATATCTCGAGCCCTATTAAAATGTCTAGACTTTTAGATGTACAATTTCACTGTGAAGGAAAAAAATAGAAATGTGGTCAAACTTTTATGTGCAAAGATATTCATCAAAAGTTAACAGTGATGCAAAAAAACAAAGAACAACTGTAAAATGAAATGCCCAACGTTAGGGGGATGATCCAGCACGAGAGTAAGGGTCCAGGAATAGGTATATGCACTGTTTCTTTCTTTCATAAAATACCGAGGATTTGCCCTTGTTACCTTAGAGTAATTTGCTTAAGCAACGTCTAGTAAGATTGAGAATTCAAGTGCATTTCCTGAATAAATCACTGAATCATCAAGGGTTTTCAAAATACTTCTCAAAAAGATGTGAAAGTGTTTATTACAGCCCTGACATGTAACAAATTGCTGCCCCGTGCTTTTAGGGAAGGCCAGCATGGTGGCAAAATGAGCAGCATTCAGGGATAAATGGGTGGCAGTTATCTGTGAAAGGAGCAGTGGCGAGATGAAAGATGATACTTCATTTTCTTTACTGTGCTTATACGTAGCAAGCAACATAGCACTCTTCTTTTTCTTGCGAAGACGTGCTAAGCCACATAGCTTCCATGTGGAAGTGATTTCATCTTCTAATTAAGATCACATTTAAGAATAAAAGCAGAGGAAGGAAACCAGCTTCACACGCCAGGGGAAGCGGGAGGTCTTTGAAGGATAGAAGATGAAGGTAGTTAGGGTTCAGAAGGAAGTGGTTTCGTAGACCTTGTTTTTTTGCCTTGCTCGTTTTGTGGTCATTATTGGAGTGGTGTCTTAGACTCATTTAGGGTTTAATTCTGACATATTTATAGAGACAGGGCTTGTCTGGACTTGGTAGCACTCCTGTTGTTAGAGGTTAGCCAAAATTTACTCTTCACATCTCATAAAGAGTTCTGTTCCTTCACTTCTAGAAGGCTTGCTTACATGGTATTTGAACTGTAAGATTTTAAGCCATTGGGCTTTTAAAATACAGACCAAAACCTTTAAAGATAAGTTTCCCAAATGCTTTGAACAGAGAATTAAGAAATGAGAAGAAAGACAAAAGAGAAATAGCTTGGGATTTTAGTACCTGTGCAGGCAGTATTAATCAGGACCAAAAGAGAGAAAAAGGAAAAAGAAAGTAATTTCACTGATGGAATTCAGGTGCATTAGTTCGGTACATGCTGAAACAGATTTATAGAGAAATGTTCTATTCTAGGTTGCCTTGGACCAGTTTATTTTAATCCTGTGGAAATAGATAGATTGAGAGCAAAAAAGAATGATTTGCTTAATTAAATTTTCATTCTATTTTGAGGGTCCATTAATAGTTTAATACTATACATGAAAATAAACAAAACAGAACTCAGGAAGGAGTGTGCCTAATGGCGATATTTCTTTATAGTTGCAAAGCAGCAGTGTTGTGTGATGGAAAAATGAAGCCCAGGTTTGCTCAAAGTGCATTTGAGACTGGCATTACAACTTAGAGTTAAATGAACAGAATTTACACTTGCTATTCCAGCAGTTACCAAGGAAGATCAAAATTTTAAAAAGCAATACCTATCTGCTTTTCAAAAACTGTGTGTGTGTATGTGTGTGTATATATATCCGTACCTACATGTATACACACACTCATGGGAACAACTTTCAAATTGAATTTTATCTCAGGATGGATTAACTGAAATAGAATAATGTACATACAGGTTTTGGGTAGTTGATTATTCAAGACGTGTTATATCGAAACCGTCAATGAACTGATTTTCAGTACAAAAAAGAGAGTAGAATCAGAATTCTGTTTTTGGCTATAGATGTTGTGCAAAACACCTTCAAAATGAATTTCAGATTTCCCTGTAGCCCTTTTCACACTGTAAGGCAGTAGGATATATTTGTGGCTTTATAATATCTCTCGTTGATTTGTTTACAACTTTGTAAACGAATACCTAAGTACAGAATTCTGTGTCTGTGTGTGCGTACGCATATCTGTGTCCTTGCAGCATTAGAGAGAGAGGTTACTGTTTGGGGGACAGTATGGATTAGGTTGAGAAGGTAGAGGCAGGAAGAAAAGAAGAGCTCACCGGGAGGGCAAAACTGATGGCGGAGGTTGAGGGCAAGAGTAGTGCGGTTAGCCAGCAGCCCCCTACCCACTCGCCACAGCCCTCGTGGCTCTCCCTCGCCCCAGCCACGTTCTCACTTCTCGACAGCTCTAGTCTGAGAAATCAGAAGGGAATTTACGATATTAAAAAGTGGAGGAAGACATTAAAATGTTCTGACTCCAGATTCCAGAACGAGAAGTACACTTCAACATCAGTGAAGTCCCAACACCACATTTTCAGATTGAGTGAACTAAGCCCAGAAGAAGATAAAGGCTTTGCTAGTCAGCAGGAAAAGCAATACCAGCATCAGAGGCTCCCGGTTTCCAGGTTGGAATGATTTTTATGACTACATTCTGGGAGAATTCTAGTAAAAGTTAAACCATGAGCCTCTTTTTGATTCACGTCCTCGCTGTAGGCAGGGATACTGCAGCGGCCCCGGAGGCAGAGGTTGGGAAAGATGCTTGGACCTTCTTTTTCTGGAAGAGAGCACAATATTACCCAGGAAGAGGAGTCATCCGATACTAAGTGAAGTTTCCCCTTGATCTTTTTAGAAGTAATTTTAGAAGTCTTCATCAGGCAAAACCAAATCCTTTCCAGATGGTGCCTTACGCACCTCATGATGCTAGAGGATCAGACCCTGTATCCCGCGGGTGCTGCCCTTGTTTCATGTGTGTTCCAAGCTCTTCAGATTGATTGGGAATCTTTGGCCTCGGGTTGCCCTTGATGTCACAGGTCTTTCTGCTTTCATTTATGTATGCACAGGGGAATTTGCCTTTCCAGCTTTTGGAGCTGTATAGATGCAGCTTGTCCTCCTAAGCCACATAAAACCACGTACCAGACCACTTAAAGGCCAAAGCTTCAATGCATGAGACTTTTACAGGAAAGGGAACGATCTTCTGATAGCATTATTTACAATTCTCTAGTCTAAAACTTAAAAGTACAGACATACACTTGGGCCATACCTAATCACTTGTCCTGAAGAGAGGCATTTTGCTACGTGTTGGTAAAGCGATTGATGAATATGCTGTGTATACTGTAAATAAATTTGTTATTTTTAAAAATAAATTTGTTATTATACATGAGATTTTCCATTTTGAAACATCATTTGGTAAGTATTTATTCAACACCTACTACGCGACAGGCCCTGTGCATTGGCCCCGGGTGAAGAGGGCAGATATGTCCATGTCCTCGTGGAGTTTACATAGTTATTCTCTGCAGAATGATGCCTTTATCAAGGATAGTAAATAATTCTGGGCTCTGGATTTTCTCTTGTGGTCTCTTTACACATGCGTGTTTTTAATGAGCATAAGCTTTTTGTTAAAATATAACATATACACAGAAAAGTACACAAATCGTGTACAGCTCAGAGGATTTTCACCAAGTGAACTCATCTGTGAAATCAAGAAACAGAACCTTGCCAGGCTCCAGAAGCCCCCTTTTAAACCCCATTCAGTTACTAACCTTCCCAAGGTAACCACTTTTCTGACTTCTGATACGATAGATTAGTTTTGCCTTGTTTTGAACTTTATAGAAGTGGAATCATATGTTATACAATCTGTGTCTGCCTTCGTTTGTTCAACATTGTGCTTGTGAGATTCATCTAAGTGGTTGCATACAGCTGGGTTCGTTCATTCTCCTTGCTGTACCGTAGTCCCTTGTGTATATTACAGTTCATTTATCCATTCTGTCATTAAAGACATTGGGAATATTTCCAGCTTGGGGCTATTGCTGACAGTGTCACCATCAAGATTTGAGTACCTGTCTTTAGGTGGACATGTCTGTTGGGGATACGCCTATTGAGTTGGAATGCTGGGTCATAGATTATGCATAGATTCATCTGTGCTATGTACTGCCAAGCAGTTTTCTCAAGTGTTTATATCACGTGATAGTCCCACCAGCCGCGTATGGAAGTTCCAGTTACTCCACATCCTTGCCAAATCTGGCGTTAATGTCCTTTTTCATCTCTGTGTGTTTTTTAAGTGAAAAAAAATAAGTAGAACAGAACCACTGGGACTTTGTGGTAAACGATGAAACATCATAAAGTTTATGGCAACAGTGATAATACCTCAGATTTTGGTCTGTGCCAATGATTCAGAATGGTGTTATATTGAATTACAAACTCTGCTTAACTGTTGATCGAATCAAAGCCACTGTTTACAATGGAAAATCCTGCAAAAGTGGGTCTTTCTTACATTTTGAGCTGTGGCTTTTTCAGGCCAGCAGCGTTGGACCACCTTTATATGCAGGAGGGCCAAGTTAGAACAAATAAAAATATTTACAGGCTGCTCTCTTTGAATTTCAAAATAGACATGGCTTTATTGAGACCTGGGGAAGAAACCTGCATTTGATGTGCATTAACCTACCATATTCAGTAGAAGGGTAGAAGTGAGAAAGTTGGAGCAGCTATTAGGCAGTGAACTATTGACATTGGATCATATTTGAGAAATGGCTGTAGGGAGACAGCTGTCATCTGGAAATTAGCTTGTCAAGCTAGGAGGGCTAACTTTTAGACTGAGACCCTAAGAAGGGGGCTATATTGGCAGCCCATCCTCCCCGCTTTAACAGCATCTCCCCAGGAGGAATTGTATATGTTAATGGATCCAGACTCTAGGCCCATGACAGAGGGTCCAGCTGAAGTAAAGATGAACCTTATTCTTGGAAGGATGCTGATGATTTCCTTTTTCTTTTCAGTCCAAGATTTACACTTACACACCAACTTTATATCTGGACTTCAGATTGGGCCAAGGAGCAAAGCATTCCCAGCCTCTTCCTAAAGGTATGATGGGTTCTGCAGTTTAGTGATCATTTCAGGGGGAAAAAAACCCACAAGGGGCTGCTTTCTCTGGAATGGACTTGTTTCTGAACCTCAACACAAAGTTCTATGAACCTTGTTTATGTTTAATTTTGTTTAAATTAGCAAATACTGCTTGAGCTTTTCAAGTTAAGGAAATCAGGAGGGATTCATAGAATGTTAGGGCTGAACCGTTGGGGCCGCCCCTCATTTTATCATTGTGAACGCTGAGACCCAACAGATGCGCTACTTGCTCAAGGCCACATGAGGACTCGCTGGACACGGCAGGACGTTTACCCAGGTCTCCTGACTTCTGGGCCACCTTTGACTCACAGAGTTCCTGGAGGGCAGTCCAATCTGTGTGAGTTATGAACAAGTGCATTCTTGATTGAGGTACAGCTTTTGTTACGGACGATTTACTTTTTTTTTTTTTTTTTTTTTTTTTTTGTGGTATGCGGGCCTTCCTCTGTTGTGGCCTCTCCCGTTGCGGAGCACAGGCTCCGGATGCTCAGGCTCAGCGGCCGTGGCTCACGGGCCCAGCCTCTCTGCGGCATGTGGGATCCTCCCATACCGGGGCGCGAACCCGGTTCCCCTGCATCGGCAGGCGGACGCGCAACCACTGCGCCACCAGGGAAGCCCCAACGGACGATTTACTTTTAAGTCGTCGTTTAAATCCAAAGAAGAGGTAGAAGACTCCCAAGTGTTTAAGACCAGTTTTATTTTTATTTTTAAGAATGGCCACCCCTGAGGTCATTAGGCATCAACCTCGGACCCATTCTTCTCTTTTGGTGTTTCTCATTCTGGCTATATTTAAGTACAGAAAGATTTTTTACATGAATGCCTATGCCTACCTTCATACATAATTTTTATAACAATAAACGTGATAGCACGTATGCTTGAAGTTTTAGTGCTGTGGGTTTTTCTTTTACTTTCGAGTTTGCTTTCCTCTAAACCCTTTCCCTCCCTCATCCACCCATAGCAGTATCCTCCCTGTGTATCCCAGATCTGGAGTAGATGCCGGATATATCCTTGAATTAGAGCTTACAATGTTTTCCTCAGCACTTACTCTTCTCCACTTTCATATACGTGCATGTAAATATACGCACATACAGGGTTATTTTGTCCTTGTTTTACTAACATGGAATCCTGCCAGAAATGTATTTTTTGCATCTTGCTTTTGTGACCAGACAACACCTCAGGGAAATTCCTCCGAGTCCGCTCGTATGGCTTGGTTGAACGGCGACGTTCTACGCCATGGGTTGACTACGATGCATTTAGCGCTTCTCTGTCAGCGGGTGCTCCCTTTGTTTCCTGCACTTGGCTGCTGCACTCCGCTGCCACCCTATATATTGCCTCATAAGAGAATGTGTGTCTGTCGGTTTACAAAGCTGTACTTCTAGATTATTTTGTCACTATGAGTTTTAAACCTGAGATTTGTTTTCAAAAATGTTTCGGAATGCATACAAAAACAAGTAGCTTAGAAACGCATGTATGTCACTGAGTCGCTATAAACCCACTTTAAACAAGTCTGTTATAAACCCAGCTATGCGGAAGAACCTTTCTCTTCCAATATGTCACTTCCAGTTACAGTGTGTTCTCCCCACCCCGTGCCCTCAGCCCCCGTATACAGTCATACATGCCTTCGTTGCGTTAGGTGACAAGTCTAACGTTTGAGGCTTCCCTGTCCAGTGCCAGGCAAACAATTAATTTAGGTATTATAAAGCATTTATTATTTACAGACTCAATAGTACTGGCTGCCTGTAATCCAACATATTGGCTAGTAAAACTATGCTGTACAAATTTTATTATCAAACAGTTCAAGTCAGGCTCACCTTTTGTCTTTTTTTTTTTTTTAACCTCCTTTCCAGGTCAAATTCCAGTATAAAATTCAAGGAATGTCTAAATTCATTTTATTTGAGCGCTTTGTTGCATCAAATATTCCTTGAAATGTGTAGCCCATTGGCTGGGTGCTGATCATGTTTTGTTTATAATATTTTGATTGTTTTGCTACTCATGGTAAAGGGATTTGACATGGATGTCTGGGTTATGTTTGGCTTTTGGCATAAGCTTTGAAATCTGACTAATTTAATGTTGACTTTCTTGTATCATTACCAAACTAAAGGGATAGAAATAGAGGCACACACTGCTACCATCCCATTTCTGACACCAGGCAAAAGCATATGTCCCAAGGGACATCCAGTTAAGGGAGACTGGAAACATTTCTCATGAGTCAGACAGGTTTTATCTGAATTCCATCCCATAAATAATATTGGAATCGATCTTTACCATCTCTTTATTTCCTTCGGGCAAGGCACGTTTCTGTAGGGTTGTGCTAATCTTGCAGAAAACAGATGTTTCATGCAGTGATGATTTGGAAGGCACTTGATATCAGGAATTGAGCTAGACGGTGCATCACTTAACAAAGAATCCAATCTGTTGAGTCTCTGACAGTACCAGATTCCTCTCACATTTTTCATGTTGATTCTTGGCTAAAATAAGAATAAGTAGTTGTGTTTTTTTGGTTTTTGGTTTTTTGCAGTGACTTTCACCATCTCTTGCAAAGCAGTCTGATTTCCCTTGCTGTAAACTGATACTGCAGATAACACCATTTGTTATCATTCATTGAGAAGGACATAGATCTGTATTTCTAGGAAAATATCAATCTTTGCCAAGAAACTTGTGCCTTCTGGTCCTCCTGTCCCCTTTGTCTTCTGACTGACTGCATCAAAGTTGGGCCCTCAACAAGCACTCTGTTCGTTTTCTCCATCTTCCTTCACAGTATCCCTGCTACTTGGCATTTAAAAGCATGATCTGGAATGTTAAAAAATGGAGGGTTGTTATGGTATCGAAAAACTTAATTTTGCTTCCCTCAACTTTTAACTTTTCTTTAGAGTATATGTACATCGGTCAACAAAATTTCTTTAGAGAACATATAGCTTATCGCATTATTCTGTGGTAAGCAGAATAGTGGCCCCACGAAGATGTCCACGTCCTAATCCTGGAACCTTTGAATGTGTTACCTTACATGGTGTAGGGGATGCTGCAGGTGTGATTAAGTTAAGGATCTTGAGATGGGGAGATTAGCCTGGGTGGTCCAGGCGGGCTGATGTCATCCTAAGGGTCTGTGTAAATGAAAGAGGGAGATGGGAGTCAGAGTGAGAGAGAGACATGTGACAATCGAAGCAGATACGTACAACAAAAACTGGTTAGAACCTACTAGGCCCAAGATGGCAGAAGGTTTGACTTCCTGTAGACCTGGAGCCTCATCATACGCTCATTGTAGTATGTTAGCATGTTAATGACACACCCACAGTTGCCGTGACAGTTCCGAGGCGGACCATAAAAGGCCAGAAAAATGGGCGGTGGCCCAATTCCTGGAAATCCCCGCCCCTTCCCCAGATTAGCTGGAATACTCCTCCCACTCGTTAGCCTACTACCAAGACCATAAAATCTAACCTCCCCACACCCTAGAGGCCTCTCTTGCCTTCTGAGATGGACCGCACTCTGTCTATGGAGCACATATCTCCCTGAATAAATCTGCTTTCACTCTACTTCAGCTCCCTCTTGAATTCTTTCCTTTGTGAAGCCAAGGACCCTCACTTGGCAGCCCATCCCAGGGACTCGGATGCGACCTGGGACGTGACCATTCTCTCGTGCCCCCTTCTCCTGCAACAAAGTCACATTCTCTGGGTGTAGAAAACTTATTGGAGGCAACGAGTTAGGGGCTGTTTCTCTCACCTATATGATTTTATCTGTAAAAGAGAAGAAAGATATGAAATAAATATGCCACCGTCTATGTTCATTGTTTCATCCTTTGCGCTCTTCTTAACTAAAATATTAAAGTATTGAAAATAAACAAAAACCAGTCTCTAAAGTTGAGAGGGAAAGGGATTCACAAACAATGTGGTCTAATGATGAGGACACATCCGACAAACCCAAACTGAGGGACATTCTACAAAATAATGGGTCTGTACTTTTAATGAAGAAAATGACTGAGGAACTATTTCAGATGAAAGGAGATTAGACATGACAACTAAAGGCCGCGTGTGAACCCGGATTCCATCCTGGCCTAGACATGTTTTTTTTCTTTTTGCCCTAAAAGGCATTACTGAGACAACTAGCTCAATTTGAATATCTGTACATAGCTAACAGTATTGTATTAATGGTCATAATTTTTTAACTGATATTGTATTAATTTCATAATTTTTATAAGTGCACTAGGGTTACGTTGGAAAATATCCTTGCTTTTGGGAAATTTTTTCAAGGTAACGGGGTATCATGTCTTCAAGATTACTCGCAAATATTTCAGAAAAAAAAAGAATGATGTATATTTCTCGAGAGAATGTTAAAGCGTATGTGATAACAGATTAGCTTTTGGAGAATCTGGGTGAGTGGTGTATGGTAATTCTCTATACTATTTTTGTGACTTTTCTGTATGTCTGAAATTATTTCAAAGGAAAAATTAACAAATAATTTGGTGGAATGAGGAGGGGGAAGGGAAGACCCAGTGGGTCTGCCTCCTGTCCAGGAGGCCAGGCATGAGGTCCATGGTGAGTGAGCTGCCTACCCAAGCTGAATGCAGAGCTATCTGGGGGGAGGCTCTTAGGAACCAGCACTGCTTTGAGGTGTGGCATCTGGTGTGACCCAGAGTTTGGGTAGAGGTTTCTTCTCTCCTTAGCCCTGTTCCCCTCTTCCCCTTTCGAACCCAGAGCTGACCTTTGTCATGGATTTGGCGTGCCACCAAGTCATGTTTTTCTACTTTCTCTACACATACATGTATAAGCAGCCATTGGAAAGTTCTTTGAAATAGCGAACTTAAGACTGAGGAGGAAGGAAAATGAGCTGGGTTAAGGCAAGGAATGTAGGCCAAGAAACGCTCTCACTAGGGATGTTTGCAAGAATTGGGAACCTCCCTGGAAATGAGAGCAAATGCCACAGAAAATCATTTACGTGTTTAAAAGAAGTTTTCCACGTCTTCTGTTGGACTGAAGGAGCGCTGACATAAACGTGTTGCCGATTAAAGCAAGCTACAGGACCAGGGGTAAATGTGACCTTCATCCAGCTTCTGTTCGTTGTCATTGACTGAGGGAGGGAGGGGAAAGAGCTTCCCAGCTGTGAAGAGCCGGTAGCTTGGAGACTACAGTTGCAGGGCCTGTGACCTCGGACAGAAATAAAAATGCCAGGATGGTTTCCATTCCCGGTGCAGGACAGAAAAGTGGGAGGAAAGATAGGGGAACAAAGAAAGATGAGAGGGACCTGAAAATCTCACAAGAGAACTCTTTGATGATACAATCCTGCTCTTGGCAGAGAAGGAATTCCAAAAAAATGTGGTAGTTCATAAACATATAGTAAGCATTCACATGATTTGGCTCTTGTTTTGCTATAGCTTTAAGAAAAAATGCTTAGTGGGAATTAAACTACGTTTAATAGAAGCAAGTACAGATAGACAACATGATAAAAAGAAGGAAAAAAGGAAATTGCCCTCTGTTCCTATTTTTTTCCCTGTAACACTCTGTGCCTTCTAGCCAGTAGCATGAATTGTGTTATTAATGGTGAAGGTGGAGTCTCTATCCTAATGGAAGACTTTTGCAAGGAACAACAATAGGTGAATGCACATAATACATTGACTTGGCCATTCCTTTAAGCAAATGTTTGGTCCTTCTGGATAAAAGATTTAAAAAGATAAAAAGAGAGAAAACAGACCGAGGCAATTATGTGTAGACTCGTTTTCTGCTTGAAGGGTGAGTAGGAATGAAGCAAAGGGGGTGGAAGAGAAATGAGATTAGAACAATCAAAATAATTCCAAATAAAAACCCACTTGAACAATTGAGAGCTTTGAGCTTCTGTCAAACTTGGAAACCATTAATTTTTCAATACCTTTCAACCATGAGGAGAGGATCGATTATGTCAATCACAACACGTCCTTGCAATGGAATGCTTTGCAGTCTTTCCCAAGGATGAGTTATTTCTCTGTGTTTTGGAAAGGTATCCAAAATAGAACACTGAGTTCTAGTTTTTAAGCAAGTAATATATAGTGCATAAAAGAGAAAAGAAACTGAAAGCACAAATACCGAATTGCTAATGATATTTATGGGCTGGGAGCAGTTAGCCTATGTTTTCAGCATCTAGCACGAACCTCCCTCCCCGCAAATTGGACAGTGTGAAGACCCCTGGCTTTGCCTTCGTCTTTCTGTCTCCACCCACAAGTACACCTGAGTGGTAGCTGGTCACTGGATGATGGGAGGCCGAGCTCAGAAGACTGAGCCAGTGGGTCAGTGGTCAGTAAGGGAGCAAAAGAGCGAGTGTGCTCTGAGCAGATAGACTTAATTCCAGAGCCCTTACACTCAATTCTCGTAAAATCTTGGGGAGGAAAAAGTGTGAAATAGGAGGATGAAAAATATATCGTCTCGCGTCCACCTGAGTGTCTGTCTTTGTTTTGCCATCCTTCAGGCTTTCCGAACCAGACTCAGTTTATGTTAAGTTTGATCAGTCATGCCTTATCACGCGGGCCTCTCTTGCACTTTTCAACCCACCTGCCAGCACAGCCACATCCCTCAAGTCTACTTTGTCCTCTGTGATTCTTCCATGCCTGCCTTGGTTTTGTTTACTCTGCCACCACGTTGACTCTCTCACAGACTCCAGTCTGGTTCCTGCCCTTGTACCTTGGACTCGGCCCTCCATTCCCTTCACAGATCTTCTTTTCTCCCAGAGGCACACGGAGTGATGTTCTGATTCTGTTTTGAGCTGGCCACTCCTACATTCATGTCCCTCAGTGGCACTGCAGCGTCTCCTCTGGGCCATAGGGACAATACATAAATATCCGTGGAAATCCAGTGCTTGTTCCAAGAGGGCACATAGCGGGTTGTCACTTAAAACTGTTTGGAGGGGACTTCCCTGGTGGCGCAGTGGTTAGGAGTCCGCCTGCCAATGCAGGAGACAGGTTCAATCCCTGGTCCGGGAAGATCCCACATGCTGCGGAGCAGCTAAGCCCGTGCGCCACATCTAAGGAGCCTGCGCTCTGGTGCCCACGAGCCACAACTACTGAGCCCACGTGCCGCAACTACTGAAGCCTGTGTGCTCTAGGGCCCGCGTGTCGCAACTACTGAATCCCGCGTACCTAGAGCCCGTGCTCCGCAACAAGAGAAGCCACCGCAATGAGAAGCCCGCGCACCGCAACGAAGACGCAACACAGCCAAAAAAAAACCCAGAAACTGTTCGGAGGCCCAAGGAACTGAAGATAAGTCAGACTGGTGTGTTGTAGTTATTAACATGATATGTTCGACCTGGAAGGAACAGCTGGTTTGTTAGTACAGCTGTTTGCATATAGATGTATAGCCAGTGAATAGCACGCTGTCTACTTGGGTGGCTCTTAAATACTTGAGGCCAAGTCATTTAGGTTTTGTGGGTGGGGGGGGGTGTGTTTGTGTGTGAATGCATGCATGTGGGACTGTGTTTAAAACTGTTTACAGAACTTAAGTTTTAAAATCTATGTATATCTAAAAAATGTCATCTTCAAACCTTTTGTATCTGCAACTTATGTAAGTTTATATATTTGTATGTCATATGTAGAGTATTAAATATTTGATATTGTTATCTCTTTGTTCCTTTTGGCATTATGGACACTAACCTTTTAATGTCGCTGGTCCCTTTTCAGGGTGGACAAGCTTCATTTATACCATATCTGGAAATGTATATATTGGTAAGTGATGAGTCTGTTGCTTTGGGTTCAATTGCAATATCATTTAAACTACTGCCAGGAAGGAAAGGTAAGATGAAACCTTTCGTGTAATTGAATACTTTGTTTCCTCCTGTTCGGCACCAGCCCCCTGTACATCCTGGTACATCCTGGTACACCCAGGGCAGGGCACCTCTCAGCTTCCAGTATATTCAGTGAGGGAGGAGAATAGGAACACCAGACATGACAGCAGCCATTTTACTGTGGCCTGTGTGCAAATGTAAGGTCCAGGCACAATTCTGTGGGTTGACCTTGCTTGGATGTTGGCAAGCCCCATACTGATAAAAGGATGGAGCTTTTTTTTTTTTTTTTTTGCGTTACACGGGCCTCTCACTGCTGTGGCCTCTCTTGCTGCGGAGCACAGGCTCCGGACGCGCAGGCTCAGCGGGCATGGCTCACCGGCCCAGG
>NC_041220.1:158554338-158575258 GCF_002837175.3 Physeter macrocephalus | reverse complement strand
CAGGCTCCGGACGCGCAGGCTCAGCGGCCATGGCTCACGGGCCCAGCCGCTCCGCGGCATGTGGGATCTTCCCGGACCGGGGCACGAACTCGCGTCCCCTGCATCGGCAGGCAGACTCCCAACCACTGCGCCACTAGGGAAGCCCAAAGGATGGAGCTTTAATGGGCTGCAAGGGGAGCGGGACACTATCTCCTGGGAGGTGGAAGGAGGTGAATTTGCAGTCCCAGGTGCTTCTGAGAAATCTCAAAGTCGGTGTTCTTTTATTCTAAGGGGTTGTGTATGTGTCACTTGTTGAGTCTAGTCTAGAAGGGATGTTTGAGACCCAGTCAACTCTCATTTTATAGATGAGGTATGTAAAGTCTAGAGAGTTATTAAACTTGCCAGAATTATGCATTGGTAGACCTGGGACCAGAATCAAGGGCCCACCCCATATCCTTTGTACGATGACAACACAGGAACCACACCATCCAACTTGTCTTTTCCAGTCTAAACCCTTTAGCCAACCCAGCAGTAGAAGAGCCAGGAGTGGTGGGAGAGTGGAGCTTGTGGAGTAGGCTGGCTCCTGCCTGTATCTTCTCCCACTCTCCCCATCCTCCTAGAAGCAGCATGGAGGCCAGGAAAGGTGGCTGTAGGTTTGCCAGAAAACTGCTGTAGCAGATGCCATTGGTGTCCTCAGGGCCCACTGACCAACTTCCAGCTGCCAGTAGTACCTGTGTTTCTTGGCCTGAGGCTTTCTCTGAATCCTGGGAAGGCTACTCTGCCCCAATCAGGGCAGGATGAAAGTGTTAAGGAAGCTGCCTTGCCCCACAGGTGGGATAACGCTGAGGCCTGTGTGTGAGACCTTTTCCTAGAGTCTCCTGGAGGCGTTATGTTCAAGCTACCCATGTGAGCGTCCTTGGTAACACATCCTTCATTGTCTGCCTTCCCTTTCCTGTCTGACTTTCCCAATTCCTGGACTGGTGTTTCCTGGGACTGCCTCCCAGATAAACTCCTTGGACTCAAATATGCACCTCAGGCAGTGCTTCTGGGAAAACCTACAGTAAGAGAACCAGCCTCCCTTCTCCCCTTCCCTGCCCCTCATGGACAGTGATGGGTGGTGTGGATGGGGAGAGGGGGATGGAGCAGAGCATCTGACCGCTCCAAGGTACAGGCCAAGAATCCCATTTCTGAGGCCCTCTGTGGTTGGAGCTCTTTACCCCAACCTGTAGGGTAGCCTCCTCTGCAATGAGCTTGCTGCCCTAGCATGGCTACTTCCTTGGACAACACACTCGCAGCCCCAGACAGCTGGCTCACTGATACTGTCTGCTGAGGGCTTGAAGGCTACACCCAAAGCCATTTGAACCATTCTTTATATTCTCCAGAAGGGCAGTTCAATTGCCTGAAATTAATCTTCTGAAAAATAGTGGTACCAGAAGCTCATGTATTTTGATTTTATACCATAGAAATGGGCTTAGTTCCTCTTTCATTGATTAGCATTTCAATTATGATTCAGAAGCAAAATTCATTTATTTCAGCATTTGAGAAAGTGTGAAAACAATTTAGTAGTAGTATCACAAGTCCGTGGGCACACACATTAAACTATATTAACCATCTGGAAGGGATGAAGCGTCATTTGTTTTTATGATCTTTGGAAAATCTTGGTTATCACATAGTACTTTCTAAAATGGAGTAAAAGCCATTTTTATGGAGGCACCCCTGACTTAGGATTTCAAGAGAAATAAAATAATCTGCACAAATGGAAAGTAATAAAGCACATGGATTCTGAGGTGGTAAGGATACCAGAAATGTGTAGAATGAGAAAGGACAGGGGCAGCAAGTTTTCTGTAAAGGGCCAGATAGCAACTGTCTTCGTCATTTCGGGCCATGTAGTTTCTGTTGCAGTGACTCATTCCTGCCTTTGTAGCCCAAAAGCAGTCACAGGTGATACATAAATAATTGGGATGGTTGTTCCAATAAAACTTGATTTATGGCCACTGAAATGTGAATTTCATATATTTTTCATGTGTCATGAACTACCACTCTTGGGATTTTTTTTAGCCATTTGAAAACATAAAAACCTTTCTTAGCTTGTGGGCTCTACAAAAGCTCACATTTGATTTCGGTTTTATAGGCAAGGAAAAATTTTTCCTCTACTGTTCTAGGTTCTTTTTGGCTGGGCTCTGAGTTAGATTGACATAAGACAGATCAACAGGAGAAAAACAAACTTAATTACATAGGTACAGGGGTCCCGTAAAATATGAGACCCAAGGGCAAGTTGGACAGATGCCATCCTGAGCTAAAGAATGAGATAGGAACCTGAGGCTTCAAAGGGGAGGAGAGTAATTCACAGGATGATAAGAAGAGCAGATGTTTGGTGATTAGACGTTTGCCCTGCCATCCAGGTAAGTCATTCAGATGAAAGTTATCTCTGGTAATAGCTCTCTCTTTGAACCAGGCCCCTTATCTAAATTCTTTAAGGTAGTTAAGAGAGTGGTTGGAAGCTCTTCCTGAGTCTTTTGGGCCTTGACTGTCTTCAGCTCAAAACAATCTGCGCGCCAAAGTGGCACATCTTGGGGAGTCTCATTCTGAACCCCTTCAGTTTAAATGGCATTGTAGAGGCTGAAGGGGAGAAAGATTAACAAATAATCTTCAAACCCTGTTTGAGTCAGTAGTTACAGCCTTGTTTCCTGACAGACCTTTAGTCCAAGAATTTAACAAGTGAAAAGGTCAGTGGTTCCAGGGGTAAGAATGACTTATACATCCACTTGTTTTTCTCGAGGTGAGGCAGGATTTTCCTGAGTCATCCTTATTCACTGGCCTGGTCACCTCTCATGACCATGAGCCACAAGTGCAAAACATCTGGCAGGAAATGGGGTCACGGTCTGTGGTGTTGGAGCAAACTTGCATCTGTCCAGGGTAAAGTGGACCATGGAGCGAATCTAGCTCGCGAAACTGCCCTCTTGGGAATCTGCTTTAGCCAACGAATAGCTGGCCAGGTGACCTCATTTGAATTTCATCTCCTTCCCTTCCTCCTCTTCACCCCCTAATGGAGATATTAATGAGAAAAACAAAAGGGCAAGAACAAATCACCAGAAAAAAAGAAACAACAAAGCAGAAATAGCTATTGAATGTGTACTGACCTATAAATCTATAGAGAGAATCCAAAAAATGCTCTCGGACTTTATTGCCTCAATTTTATCTTGCTTATAAAAGCAGGATGGCAGCAGGCAACCACAGATGGCAGGAACTGATAAGCAAGTAATTGTCTTAAATGTCATGTACATCCATTCTGTTGAAATAGATGTTATAAATATGTACTTAATGTATGGGGCTGGAATAAAGAGACTGCAGTTTGGCTTGAGAAAGTAGTCTGGGGAGATACCATAAGTGGAGATTAGGATGACTGTTAAAAATATTAATTGGGGCTTCCCTGGTGGTCCAGTGGTTAAGACTCCACGCTCCCAGTGCAGGGGGCCTGGGTTCGATTCCTGGTCAGGGAACTAGATCCCACATGCCGCAACTAAGAGTCCACATGCCACAACTAAAAAAAAAAAAAAAAAAAGATCCCGCACGCCGCAACTAAAGATCCCGCGTGCGGCAATGAAGATCTCATGTGCCACGGCTAAGACCCGGCGCAGCCAAATAAATAATAAATTTAAAAAAAATTAATTGATGCAGGAAGTACTTAAAAGATAGACGTCAGTAGATTTAGTTTTGTAAGGACAGGTGGAGTTTTGAATGTTAGAAAATGCTGGACATTAACTAGTTGTCTAAGTTAGATATTTTAAAGTTCATGGTGAGTATAGTGAAGTCATGTAATTGCCCACTAACGACACCCTGAAGAAGAGAAGGAATTAACAGAACTAAAATAAGACGAATAGAATGAGTACTTCCTTATTTAAGAGTACTTATTTGAGATGTTTTATGGTTTTCCAGGATCGTCTTTAATTTTTGATACGTTGTAATTTTTTTTCAAGCCCTCTGACTGTTGAATAGTAGCTTTAAAAATTGTGCAGGAGAGGGCTTCCCTGGTGGCGCAGTGGTTGAGAGTCCGCCTGCCGATGCAGGGGACACGGGTTCGTGCCCCGGTCCGGGAAGACCCCACATGCCGCGGAGTGGCTGGGCCCGTGAGCCGTGGCCTCTGAGCCTGCGCGTCCGAAGCCTGTGCTCCGCGACGGGAGAGGCCCGCGTACCCCCAAAAAGAAAAAGAAATTGTGCAGGAGAAAGATCTTTGACAGCAGTCTTGTACTGAGGCAGCAAGTCCTTTGACCAGCCCCCAGCTGAAATCTTATGCAGTATATGATTTTTAAAAAAAGAAGAAAATAAAACAACATGGTCAGAAAACCAGTAGATCCCAAGGATATTAGCTCTAAACCCCTTCCCTGCAGCTGAGATGAAAATGACATTACACATCAACACAGAAATCAACAGGTTACAGGAGTTTATATCCTGTGTCCCTGAAGCTTGGGGCAGTTTATCAGCTTGGATGCCAGTCCCCTAGAAGAACCAGTATCAAATATACTGTTGGGGCTTAGAAAATATATTTAGAAATCTAAAAATATTTGTGGTTACTGAGATGACAACTAACTGGTTTATGTGGGTAGTAAAATGTTTCAAACTTATTTGAATAAGTAATTATTCATGCTCACTTGTGCTCTGCCCTTTGCTTCTGGTTCTGGGGGGTATTAAAAAGTTTGACACAGCCCCTGGATCTCAATAAAGGTGGCAAAACACACTAGGAGCCCTCCGAGTTGACCTCCACTTACCCAAAATGAACTGGACTAAGCAGTGAGCCTCATTCCATGCAGAATACGTTGAATGAGGTGCCTGAACGCCCAGGATGATCGGCTCCCCTGGTCCACCTGCCCCCCTGCTACTCCCCCTGGCAAGCTGAAGTGGACTTAAAGGCAGGTGTGATTGTTCTCTAATCTGTTTATGCCAGTTGCACCAATGATTGCAATTATGCGATTTAATTAAATAATATTTAAATTAACGAAATAAGCTTGAAAAGAGTTTATTTCTAGAGCAACTAAAGTCAAATGCTTTGTAAAAGTATATTGCTAAAGAAAACTCTTAGAATTAGTATGGCAGAGATGACAGTAAAAGATTAGGGGAAACTGTGATAATCTAGAAGGATTTCAGTGGTGCATTACGGGTATGCTTTATAAAGAAAGGCAGTGCTTTCAATCCAGTTTCTAAAAATTGGCAAATGGATGCACATTTACAATTTAATTTAAAGTAAAATGTTGGAGGCAGCTTAATCTTTTTCAGTTAATGATCCGGATTGCATCAGATAAGAAGGCTTCAACTGTACATACAATATTGATGGTATCAAAATCTGTGATAGAAGTACCAGAATGTACGGAACAGAGGGTAAATGGGACAGTAGTTCTTGTAAAGAGAAGAAGAAAAAGGAAATCTTGTGTATGGGGAGGAGTTTCACAGCAATAAACCACACACTGAAGATGCAGCACTAACTTTAAAATGTTTTAAAGTACTTTGCCCTTTTATGACTGTTTACGCAAACAAAAATATTTGCAATTCAATTGTTTTCAGTTAAAATTTCCTTAACTGCACTATTAGATTTAACATTCTTGGCGAAGCTTCCCAATGGAAACTATTTATTATCTGATTTGGCTCGATTTATAATTGAAAGTAGTCAGAAGCAATAAAATATATTTTCTTTGAGACTTATTTTAGGTTCAGGAGATAACCAGATGGGTGAAACAGCATAGAAATGACATGAAGATGGAATCAATCTTTGCTTTCTGTGATCCTGCTTTAAACATTTTATAAAATAATACAGAAGCTAAAGGTACACTTAGAATGATTAATCTTAAAAACCTGACTTTCCAGTGTCTATAAAAAAGGTTTGCCTTATGGTGGAGCATTTCAAATGGCCTCTTCAGAATCAATACTGTGATTCCTCTCCTAGATCAGCAAGTAGAATGAGCGGAAATTGCATTCCGTATAAAATTAGAATGAGAGCTCTTAGGGAAACATGAACTCTGTTTCTAGATTAAGATTTTCCTCATAGACCAATGAATGGCAGTCGAGCAAGCTACCCTGATAGGAGGTGCAGAGAAATCCCAGTTCAGCATTATTTTTGAGAGCTGTCTCTTGCCAGCTCACTCCATTAAAACATAGTGAAGGGGCTTTATAAACCATTTTGGTCTCTGTATCATAAAACATCCTACCTGTTAAAATTAGGGGTCGGGGTCGACCGCATGGGTCATGGGTGTTACATATGAATTCATTGAAGATAAAGACATGGTTCATTGCTCCCAGGGAATCTCATTAAAGCACAATTAATAAAATGCTGCTTTATATCACAGTCTAAAATATTACCCCAATCTAAATGAGATTATTCTTAGACTCGGAGACCCCTCTTTTTATGGCCACATCCTTGCATGAGTGGAAAATCAGCGGAGTTCTATCATTCACTGCCGTGACATCTCTTAACCTAAATCCTTGGGGGAGAGGAAACCTTCGGTGATGTGCTGCGGCTCGCTCTTGGCAGCTCGCAGGAGCAGGTTGTGTACCTCTTCCCTGGCCTCAGATTGGTAAACATTAACTCGCACACCACTGCCTCTGAGACAGAAGTTCCGGAACATTTTGTGCCATGAACCCTTTGGGCATTTGCCAAGGCCCCACCTCTGAACAATGTTTTTTGTTTTTCTTTTTAATTCAATGGTGTCATTAAAAGGTTAAAAGAACAAGTCTGTGATACAGTTCCATGTGTGTTCTCTGATGACATTTGCAATAACATGATCCAGAAGCAGGTCTACTTTAAATTGTTAAGTAGTGATTAACATAAACTTATTTTGAGATCTTTACAATGCTAATGTGATATGAAAATATCCGTGATTTCTACTGGAAACAAAATCATTGGTCCAGCTAATACTGCTGTGGTTTTCTGGCTACAGTCATGACTGAAAGAAAGGCCACATTTCGGTTAGGTGTTCGTGAAAATAAAGATGTCATTTGTCTCCCATGCAAGTGCATGATGGCTCTGAATTCTATCCATGGACCCCTTGGGAACACATTGACTCCAGGTTAAGAAGTCCTCTGTTAGAATCCAATTTCACGTTTGCAAGCATCAGAATGAACCCTGCTGCTTCGTGTAGGTTATCTCCAAAGCGGAGGTGAAAGGGAGGCCTTCTCTAGAAAATATGACTATGTTTGAACTCCAGTCAGTATTCACAAAATTCACAAATTATGTTTATATGGTAATTCCTCAAGCTACTGCTTTCGCTTAAATAAGTGCTTCCATGTTGATTATTCAGCTTTAGCTGTATCATGTCAGGTGAATGCCCTTTTTTTTTTTTTATAGTCCAGAATGTCATGCAGACATCGTTACGGGCTTCTCAGCCTGCCCGGAGTCTTCTCTCTGTTGTCCGTTCACGTGTCTGCTTTTCAGTCAGCTAAAAGGCCCAGCCACGTCCCACCCGCCGCCTCTCTGCCGCCTCCTGTGGCCGTTCGGGCCTCTGCATTATACTGCTCCTCTAGGGAGAATCGTGTTCTTCGAAGGGCTCTTCTCTCTCCCATTGTTGCCCAGTCTTTCCTTCTCCACTCCACCTCTCAAACCCATTCCTATCTTTCTGTGTCCACTCTCCCAGTTCAGACTGGAATTCATTTCCACTGAGACTGTTAGAATAAACTCCTAACAGGTCATCCTAACTTCAGTCTTGCCCTCTCCAATTTATTCTGTGCTCTGCTTTCAGTTATTTCTCCAAGACACAGATCTAGCCATTTCCCACACACACCCTTTCCTCAGAGGTCCTCCATTTTATATGGATAAGCATGGCCTTCATGTCTTCCCTTGACCTGAAGCAAGTGTGCATTGCCATCATTCCTCCCAGAAGAATGTTCCAGCAATGAAAGAAGGTTCACCCGGGCATGCCCTGCACATTGCCAGCCCCTCACCTTTGCACAGTCTGTCCTCTTGTCTAGAGCACCCTTCATCCTAGCTTTGCCTTTTATCGGTCTATCTGATCCTGCAGAGCTCTGCAGTCCCTGTTCTCTCTTTGAACTTTGTTTATTCCTTTCTTGTTGCCTTTAACACACAACTTCATTTGTATTATTTTTTCTGTTTCATCTGTGAGCCTTAATCTAGAAGGGATGGAAAAATATCCATCCTGAAACCTCCCCACTCCCGCAGCATTTAGCAGAGGGCCTTGTACATAGTTCCATAGCTGTTGTTCACTAGCTCTCCAGCTTACCTGTTTTCCAGTTGAATTAGTCTCTGTTTTATGAATATATATTTAGTTTCTCTCAGTGAGATTTTGAGTTATTTGTATGTGAGGAATCGGCTTTGCACTTCTTTGCATTTTCTCACAGTGCTGGGCAGTTAGCTGTAGGTGTTCAATAAATACTTGTTGAAAGGAGTTAATGATGGAATTTACTAATTTTCCTAAGCATGCTTAAATCTTTTGAGGTTTATAATTGACCCAAGGAAACACTCTTATTAGCATGTAATGCCAAGGAGTTTGCTTATTAATTAACCTATTAGGCATGACATTGAAAGTGTAAGTGGAAACATAATACAGGATTCACTTCCTTGTCCTTTTCTACATTGGAAAGCAGCCAGTTTCGGACTTTAATAATCGCAAATACCATCAACAAGAGATTTCAGGAGATTCCTAAGTTGGTTGTTTCTGAACTTGAAATTCATATTATGGTGCCGTGTAGTTAACCAAGTTTGTAATCGTATGAGAAATGTACTACCATGAGGACTAAATTAAGTGGGTCACCTTTTTTGTAGGACCTGATGACACACAACAAAAAAATAGAACCCCATCACACAGCCGTGCTGGGGGAAGGTGACAGTGTCCAGGTGGAGAGCAAGGTTAAGTATTAAAAATCTTTAATTCTCTTTTTTCAAAAAATTTTTTTGCATTTAAAAATTTTAGTGTAATTTTTAGGTTACTTTCCATGAACAGTTATTACAAAATATTGGCTATATTCCCCGTGTTGTATAATACACCTTTAAGCCTACCTCACACCCAATGGTTTGTACCTCCTAATCCCTCACCCCTATATTGCCCCTCCCCCAGCACTGGTAACCACTAGTTGTTCTCTGTATCTGTGAGTCTGCTTCTTTTTGGTCACTAGTTTGTTGTATATTTTGGATTCCACATATAAGTGATATCGTACAGTATTTGTCTTTCTCTGTCTTACTTCACTTAGCATAATGCCCTCCAGGTCCCTCCGTGTTGCTGCAGATAGCAAACGTTCGTTCTTCTTTATGGCTGAGTAGTATTCCATTGTATATATGTACTGCATCTTCTTTATCCATTCATCTGTCGATGGACACTTAGGTTGCTTTAATTTTCTTAACTTGTACTTTCTACTAGTTTCCAGGAAAATGCCGAAATCTCCTGTGTACCTGGAAAATGTTTTCTCTTCCTCCGGGAAGGAAACTATGCCACAAGTTTCTCAGCCCCTTTCATTAACTTCTGTTATTTCTACTGGTTTATTTTAAGGTTTTACCTACACTGATTCCTCATCTTTAGGGATCATTGAAAGTCCGTATTGTTTACCCCTAGAAACTTGAATCTGAAGGCAGCTCTTCCTTGTCTCTCACTTCTTCTTTCTTTATACAATTGATTGATTTTATCGTTAGCATAAGTGCAAATGGATCAGTCCTTTAGGGGTATAAATATAGATCTACACACATATTCCCATGGAGCCCTCTGAAAGTCAGCCCCGTGTTGAACTGAGACGAGCATATGATCCATTTTGTAGTCCTTTCGTGTCGAGTCCTTGCTTTTTCAGTAAAGTTTCTGATATTTTAGGAGTCCGAGGAGCTTTATTTCATCCAGGTTGCCAGGTTTCTTCCGAGCGTTCCTTCCTTTATTCCCTTGGACTATGCGCTCACCGTCCTGTGAGCCTATTAAACCCATCTGGCCACTTTGTGACATTCTAGTAAGGAGAATTGAAGAGACAGTTGTGCAGAAGCTCCTGCAAAGACGAATTTTGAAAAGTAGGGATGAAAACTATGTTGGCGTGCAGGTGACTGGCGGAGAGGCCGTCTGACTGACTGCCAGCCCTCCGGCCCTGGTGTGGTAGAATGCAGTGGATGTGAGGAATGATTATATCTTAACCCACTTTGCTGACAGCTCCCCTACTGCTGCTTTAATCCTCTGCAACACCTCCAGGAGCAGTGAAGTAAGGCGGAGCAAAACCCCATGAGCTCCAGAGGAAATGCGTATCTCAGGGTCTCTGCTCACTCTAATTAGGTCGAACTGTATGGAACTGCCACTTCTGACCTACAAAAACGGCGATTTCGTCTGTTTTCACCCAGTGCATGAAAGAGGCATGGAAGCTATATGTAGGCCAGACCCTGCTGACGGCAGATTAGTCTGTGACATTATCTGGTTTAACTTGACAATCTCAGTCCTTCCTATACTATAGCAGAGGGCACATTGCAGATGACAAGGATTTGGAAGCTGAAGCAGAACACCAGCAAGAAGGGGTGAGGGGGTCCAGAAAGAGAGAGGCAGCAGGATGGAAAAGAGTTGACTGAAACCATCAGTTCCTTGGCCCCGGGGGCGTGGTTCTCTTGTGTGCCCTTCTGTAATTTTGACTGTATGTAAGTGTAGCCTGAGCCATCAAGACATTAGAAAGAGTTCTGGGGAAAAATTTCTTCCAAAAAATTAACCTTTAAATGGGCACGTATCACTTACAGCCGTGAAGAGTAGAAAGTCCCCCTTAGATACAATGGGAGGAGCCTGTGACGGTGTGAACCTTGGCTTCACCACTCACTAGCCATGTGACTTTGGACACGGTCAACCCCCCTGAGCATCGTTCATTTTCTTTTTCTGCAGCGTTGAAATAATGATGCTAACTGCGTGGGGCTGTCAGATTGACTGTGAGATTACGTAGGTCAACAGTCTAGGCCACATCTAGCACGGGGCTCAGTACTTTATGCCCTACAGGCTAGATGTAAACTTTTTCTAAAGGGTTATTGAACCCCAGCTACACCCATTCATTTCCGTTTGTCTGTGGATGCTTTCACACCACAGTGTAGAGCTGCGTGGTTGCAACAGAGACTGGATGGCCCACAAAGCCTAAAATCTTTATTCCCTGGCTCTTTACAAGGACAAGTTTGCTAATCCCTGGTCTGGTACATAGTGGGTGCCCGGTGCTGGTAGCTGGAAAGGTCACTGGTCTAAACACCTGATGTGACAGGCGGTCGTGCCACGTACATGTTACCTAATGAGGATTTATACCTTAGGCCCCAAGGTTTAGGGCACATGAGTTTCAGCAAAGGCCCTAAAGGACCCTCATTCACTTGGGCTCCAGGCCAGGGGTATCTTCACTTGGAATTAGACTTACCCTGAGGATTAAAGAAGGAAGCTGTGCCTTCCCAGTTCTCCCTTATTCCCATGTGCATGGAGTTGTGGACAGGAATGAGGAGTTGATGTATAGTCCCCAGCTTCCCTCTGGCACTGCTCTCCCTGCCCTTTCTCTGCTTCTTACTCTGTGTCTTCACCATCCTGCCTGTCTTCCTGGTGGCTCAGGAGCCTGGGCAGCTTCCTCTAGGACGGCCAGTCCTCCAGGGCAGGCGAGGAGGGCAGGGAAGAGTTGATGTATCGATAGATCACATCTTTCCTTTCCCCAGGTTTCCCTGCTCCATTTGAGCATTTGACTCATCTTAGACCAGCACATTTTAGGCTGCAGGGACCCCTACCTTTTTCACTCACAGTGTGGATTGTCTTTTGTGACTGTATTCTGAGGTCTTCCGTGGTGGGTAGCAACTGCAGGGGGCTTGGTTTATGCTAGATTGAAGAGTCTTTAAGCCAGACTCTCTGACTTCTTCGAGGAAGCCTAAACCCCAGCAGTGCCTTCAGAATGGCCTTCACTTTTTCATTGTTCTTAGAGATGGAGATCAACCTGGGCTCCTCTGGACATTTAAGCGTGGACTGTAATGGTCACCCTGGAACAACCTCTGTTTCAAGCGTTAAAGCTCCCTGTGCTGCTTTGGCCCACAACTGGTACCCTGGTTGCCAAGATGGCTCCATGATCAGGAGCACGTAGATTTGATATGAAGACTTGATCTCAGCTTGACACTCATGTTTATACTAGTGTCCTATTGAGAAAGTCTTAAGCCTCATGGATGAGCAAACTTGCTTGTAGTTGGTCAAGGTAGACAATCAGTTCCTCATTGACTGCCATCAAAACCGTACTTGAGAATAAGGATACTCTTTAACTGGCACCATTCATGGGGAATTCGTTAAACTAATACAGATTAATATTTGCTTAAAATAAAGATCGAAAGACAACTAAAACACCCTTTTAAAGCTAGAGACGACTTTTTGCTGATGTGTAAAAATTCATAATAAAATAAACCATTAATCTTCAAAAACTGGTAACAGTGCACTGTTTTCTCTTTCAATTGGCCTAAGAAGTATAAACAGTGAAGTCTAGTAAGAACAATTACATGCGGTTAAGTCCTGTTAAAGCTCAGTTTCTTTCTGATAATGTTTTCAGGTAATATTTCACCATAATATATGTTCCTGATGCAAAAGCATGCCCTTAGTTTCCTTCTCGGAGTCCCACTGCCAGCTCAAGCTTTGTATTTCTGATTAATCAAACAGACTCTGAGGAGGGCTTCCCTGGTGGCGCAGTGGTTGAGAGTCCGCCTGCCGACGCAGGGGACGCGGGTTCGTGCCCCGGTCCGGGAAGATCCCACGTGCCGCGGAGCGGCTGGGCCCGGGAGCCGTGGCCGCTGCGCCTGCGCGTCCGGAGCCTGTGCTCCGCGACGGGAGAGGCCGCAACAGTGAGAGGCCCGCGTACCGCAAAAAAAACCAAAAACCAAAAAACAAAAAAACTCTGAGTACATACTCACAGTGTAGAAGGTGTCAACACCTTAAATCAATCCTAGTGCCTTCATCTGGGCTTCGATCATTTATTGTTGGTGTCAGTGACACCCAAGACATGTCTTGCCAGTATTTATGGAATAGCAAAGAGCAATTTGTAAAAGTCAATTATTATGTAAACCCAGAAGGGCCTGACTCGAGACTAGGAGCTCTGAGAAGGTGTGCCAAAGTGAAAGACATGGTCTGGGTCCCGAAAGATCGTGAGTTTCAGTTGGGGCAACCGTCCATGAAGCAGTAAGTGAACTTCTGTTGCCTTTGTGTGAGGGTCTCTTCATCAGAACCTAACAGGACACTGACTTAGATCCACACAGGGACTCATGATCTTAAACAAGTCTTTCTTTCTCTTTGCTTTGGCTTGATTTTCATCATTTGACACTGTACCCAAGGTCGCCATAGAGGAGGACTTTTCAAGATAGCGGCATTTGAGACTTGGAGCCACAGAAGCACTCTGCTGAATATCCAGAAAGATGATCAGCTTTCACCAAAGAAGGCTAGTTAAGGGAGGAAAAAGGATGCACTTAAGAAAAAAGGGGCTTCCCTGGTGGCGCAGTGGTTGCGCGTCCGCCTGCCGATGCAGGGGAACCGGGTTCGCGCCCCGGTCTGGGAGGATCCCACATGCCGCGGAGCGGCTGGGCCCGTGAGCCGTGGCCGCTGAGCCTGCGCGTCCGGAGCCTGTGCTCCGCAACGGGAGAGGCCACAACAGAGGGAGGCCCGCATACCACAAAAAAAAAAAAAGACCCAAAACATCTGGCTTAGGTTAGAGGAGAAGGGGCCAGGCAGAGGTTAATTTTGTAAAAAAAAATCATTCAAAGAAGCTTGGACCAGGCTTCAGCTTGCTTTCTTTCTTTTTTTTTTTTTTTTTTTTTTTTTTTTAATTTTTATTGGAGTATAGTTGCTTTACAATGTTGAGTTAGTTTCAGGTGTACAGCAAAGTAAATCAGTTTTACATATACTTTTATCCAACTCTTTTAAAAATTCTTTTCCCATTTAGGTTACTACAGAGCACTGAGTAGAGTTCCCTGTGCTATACAGTAGGCTCTTATTTATCAATTTTATACATAGTAGTGTATAGATGTCAATCCCAATCTCCCAATCCATCCCACCCCCCTTTCCCCCTTGGTGTCCATACGTTTGTTCTCTATGTCTGTGTCTCTATTTCTGCTTTGCAGATAAGTTCATCTGTATCATTTTTCTAGATTCCACATATAAGCGATATTCTATGATATTTGTTTTTCTGTTTCTGGCTTACTTCCAACCTTTAGCTTTCAGAAATGGAAAGCCCAACTCCCAAGCAACTCAGCACCCAGCAGTTGAATCATTTTTCATTTCAGACCAAACGCAAGTGTCCTTTTATCCTACTGTCTGACTTATAAATGAAAGTCATCATTTGATTTGAGTAATATCAAAAGGAGCAAAACTTGTATTTTGAACACTTTACTGTTATTCCAAACTGTGTAAACTGTAGGACACGTTTGTCACTCACAAAAGACGCATCTTCTGAATTAAGAAACTTACATTCTGAGGAGTCGCACACCCGCGGCACAAGGAGGTAGGCCTTTCCTTTCCCCTTCTCTCGTGACGCCGCGACCCTTTCTCCCCTGCCTCCTGACCCTAGAACTCAAGTGTGTATCCCCTCCAAAACCAAACAGCTCGAAACACTTTTTAGTGATGTCTTCCCTCAGATTAAATTATAAATGATGTAGCACCAGCGATCAGAACTATTTTTCTAGGATACTTTTCTTGACTATGTCATTTGATTCGCACTGAAATTCCACCCCTTCAAAGCCCGTAGGTAGAAACCTTCCCCTTTCTTGGGGACTCTTGGGCTATTGCATAGTAGTATGCACAGTTTATCTTATTCATAACACTGGGTCATCAGCATGTATATTAATTACTGTCCTGAGCTATAAAGTGTGACGATGTCTTTAGGGCCTGCTGGCTACTACAGTAAGTGGTCCTGGACTAATTTTTAAGCTTCTGTGCCTGTTTTTCATAGTTTTTTTGGTGTGTGTTTAATTTCCATAATTGATGTTAAGCTGTCCATTTCCTTGTATTGCTGTATAGTAGTGCTTTCCTGTCTTCTAGCTTTGAATCTCATGGATCTGATAACCGCAAAGCTTAATTATTAACGTTGTGTATAATGTGAGAATAAGTGGAGATTGAGTGAGGGTCTGTACTAAGGTTAAAAGACTAAACTTTAGTATATGGGGTTTATGACATCTGTTTTAACATTTGAATTAGCAGAAGCCTTTTTAGCTTACTCTTTGATTTTCAGCCGAGTTCACATTGGCATATTTTGACGGCAAATTGGGTTATGGATACATAAGGTGATGTGTAAATAAATACAGGCCTGGGAATGGTTAAACAGATGTTTTTTAAACATGAAGAAATGATTAAAGCATCCACTGGGTGGATGCACTAAATGCACAGCCCTGGGACTGTAGGGGGTAAATTAAGACTTTTGCAGAAACCATTCGACCCTAAATTCCCTTTTAAGTTTTTAAAGGTAGAGGCAGAAGGAGAAATAAATGGCGGTTCTGTAAGATACAACTGTTTCTAACTACGTGGAAGATTAAAGACTTCGTTCTTCATATGCTTCATGTTAATTGAGTCCAGTGATAAATCTTCTGGTACTAGTAACATTATAATTATCTCTAATTAAAGAGCTTTGTATGAGTAGGAGCATATATATATTATCACATATTTATATGATCACAGGTGTGATGGGAGGTTCTTCTGCTGCTTTCTTTGGCATTACTGGGTCAGAGGACGTCAGCGATAGGAGGGCTTGAAGTCATATTGTCAAAGTGCTCTCTAAAAGGATTACAGCACCCACTTAAAATCTCCCAAATGATGTATAGAAAAGTATATCTTTCCCTGCATCCACACTAGCACTGGATTTAATAATATTTTTTTTCAGTTTCAGGGAAAAAAACCTAATCTTAATTCTAAACAAAAACTTTTAGAGACTTTAACACAATAGGACCCTATTGGAGAGAAATTTGCCCGAGCAGGTATCTCTGGGATTTTTAAAAAAAATAAATTTATTTATTTTTTTGTTTATTTTTGGCTGCATTGGGTCTTCATTGCTACGCGCAGGGTTTCTCTCGTTGCGGCGAGCGGGGGCTCCTCTTCGTTGCAGTCTGCAGGCTTCTCATCGCGGTGGCTTCTCAGAGCACGGGCTCTAGGTACGCGGGCTTCAGTACTTGTGGCACATGGGCTCAGTAGTTGTGGCTCGGGGGCTCTAGAGCGCAGGCTCAGTAGTTGTGGCGCACGGGCTTAGTTGCTCTGCGGCATGTGGGATCTTCCCAGACCAGGGCTCGAACCCGTGTCACCTGCATTGGCAGGCAGATTTTTAACCACTGCGCCACCAGGGAAGCCCCCTGGGGTGTTTTTGTAAGGTCCCATTTAGTGCAACATTTCTGGGGCATATTTTACATTAACAGTAATAAATGTCAAAAGTAATAAAATGTTACTTTTGGATTTGCATAAATAAACTTCCCTTTTAAAAATTAAATTTTTAGCAGGAAATTATAAGCTCTATAATAGGCCAAGTTACTTACATAGTTTGTCATAAAGATGTTTCTAGTTAAAGAAAAGTCTTAATTTAAATTCTCCTTCTTTATTAGAGAAGGTTATTATTTTGATGTTCAGGACATATTCTTGAGTTCGGATTGCTACCAAACATCTTAAAGAATAAACATTTCCATATCGTGCGTTGCACAGAAAATATTTCTGGAATTTATCTTTAGAATTAGGGACATCATCCCTTTGGGCCGAATGTCAACTTCAAATCATTCCTAATCAGACATTCAAAAACAAGGCTGTTTATTGTTTGATGGTCTCTTTCTTGACTTTAGGATCCTGAGAGAAACCACTTCGTCCTGATTGCTGGGGAGCCATTAAGAGAACCAGTTGTCCAACATGGTAAGCCCCAAATGATGGCGATTTCTTTGGTTGGTTTTCCTTTTCTTTGAAAGTAATGTACATATACAGGGTCACCGGGAAGAAAGCTGGATTTTTGTCCTCTCTCCATCTACAAAGTTGAGGATTTTGTTTCATTTCTCCATTGTGAAAGGAAAATATATACATGGTTTTCATTTCTACATTCATTCTCTTTCTTTTAAGGAAACATTTCTTGAGTATCTACCACACGTAGGACATTGAGGTTTGAACTGTGGGGAAAACAAAAATTGTGTTTTTTACATAGTGTCATAGGGAATTTCAACTTAAAAAAAGATTTTGTGGTCTATTGGGGACTTGAATATCATTTTTATCTTTGCCAAAAATAACAGTGATTTCTTTCTTTCTTTCTTTTTTTTTTTTTTTTTTTTTTTTTTTGGCCGTGCTGCACTACTTGCAGGATCTTAGTTCCCAGAGATTGAACCCAGGCCCACGGCAGTGAAAGCACCGAGTCCTAACCACTGGACTGCCAGGGAATTCCCATAAATAACAGTGATTTCAGTACTGTCCTTGTAGTCTATTGTATTTTTAGTGAAAAATGGGGACCTCTTAGGAATATTTCTTTGGAAGTTTCTAAAATATTTGAGTCACTCTTAGTTTATTTTAAAAAACAAATAGAGGGACTTTCCTGGTGGTCCAGTGGTTAGGACTCGGTGCTTTCACTGTCGTGGTCCCGAGTTCAATCCCTGGTCGGGGAACTAAGATTCCGGAAGCTGCATGGCACAGCCAAAAAATTAAAAGAAAAAAACCCAAAGATATAAAACAGGTAAAACAACAAGGTCTTACTGTATAGCACAGCGAACTATATTCAGTATTCTATAATAGACCATAATGGAAAAGAATATACATGTGTGTATGTGTATATATATGTATCACTGAATCACTTTGCTGTACAGCAGAAATTAACACATTGTAAATCAACTATGCATCAATAAAAACTACAGAGATAACTGTACTTGGAGGCAGAAAATCCTGGAATAAGGACTCATAATAGTCACTTCATTTCTTTGTCTTGACTTCCTCAAAATACTGTTGTTTGACTGAATGAGGAACGTCTAAAGGCACCTAGAACCCAACCTATTACTTAGATAAATGCTACAAAACATAGTGTATGTTTGCTTATCTGATTATTAAATTTAACATGCATTAAAATCCCATTACAGTACCTTGCCTTGCCTACAGGTATGCACAGTGATTTCAGGAAAAAAAAACCCAGCTGATCATAAATTTAAAGAACGCTGATTATTTTTTATTTTATTTATTTATTTATTTATTTATTATTTTTAATAGAACTTTATTGGAGTATAATTGCTTCACAATACCATATTAGTTTCTGTTGCACAACAAAGCGAATCAGCCATATGCATACACATGTCCCCTCCCTCTTGAGCCTCCCTCCCACCCTCCCTATCCCACCCCTCTAGGGCATCGCAAAGCACGGAGCTCATCTCCCTGTGCCATGCGGCTGCTTCCCACCAACCATTTTACGTTCGGTAGTGTATATGTCGATGCTACTCTCACTTCGCCCCAGCTTCCCCCTCCCACCCGTGTCCCAAGTCCATTCTCTATGTCTAAATCTTTATTCCTGCCTTGCAACTAGGTTCTTCAGTACCATTTTTTTTCTCTTAGATTCCATATATATGTGTTAGCGTACGGTATTTGTTTTTCTCTTTCTGACTTACTTCACTCTGTATGACAGACTCCAGGTCCATCCACCTCACTACAAATAACTCAATTTCGTTTCTTTTTAATGGCTGAGAAATATTCCATTGTATTTATGTGCCACATCTTCTTTATCCATTCATCTGATTATGGACACTTAGGTTGCTTCCATCACCCGACTATTGTAAATAGTGCTGCAATGAACATTGTGGTTTATGTCTCTTTTTGAATTATGGTTTTCTCAGGATATATGCCCAGTAGTGGGATTGCTGGGTCATATGGCAGTTCTATTTTTAGTTTTTTAAGGAACCTCCATACTGTTTTCCATAGTGGTTGTATCAATTTACACTCCCACCAACAGTGTAGGAGGGTTTCCTTTTCTCCACAGCCTTTCCAGCATTTATTGTTTCTAGCTTTTTTGATAATGGCCATTCTGACCCGCGTGAGGTGAATACCTCATTGTAGTTTTGATTTGCATTTCTCTCATAATTAGTGGTGCTGAGCATCTTTTCATGTGCCTCTTGGCCATCTCTATGTCTTCCTTGGTGAAATGTCTATTGAGGTCTTCCACCCATTTTTTAACTGGATTGTTTGTTTTTTAGATATTAAGCTCCATGAGCTGTTTGTACATTTTGGAGATTAATCCTTTGTTGTTTCATTTGCAAATATTTTCTCCCATTCTGAGGGTTGTCTTTTTGGCTTGTTTATGGTTCCCTTTGCTGTGCAAAAGCTTTTAAGTTTAATTAAGTCCCATTTGTTTATTTTTTTTTTAATTTCTGTTACTCCAGGAGGTGGGTCAAAAAAGATCTTGCTATGGTTTATGTCAAAGAGTGGTTTTCCTAGGTTTTCCTCTAAAAGTTTTATAGTGTCTGGTCTTATATTTAAGTCTCTAATCCATTTGGAGTTTATTTTTGTGTATGGTGTTAGGTAGTGTTCTAATTTCATACTTTTACATGTACCTGTCCAGTTTTCCCAGCACCACTTATTGAAGAGGCTGTCTTTTCTCCACTGTATATTCTTGCCTCCTTTATCAAAGATAAGGTGACCGTATGTGTGTGGGTTTATCTCTGGGCTTTCTATCCTGTTCCATTGAGCATTGAATCTGTAGATTGCTTTGGGTAGTAGAGTCATTTTCACAATATTGATTCTTCCAGTCCAAGAACATGGTATATTTCTCCATCTGTTTATGTCATCTTTGATTTCTTTATCAGTGTTTTATAGTTTTCTGAGTACAAGTCCTTCCCCTCCTTAGGCAGGTTTATTCTTAGGTATTTTATTCTTTTTGTTGCAGTGGTAAATGGGAGTGTTTCCTCAATTTCTCTTTCTGTTTTTTCATTGTTGGTGTATAGGAATGCCAGCGATTTCTGTGCATCAATTTTGTATCCTGCAACCTTACCAAATTCATTGATTAGTTTCAGTAGTTTTCTGGTGGCATCTTAGGATTTTCTATGTAGAGTATCATGTCATCTGCAGACAGTGACAGTTTTACTTCTTTTCCAATTTGTATTCCTTTTATTTCTTTTTCTTCTCTGATTGCTGTGGCTAAAACTTCCAAAACTATGTTGAATAATAGTGGCGAGAGTGGGCATCCTTGTCTTGTTCCTGATCCTAGTGGAAATGCTTTCAGTTTTTCACCATTGAGTATGATGCTTGCTGTGGGTTTGTCATATATGACCTTTATTATATTGAGGTAGTTTCCTTCTATGCCCGTTTTCTGGAGAGGTTTTTTTTTTTATCATAAATGGGTGTTGAATTTTGTCACAAGCTTTTTCTGCATCTATTGAGATGATCATATGGTTTTTATTCCTTAATTTGTTAATGTTTTGTATTCCATTGATTGATTTGCATATATTGAAGAATCCTTGCATCCCTGGGATAAATCCCACTTGATCATGGTGTATGATCCTTTTAATGTGCTGTTGGATTCTGTTTGCTAGTATTTTGTTCAGGATTTTTGCATCTATGTTCATCAGTGATATTGGTCTATAATTTTCTTTTTTTGTGATATCTTTTTCTGGTTTTGGTATCAGGGTGACAGTGGCTTCATAGAATGAATTTGGGAGTGTTCCTCCCTCTGCAGTTTTTTGGAAGAGTCTGAGAAGGATAGGTGTTAGCTCTTCTCTAAATGTTTGATAGAATTTGCCTGTGAAGCCATCTGGTCCTTGGCTTTTGTTTGTTGGAAGATTTTTAATTACGGTTTCAATTTCATTACTTGTGCTAGGTCTGTTTATATTTTCTAATTCTTCCTGGTTCAGTCTTGGAAAATTGTACCTTTCCAAGAATTTGTCCATTTCTTCGTGGTTGTCCATTTTATTGGCATATAGTTGTAGTAGTCTCTTATAATCCTGTGTATTTCTGCGGTGTCAGTTGTGATTTCTCCTTTTTCATTTCTGATTTTATTGATTTGAGTCCTCTCCCTCTTCTTCTTGATG
>NC_041220.1:158553144-158554283 GCF_002837175.3 Physeter macrocephalus | reverse complement strand
GTGTAGGGTTAGGTTGTTTATTTGAGATTTTTCTTGTTTCTTGAGGTGAGATTGTATTGCTATAAACGTCCCTCTTAGAACTGCTTTTGCTGTGTCCCATAGGTTTTGGGTCGTCGTGTTTTCGTTGTCATTTGTTTGTATGTATCTTTTAATTTGTTCTTTGATTTCTTCAGTGATCCCTTGGTTATTTAGTAGCACACTGTTTAGCCTCCATGTATTTGTGTTTTTTACAGGTTTTTTTTTTCCTGTAATTGATTTCCAATCTCATAGTGTTGTGGTCAGAAAAGATGCTTGATACGATTTCAATTTTCTTAAATTTACTGAGGCTTGATTTGTGACCCAAGATGTGATCTGTCCTGGAGAATGCTCCGTGTGCACTTGAGAAGAAAGTGTATTCTACCACTTTGGGGTAGAATGTCCTATAAATATCAATTAGACCTATCTGGTCGATTGTGTCATTTAAAGCTTCCATTTCCTTATTTATTTTCTGTTTGGATGATCTGTCCATGGTGAAAGTGGGGTGTTAAAGTCCCCTACTATTACTGTTTTACTGCCAATTTCTCCTTTAATGGTTGTTAGCTTTTGTCTTATTTATTGAGGTGCTCCTATGTTGGGTGCATGAACATTTATAATTGTTATATCTTCTTCTTGGACTGATCATTTGATAATTATGTAGTGGCCCTCCTTATCTCTTGTAACAGCCTTTATTTTAAAGTCTATTTTATCTGATATGAGTACTGCTACTCCAGCTTTGTTTGATTTCCATTTGCATGGAATATCTTTTCCATCCCCTCACTTTCAGTCTGTATGTGTCCCTAGGTCTGAAGTGGGTCTCCTGTAGACAGCATATATATGGGTCTTGTTTTTGTATCCATTTAGCCAGTCTGTGTCTTTTGCTTGGGGCACTTAATCTGTTTACATTCAAGGTTATTATCGATATGTATGCTCCTATTACCATTTTCTTAACTGTTTTGGGTTTGTTTATGTGGGTCTTTTTCTTCTCTTGTGTTTCCAGCTTAGAGAAGTTTCTTTAGCATTTGTTGTAAAGCTGGTTTGGCAGTGGTGAATTCTCTTAGCTTTTGCTTGTCTGAAAAGCTTTTGATTTCTCCATCAAATCTGAATGAGATCCTTGCTGGGTA
>NC_041220.1:158537809-158552681 GCF_002837175.3 Physeter macrocephalus | reverse complement strand
AGGATTTTTGCATCTATGTTCATCAGTGATATTGGTCTATAATTTTCTTTTTTTGTGATATCTTTTTCTGGTTTTGGTATCAGGGTGACAGTGGCTTCATAGAATGAATTTGGGAGTGTTCCTCCCTCTGCAGTTTTTTGGAAGAGTCTGAGAAGGATAGGTGTTAGCTCTTCTCTAAATGTTTGATAGAATTTGCCTGTGAAGCCATCTGGTCCTTGGCTTTTGTTTGTTGGAAGATTTTTAATTACGGTTTCAATTTCATTACTTGTGCTAGGTCTGTTTATATTTTCTAATTCTTCCTGGTTCAGTCTTGGAAAATTGTACCTTTCCAAGAATTTGTCCATTTCTTCGTGGTTGTCCATTTTATTGGCATATAGTTGTAGTAGTCTCTTATAATCCTGTGTATTTCTGCGGTGTCAGTTGTGATTTCTCCTTTTTCATTTCTGATTTTATTGATTTGAGTCCTCTCCCTCTTCTTCTTGATGAGTCTGGCTAATGGTTTATCAATTTTGTTTATCTTCTCAAAGAACCAGCTTTTAGTCTTATTGATCTTTGCTATTATTTTCTTCATTTCTATTTCATTTTTTTCTGCTCTGATCTTTATGGTTTATTTCCTTCTACTGAGTTTGGGTTTTCTTTGTTCTTTTTTTTTTTTTTAGTTGTACCTTTTTATTTATTTATTTAACATCTTTATTGGAGTATAGTTGCTTTACAGTGGTGTGTTAGTTTCTGCTTTATAACAAAGTGAATCAGCTATACATATACATATGTTCTTCTTCCTCTAGTTGTTTTAAGTGTAGGGTTAGGTTGTTTATTTGAGATTTTTCTTGTTTCTTGAGGTGAGATTGTATTGCTATAAACGTCCCTCTTAGAACTGCTTTTGCTGTGTCCCATAGGTTTTGGGTCGTCGTGTTTTCGTTGTCATTTGTTTGTATGTATCTTTTAATTTGTTCTTTGATTTCTTCAGTGATCCCTTGGTTATTTAGTAGCACACTGTTTAGCCTCCATGTATTTGTGTTTTTTACAGTTCTTTTTCCTGTAGTTGATTTCCATTCTCATAGCGTTGTGGTCAGAAAACATGCTTGATACGATTTCAATTTTCTTAAATTTTTCGAGGCTTGATTTGTGACCCAAGATGTGATCTATCCTGGAGAATGCTCCATGGGCACTTGAGAAGAAAGTGTATTCTGCCACTTTTGGGTGGAATGTTCTGTAAATATCAATTAGATCTATCTGGTCTATTGAGCACTGATTATTTTTTAAATAGTGTTTTTTGTTTTATTAGTAGCTTAAGGGAAAAGCATTAAATTACACTCCACCTAGCCCATAGCGTTTGACTCCATTTTGTAGACTTCTGATTTCCACTCCAAAGGTTCATAGTTCTCATTTTCTATTGGTTGAACAGCCCTGAAATAGTTTGTTCTTCTGGAAGAAGCCTGCAGACAGATTGAGTAGGGTCATCATCTTTATTAATAGCAGCTAGAATTTAGGTGGGAAAAAGATGTGTGGGATGGAAACCTTTTCAGTTAAGCGATGTCCTCTGCATCAGTGATGAAAACCAAGATTCCACCTACAGTAGGCGACATTCATCCCCTGTGAATCTTCTCCCAGAGGCTTGCAACTCGGGGACACTGGGTGTGCCAGCACACACAAATTCAGATTAACCAGACAACATAGAGATCGCCCCTGAAACCTCAGCTAATGAGAGGCAAAGCATTCTGCTTGTTTGTTTTATTTATTTATTTTATTTTGCTAACTCTTTCAATCCCAGGCGTTTAAGTTTTTCTTTTACCTGTGCGTGTTTGAAGGCCACCACAGCCATCTCTCGGCTATTTGGGAACCAGTACTAGTTGTTGAGGAAAACGGAATCCAGATGTTCCACTTATTTACATAACAGGTACCTCGGTAGCATTTACTGTCTACTAGGATTGGTCAGAGTGCTTTCCAAATATTAATTCATTTAAGCTTAAAAACAACCTGACAAGGTAGGTACTCTCATCCCCACTTTATGGATGAGGAAGCGGAGGTGCAGAGGTTCGTTGGCCACATAGCCGGATTCACACTCAGGCTGTCTGGTTTCTAACCACCCTGCCCTTCCGCCTCTCACCGTGCCCGGTTGCCCCTTGCTCTGCCCTGTGGCTTCTCTGCTGGGAAGTAATTGTTAGTGGTGGAGCTGGGATTTGAACCCTAATCTCCTAAACCCTTGTCTTGTGCTCTCTCCACTATAGGAAGTTTCTACACAATGAGAGATTCAACTCACACCATTTTTATTACAGGAGAGGGAGGGAGTTCAAAACTTTAATTAGAGATGGGATGAACAGTGTAGTTTAAAAGAGGATTTTGGGGATTATTGATAACTAGCAAATAATTTTCTTGTTCAATTTAGAAACATGCTTTCTGGGGGAAGTAATGTACAGCATGGTGATGATAGTCAATAACACTGTACTGCATATTTGAAAGTTGCTGAGAGAATAGATCTTAAAAGTTCTCATCACAAGAAAAAAAATTCTATAACTGTATATGGTGACAGATGTTAACTAGACTTATTGTGGTGATCATTTCCCAATATATACAAATACGAAATCATTATGTTGTACACCGGAGACTAATATAATGCTGTATGTCAGTTATACCTCAATTTCCAAAAAAAAAATAAATTAATTTAGTTATATATTACCCCGCCCCCCAAAAAAAGAACAGAAGAAAAACAAAAACATACACTTTCTGGTTTCAGTTCTCTTCTTCTTCTTGAGGATTTGAGGAGATGAGCTTCCTCACCTTGGCTTTGGAGGGCTCACACTTCCAAAGCTTCCCTTGTTTCTCAAAGTGGTCCATGGACCAGCAGCATTGGCATCACTGGAGAGAGAGATAGAAATGCAGAGTTTCAGACCCCACTCCAGACCTCCTGTCTCAGAATATGCATTTTAATAAGATTCCCACGTGATTTATGTGCACATTATGATTTGAGAATCACAACAGAATACCCCAGAGAAGTGTCAAGATGGAAGCCCGGAAGTGTACTCTTTGTACAGAAAAGTAATTGAGGGAGGGGAGAGGTGCTCCGCAAGTCTCATCTCTAGCAAAATTATGACGTGCAGGAAGTACCTGCTCTCATTTTCTCTGTTCCATCTCCCTTTCCCCTCTGCGTCCTTTAAAAAGGTGGCTTCTCCAGGATGCCCTCTTGGATTTACGATTTTTTTTGCATATGAGGGCTCTCTCATTCTTTCCTACCTAGTACAGTCCACATCTCCATCTCCAGGTGAAATTTCTCTTGTGAGCCCCAGACCCCTATTTCCAACAGTGTACCGAGCACCTCTGCCAGGAAGCTATCTGATTGTCTCCAGCGCCTTCACGTCAGAATATCCAGGACTGAGTTCCTTGCTCTACCCACAGCTTCCTGTGTCTTGTGTCCCAGTTACCCTTAAACAATTCCACCATCAACTCAGCCTCCCAGGCCAGACATCTTCTCTACCCTGATGCCAAAGTCTTCTTCTAAAAACTGCAGATGAGATCACATTGTTCTGTCCTTAAACCTTCAGTGATTCCAGATCACCTGAAGAATTATGTCCAAACTTCTTCCCATAGATGGCATCCAAAACCCAGAGGGCTCGGGCCTCTTGCCACATATGAGACTCCACCCTCCTCCTTTTCCCCACCCTCACGTCCTCCTGCAGGCCGGTCCTGAAAACGCCGTTCCCCCACGTCTGCCTGTTCAGACGTCACCACGTGTGTGAGTTCTATCCGGGGCTCCTCCTTCTCCCTTTTCTGTGCTGATTCTTTGCATTTTCCATACTTTTATCATTCTGTGTATCACACTGTTTTGTAATAATTTGTTTTCTTATCTGTTTGTGTTATAGATTTGAGGCCCTTGAGGGGAGAGAGTCTGTCATTAATTTGTCTTTCAGCTTTATGTGTCTAGCTCCTAGCACCATGTTCGTCCTTCGATAAGCACGCAATAAATCCTGGATAGATAGGTCATTGAGTGAATGAATGAATTTACACACCTGCTACCTGTTTTCCCTTTCTGTTGCCATCCTATTCCCTGCAACCTCCCACAAGGCCTCAGCATCATCAAAGCATGTGATCCTGGGTCTTCCTTCTCAAGCATTAAAGTGGGTGCCGAATCTGCGCTGATATGCCAACAGTAGTTAAGAAGTTTGCCTGTGTTATTCCAAGTTTTAAGTTATATTTTAATCCGGGTCTCTCAGAGAAAGCCTCTTAGAGGAAGCACTTCATAAAAGGTTCCTGACGGCACCTCTGAAGACTGGGGGAAAGAAATATACTGACCGAATGGACAAATCTGTCAACCACTTTCAAGACACTGCCAATGCCATATGAGCTGGCCTCGTTTATCCAACACGTGGATGCTCCTACAGTGTGTGAAGAGAGGGAAGAGACAGACATTTTGCCTCCTGGTCGATTAGGGGAGGACTTCTTCTACACTTTTAGCAAAAGCCAAGTTCGGACCTAGGAATTAGACAGACTGTGACCATGGGCCAAATCTGTCCACTGCATGTTTTTGTAAATGAAGTTTTATTGGAACACAGCCATCCCTAGTCACTTCTATATTGTCTGTGGCTGCTTTGCGCTTCAGTGGAAGAGTTGAGTAGTTGAGACGGACACCGTTTGACCCACACAATCTAAAATATATACTGTCTGGCCCTTTACAGGAAAAGTGCACTGACCCCTAGAGAATCCAAAATGTGATGCTTTCTTGACTTGAAATTTTTATAATCTCCTTTTTATTGTCAGTGAGATGCTACTAATTGTCAAAAATGACTTAGACCCCTCATGCAAGGACACAGCCTCATATACTGTGGAGATAGCAACACTGTGACGAGATTTGCCGATTTTATTTTATTTATTTTTTATTTATTTTTATTTAATTTTATTTTTTTTGTGGTACGCGGGCCTCCCTCTGTTGCGGCCTCTCCCGTTGAGGAGCACAGGCTCCGGACGCACAGGCTCAGCGGCCATGGCCCACGGGCCCAGCCGCTCCACGGCACGCGGGATCCTCCCGGACCGGGGCGCGAACCCGGTTCCCCCGCATCGGCAGGCGGACGCGCAACCACTGCGCCACCAGGGAAGCCCCAAGATTTGCCAATTTTAAAAATCAGATCAGTTAAATTCTTGACATCAGCCAATTGCTAGTGCAACTGACAACTACAATAAATCTTAAAAGTTCTCATCACAAGAAAAAAAAACTTCTGTAACTACGTATCGTGACAGATGTTAACTAGACCTGTTGTGACGATCATTCCCCAATATATACAAATATTGAATCATTACATTGTTCACCTGAAACTAATATAATGTTGTAAGTAATTTATACCTCAGTAAAAAAATAAAGATAAAAAGAACTAACAGCTACAAAAATGGTTATAATAGAACCAAACCTAAGAATGTTTTGAATAAAGAGATTGCCATTGCTGATGACAGCCTGCAATGGATGAGTGAGACATAATTGCATTTGTTTATCTGAAGTTGGGTCTTTATAATCATACACAATCGTAGTCAAGAAACTTGTATTAACAGTCCTCGGAGATCGGATGCTGCAAAAATAACCTTCTGCTGTTCAGATATGCCTGAGTTTGTTTCAAATTAAGAACTACAGAAATACATACCATTTTCGTGGTAGAAGAAAATATTCTCGTCACCCAGAACTTTCTGAATGTCTCTTTCTGCTCTAGGTCCATTTGTGATGAACACAGATGAAGAGATTTCTCAGGCCATTCTTGATTTCAGAAATGCGAAAAACGGCTTTGAAAGAGCGAAAACCTGGAAATCAAAGATTGGAAACCAGTGACAAGCACAAGGGCAAGTCTGGCTGCCTTCTAGGATTTTGCCCTTTGTGGCATCCAGCCGTTCAATGCATCCAGTTTCCAAAGCTCACTTCGCCAATGCTTCTAAAGAATTCCACACTCAAGTGATGACATGTTTTCTATGGCAATGTCTGTGAGGTATTTCCTGGCCCAGGCAAATAAACCTAAGTGTTGCTTCTTTGAAAATCAGTGTTCTTCATTTCAATCTAAGTTACTTCTGTTAAAAAATTTATTTTGTATATGTTTTCCTTTTCATGGGCATGTGGCTATTTTGTCGTATTTGTGCCTGTGTGTTTTTTAAAGCACATCTGATTACTTTCTGTGTGTCACTGATGGAGGTGCGTGAGCATCTGAGGTCTCTTTCTGAGCAATGCAATTTTGATGCCTGTGTGCTGGGGTTTCATGTTACAGGTTATCTGCGTGGGTAAAGTAACAGCAGTTCTGAGCGTTTCAGTCAGTTTTCAAAACTGCCCTGCTATTGGTAGGGACACGACAGGATTACGGCCAAGACTTCCCTGCTTTTTCTGCCAAAATCTGTGTCAGATTTAAGACACATGCTCCTGCAAGCTTCCATGAGGGTTGTGAAAAATGTTTGAATCCACGACTGGGTCCCAGCCTTCTGTAGCTGCAAACATTGGTGGCCAAACCAGCTCCTTCTGAAACAACTCGAACCTGGGGCATAGGGGGGGAAGATTTTTTTTTTTTTTTTTTTTTTTAGTTTGCTGGAAATGAAATGGATTTAGAGGCTTTCTCATTTCAAGTAGAAGACATGTCCACTTCCTGATTATTTTTGGAGCATACGAACATTTAAACTTTTTTTCATTTCTCTCCCCCCCATAAGATTGTGCAGAAACGTACCTTGACTAATTGATTTTGGTCACAACTGATTATTTGTTTTCCCCTGTGAAGTCCTGAGGTTTCGAACTTTCCTTCTGGAGAATGCCTTTTGAACCAGTTTGCTCTAGCTGCCTGAGGTCAACTGCTTGGTAATCAGTGGATATTAGAATATTCAAAATGTACAGACAGTGGGCAGTGGTGAATATTTTCATGGTGTCTTCTCTGCAGTTGGTGCAGGGCTCCAGTTATGAACATGGACCAGTGAAGGTAGGTGAGCTCAATTTTTCATGTGATGCAGATTTTTAAGTTGGCTTATACAGAGGATGTTCTTTCTTTGCCACCACTATTTTTGAGACAATATAAAAATGCAGAACACTCGTAGTGGGCAGGATATATTCTGTACTTGTTAATGAGTATTCTGCTTCTTAGGCTTACTAAGATTCTTGTCATGAGTTTTTGAAAACTCTGGGGCTGGGGGCTTTTGGAGATGTAATAGGACATGAAAGTTTCCCCTCATCTGTATGTGCAGATGGCACAGTGATTTTTTTTATTTGAAACAAATTGATTTACAGTGTTGTGTTACTTTCTGCTGTACCACAGTGATTTTCTTATGAAGCATTGACTTGTTTTTATGACACAGATAACTTTGGGGGCTGTTTATTTTCAGGTCATCTGTGAGCTAGTTTAGTTAGTTAATTTCTTCTGTAAATCGAAAACTGCCATGCTTTCTACAGATGTTTTCTATCTGGTTTTCCAAATTACCCATTGCCACCATCTAGAAAAATCTTTTCTCCGAAGTCATTTTGGTCCTTTGCTTTTTGAAACGTGTGTAAAACTCAACCATAATCAAATCTTTGATTCTATGAGCAAGCATCAGATAGAGCCCAATGAATTGGGAGTAATGAAAAAAAATTAACTGGCATGTTACTGACTGAGCACTATTTTGCCCAGTTTTATTGTATTTCATAGACTATACTGTTTTTCTCAGCTTTTGATTTTGAAAATGATTCAGATAGAATTGTTTTGACTGAAGTGGTGCTAAATCATTATTGATTTTGGAATTTCTGGCCGTGAACAATCAAAGTGGACTTGAGTTTTTGTAGCTGTCGTTAGGAAATGCATTTTCAACAAGGGTGATATCGCCCCCAACAGGGGAAAATTGGTCCTTGGGGGTGAAAACGTCTTACTCTAATGTATAAAGCACAGATGTACTTACACTACAGAAAGAGATACACAGTATTTCTGCGAAGGTTGAACTCTGTGTTAGGGGTAGAGAGTCACCTTGCCCAGCAAGCGACACCTTTCTAACTTTCCAAATTCCAAACGGACACGAGAGACATCACCGTCTTTCAGCTCCACTTCATTGCCACCAGCCTGGATGTGGGATCTCAATGCCAGATCGCAGGTAAAAGGGAATCTCATTTGGAGCCTAGGGGACAGGAGAAAAAAAATCAGACTCGTTTGAAGTAAGTAAGGCTTTTCAGGCTGTTCAGCTGTTTTTAAGTCCACCCAACCCCTGGCTCAATTAAATCTTTCCGATGCGAAGGAAAGGCGTGCGTACAGTTAAACAGAAGTTCGGGTGTAGATACGAGTGGGTGGTGAGGGCTAAGGAGGTATATCATATTGGTTATTATACCTTTTCTTTTCCCCCGTAACTTTCTCTTAAGAGAAAAATCCAAGAAGAAATGTGTTTCTTAATGTTCTTCTTGTTTAAATCAAAATTGAGTATGAAAGCATATTCCAGATGCTAGTGGTTTGGACACTGGGATATGAGTGTATTTTGTGCTTTTTGAGATAAAAATGTTTCATTTATTTTAAGACGTGTCCAGGGTCCTCCTTGGTGGTAGGTCCGTGAGCGTGTTCTTCTCTCCACCCTCCCCTCTTCTAGCCACCTCTTTTCCCAAAAGGATGGCAACAATGCCAATTCTATCGTGAGGTTGCCCTTCCCCCACAATGGTCACTTTCTAGCCTTGAACATTCTCCTATTTTTTTCAGCTTAGACTAGCAGTGCCTCTAGTACAGATACACGAGTCTGTGAACATTGTTTTTTCTGCAGTAACCATGCAAAAGGCTACCAATACCCTGCACAATTGCTCTCAAAGCCATTTGAGTATAAGGCATCCTGATTTCATTAGTCTTGCCAGCTGTACTTAGGACAGCTGTTTGGGGTCAGTAGTGCATGGAATTTGTGAACTGAGATAAGTCTGTTGGAAAATCTCAACTCAAATCTGTGCATACTGTTTAGCTGCTAAGTTTTTCAATCTAAGCAGAACGTGTTTTCTTCTAGAAATAAGATTAACCCAGTGCCTCTTTCTGGCTCACTAGTATAATCAGATTAACCACCTAGATATGGGATTTATTTCTGTGTCTGTTTTCTCCAGCTTTTGTATATGTTGGGGAGTCCTATACAGTTGCACAGAGCGTGCACTGCACAACTCTAGGATGCTCCATCCACATAGTCTCACGTCTGTATGTGACAGCCCTGAGTACGATAGTGTAGACATTCTGGGCGTTGGATAAATAAATACTTGCAACCTCACTGTCCTGTTGTTCACATCGACCTTCTGGCCAGCACTGTTTCTGGTGTATTTGATAAGCATTGCTTGTCACCAGGGATCTTGGCACCCCCTTAAGTCACTAGGGGAAGCCATCGCCATAAATCTTTTCAAAGTCACTCATGCAGACATACCAGGAGAGTGACGGAGGATTAATTCCGAGTCCTGGTAGGCTTGCCCCACACTTCTCTGACGGAATTTGTCTCCTTCTTCCCCTCACGACCTTTCAGCCCCCTCTTTCATCACTTCACTGGTGGAAGACTGTTGCTGAGTGGTGGAGTCGTTCAAACTTGGCCTGAGATTGGAGGAAATCCAAGATCCACAGGAATGTGGGACACCTCTAAGTACCGTGAGAAGCCACATGGCTCGCGAGACTTCATAACCTTTGTGTCACTTGCCTTCTCCTGAAATTGTCTCTAAAGGGAATTGAATAGCAAGGATTAAGATGCACCCTCCATATTTAATTCCAGGAAGCAGACCCGCCCCCACTGCTCTCCCTACGGTCGTGCACAGGGAAGTCCGTTGACTTCGTTGCTAGTCAGATGGCCCAACGAGCTCGTGCCCACTTTCGTATCAGGCACCATCCTTGGCACAAAATACATTTGAAATGTTTTCCATTAATTTCTTCTTCATTTATGACCTTATAGGTAAATGTGTAGCATTACATACTTCTGTACACAGATCTTTTCTATCCTTAACTAATGGTTGAAGCTTTTATATCACTTTAGCCTATTATTGCTATTCAGGATACAGTAGGACCCTCTGTATCCTATAGCTTGAATATAGTACTTCCGTGTATAACTTATTTTTTAATTTACAACCCCTGCTTTGGGGAATTCCCTGGAGGTCCAGTGGTTAGGACTCCGCGCGCTCACTGCCCAAGGCCCAGGTTCACTCCCTGGTCAGGGAAGTAAGATCCCACAGGCCGCATGGTGTGGCCAGAAAAACCAACCACCTGATTTGGACTTGGCGGATTAGCCTTTAGTATAGACCCCTAAAAGCTCTAGAAAAAACATCACATTAAAGCTGCATGTTGAGCGAGTTTCATCAAGGAACTGCTCTTCGGACAGTCTTATAGAGACAGTTTATGGAATGAAAAATGCAGTATTTGGCCACACACGGATGCTTCCATGTAGAATGTAATGTAGGACGATCTGGAACTCCCAGGCACCTTTATCATTACCACAGTGGCCTAGAGGTACTAGAGGAAGAGGGACACAAGTGACGGTAAATTGTTTCTGAGCACATTTCTAAGCTCAGCTCTTTTCCACCGCTTGAGATTAACAGAGAGGGCGGGAAACTATCCACAATTGGGAAAGTGATTGAGATGAAGTGAGATGAGACATTTCTTTTTTTTTTTAACTTTTTATTTTATATTGGAGCATAGGTGATTAGCAATGTTGTGTTAGTTTCAGGTGTACAGCAAAGTGATTCAGTTATACATACACATATATCTATTCTTTTTCAAATTCTTTTCCCATATAGGTCATTACATAACATTGAACAGAGTTCACTGTGCTATATACAGTAGGTCCTTGTTGGTTATTTTAAATATAGCAGTGTGTACGTGTCAATCCCAATCTCCCTATTTCTTCTTAGGTTGCTTTTATGGTGGGAAGTCCCCTTTTTTTAAATTTATATAAATTTATTTATTTAATTTATTTATTTTCGGCTGCGTTGGGTCTTCGTTGCTGTGCGCAGGCTTTCTCTAGTTGCGGCGAGCGGGGGCTACTTTTCACTGCGGTGCGGTGACTTCTCTTGTTGCAGAGTGCGGGCTCTAGGTGGGCAGGCTTCAGTAGTTGTGGCTCGTGGGCTCCAGAGCGCAGGCTCAGTAGTGGTGGCGTGTGGGCTTAGTTCCTCCGTGGCCTGTGGGATCTTCCCGGACCAAGGTTCGAACCTATGTCCCCTGCATTGGCAGGCGGATTCTTAATCACTGCGCCACCAGGGAAGTCCAGAAGTCCTCTTTTCTCTCTGTCTTACCACTAGATCTTATAGTCTCTACCAAGATACTAGGACATTATAAAGCAAAGCCACTCTGAGGCCCCCCTGCATCATGAAAGTCTTGACTGGTTGTGATGTCCTGTTCCTAAAGGCTCTCCCTTGCCTCTCCTTAGAACTTCCCAACATCTGACAATTCATTTGTTTATTTATTGAGCACGTACTGTGTTGAATGCAGCCGGAAATAAGGCAGTGTTTCAACTCTCACGGAACTCATATTCCACCTGTGGCGGGTGAAAAGTGCCTTGAAGAGGATCAAGAAGGGGGCGGAGACACAGAGGGATGGGTCGCGGGGGAGGCCTCTCTGATTCCGTTTCCTTTGTGCAGAGCCCTGGAGGAAGTGAGGGAGGCAGAGGCCACTCTGTGCCGTGGCCGTGCGGAGGGGCCAGTGTGGCTGCAGTAGGGAGAGTGGAGGCCAGAGCCGTACTTCCGGAGGTTGGAGAAGTAGCCAGGGCAGGTCACGTAGAGTGTGGCTGCGTTCCAGGAAAGCTTCATGCACGCTGAAAGTTGAATTGTGTATCATTTTTGTGCATCACGAAATAGTCTTCTTTCCATTTGTTGCAACCATTTAAAATTGTAGGAAGGATTTCTTAGCCCACAGGCCATATAAAAAGAGGCTGCAGGCTGGATTTGGCCCATAGGTCAGAGTTGGCCAACCCTGATCTGTAGCATTACACTGTTTTATCCTATTCATGGGACGTATCGGTACCTGACATTTTTTATTTGCTTGTGTATAGGTTTATTGCTTTGTCACCCTCCACTAGCATGAAAGCTTTTTGAGGACGGGGACTTTTCATTGTTTACTTCAGCTTCCCAATCACCTAGTGTAAAGGTGGAATAGAATGGATACTAAAAAAGTATTTGTTACTGACTGATGGACTAGGCATCTAGGCTTTGAGATACGCAGGCAGTATATTCACCCTGTGCTATTTTCCTGTGGAGATTAGAGAGGATTTGGCTGGAGGTATCAAAGAATCCTGCGGTATTTTTTCAGCCATAAGCTATCCTAGAAGGTGTTTACTTCTAGGAGCCAGTTATAGAAGGAAGTCACCTTGGCCCATTTTTCCAGCTTGGTGGTCACAGAAAGAGATGGCAAAGCAACACCTGGCCACACAGCAGATATGGATAAAACCTGGACAGCTGGATGATTTCCTTCATCTTTGAGATCCTTGAAAAGTGCTGTGTTTTCATCCTACACCACGTGGTTTGTGAAGATGTGGGAAATTATGGCAAAGTACTCTGGGCAGATGCTCAATCAGTCAGGCTAGGCCAGGATCTGCTGTGGTAACAAACACACTCCATTTCTCTTGGTGGCTCCTAAACAACAGAAGGTGTAGTTATCGCCTGTACCACGTGACCCTCCTGGTTTGTCCAGGGTGAGCGCCACATCAGGATGAAGCCCTGAGTCACCATGACAGAGGGAAGGAAAGCCCCGGAGAGCCTCACCCTGGCAGTTAAATTCTCTGGCCTGGAAGTGACACACATCCCTTCCGGTAACAGCCCCTTGACCCCCTGCCCCATCCAACCACCAGGGGCCAGAGAGTGCAAGCCTTCCATGTGCTCGGAAGTTAGAAGGCTGGGACTCTGGTGAATAGTATTAATGACTATAATACACACAACTTTGGTCACTTCTCAATGTTCCTGAACTTACCGCTGAGATGGGAGGTGACCATTGAGATGGGAGGTGACAGAGGACACTGGGGTAGAATCATGGAAGGAAGACACTCAGGTTTCTTCCTGCTGATCAGGAGGCTGCTTTTTCTTGGGAAAAGGAAAGCTGTACGTTCAGTTCAGTGAACGTTTGTGCAACGTCCACCACGTGCCGGGCACATGAGTGCAAATGACATGTTTATAAAATAAAGACGTCTCAGTTATTTGCATATCTTACCAGCAGCCAAGGAGCTCAGCTTGGCCTGTGAGAAGGATAATTTCAATGCCTGAAACTTTAAGTAATAATGACAATTTTAATGAGTCTCTTTTTAGTCTTTCACTGTCATCTGAATAACTCTACCACTCACATCTTTGAGAACAGTGTTGCTTTCCTGAAATCTAGGTTTGCCTAAAATAATTTCTGGAGGAAGAAGATGACATGTGTCGACTGTTGCTATGGCAAAGGTTTTGTTGTTACTTACTGTTCCATTCTGGAGGGAGTTAGGAAGAGTGTGATTTTGATTGAAGGAATACCCTGAGTTCATCCTATATAAGAGACCCTCCGGAAAGAACAGTTCATAACTTGGTTCATAACGATACTCTCACAGCAAGACTGAGGATCATTGCGCATCTGAGACAATGCAATGGTTATGGGTGAGGAAGAGGAGAGCAGTGGATGTTGGCACGGGACCACTGCATCTTTAGGAAGAAAGGTGAAAACGGGCGTTCTGGGCTGACTGCCAGTGGCACGGCAGGGCTGCCTTGTGAAAAAGAGGATGAGGTTTGGCCTAAAGATCCTCTGTCCACCCAATGGATTGTGTTACACTTAGGCTGAGATAGGGCTGTAGCAGTTAACTATTACAACAATAATGCAGTGTGACAATCCAGTCCAAATTTCAGTGGCTCAAAATAGCGACAACCTATTTTCGCTGACGTTACTGTTGGGCAGCTGGAAGGCAGAGCGTCAAGGCTGGAGCCGTTAGGTTGAGCATGGGTCTGCTCCACATGACTCATCTGCCCCGGACCAGTGAGCCAGCAGGGGCACGTGCTTACGGTGATGGTGGCAACGTAGGAGGGCTGTGCGGTCACAGATACATTTCAGTCCTCTGCTTGCATCGTGTCATAATATCCCATTGGTCAAAGCAGGCCACGTGGCCCAACATCCATGGGGCTGAGAAATACACTCCTGTCTTGGGCAGGGAGAGGACTGGTGGAGGCATGGAGGCGGTGGAATTGTTTTTAACAATAATCTAATTACCATAAAGGCTTTGGATGGTTTCCTTAGACGTTGGGCCCTTGATCTTTGAGATCAGTGATAAAGAGACTGTAACAGGGGCTTAATTCCCTGGTGGCGCAGTGGTTGAGAGTCCGCCTGCCGACGCAGGGGACACGGGTTCAAGCCCTGGTCCGGGAAGATCCCACATGCCACGGAGCAACTAATCCCGTGCGCCACAACTACTGAGCCCGTGCTCTAGAGCCCGCGAGCAAGCCTGCACGCAGCAACAAAGACCCAACACAGCCAAAAATAAATAAAAATAAATAAATTTTTTAAAAAAGACTGTAACAGACCTTAGGAATATATTCTCCTGGGGTTATTCAGAGCACCCTTTTAGAGTTTTGCCGCTCGAGCCCATTCCTCACTCATCTGTCCCCACATTTCCTAAGCATAGATGCATCCGACGGGAGCAGAGGCATTTGAGTGGAGCACAGATTTAAAACATGTAAAGGCAGGCATAGACCTCTCACCACATGCTAGACAATTTGGCTGGGGAGAAAGCCACCCGCAATATGCATCAAATTGGAGCATGTGGAGTTTCCCTGGCGGCGCAGTGGTTGAGAGTCCACCTGCCGATGCAGGGGACGCGGGTTCGCGCCCCACTCCGGGAAGATCCCACGTGCCGCGGAGCGGCTGGGCCCGTGAGCCGTGGCCGCTGAGCCTGCGCGTCCGGAGCCTGCGCTCCGCAACGGGAGAGGCCACGACAGTGAGAGGCCCGCGTACCGCAAAAAAAA
>NC_041220.1:158504417-158535005 GCF_002837175.3 Physeter macrocephalus | reverse complement strand
TCCCCTGCATCGGCAGGCGGACTCTCAACCACTGCGCCACCAGGGAAGCCCTTGGAAAGATTTTTTAAAGAAACTTTTTATTTTGAAATAATTTTAGATTTACAGAAAAGTTGCAAAGCTAGCGGAGAGAATAGCCTGTATGTCTCTCACCCAGCTTCTCCTAAGACTAGCAACCACTTACGAAGTTTTTCAAAATCCTCATGGCAAAGCTGTAGCCCAGAACCAGAAAATGAGAATCTCTTAGGATGGGATCCAAGCATCAGTGTTTCTGTGAGGCTTCTTCCGAGGCAGGTTCAAGGTGAAGCCAAGGTTGAGAAGCTCTGCTACAAACCCTTACTTCTCAAAGTGTGGCCAGCCAACCAACAGTATCACCATCGCCTGGGTGCTTGTTAAAAATGCACCATCCTAGGTCTCACCCCAAACCTACTCCATGAGAATCTGCATCCTGGCAAGATTGCCAGGTGATTGGTATGCACAGTAAGTTTTGAGAAGCATCGCTCTATGCAAAAGATTAAACAGACCACACAAACCTGGCCCTGATCACTCTTTCTCAAATGCGTGTATGTATTATATTTATTACTCATAAACTCCTTCTTCAGCTATGCATTAAGTACTTATTATATAAAAAGATGAACCTGACCCTCTAGGAGGATCTACCCTCAAGGAGATCACAGTATAGTAAGGGAAATGCGATGTGCTCATTAAAAATATAGTCTAAGTTAGGGACTTCATAGAAAGCTTCATGGAAAAAGTGGCATTTGATTTGGACCTGGAAGGAGGATACTCAGAGGACGATCCTTGAAAAATAAGTGATGCAGTTTGAATAAGTGAATAATCTCAGGGTTAAATTTTCTATAGCATATGATGAATCTATTTATTCATACATTTAATAAATATTAAATATTTAGCTCTTACTATTTTTTAAATTTAAGTATAGTTGATTTATAATGCGTTAGTTTCAGGTGTGCAGCAAAGTGATCCAGTTATATATATACATATATGTGTATATATATTCTTTATTTAAATTATTATTTATTTTAAAATATTTATTTACTTATTTATTCGTTTGGCTACACCGGGTCTTGGTTGCAGCACACAGGATCTTCATTGCGGCGTGCGGAATCTTTTAGCTGTGGTGTGCGAACTCTTGGTTGTGGCCTGTGGCATTAGTTCCCTGACCAGGGATCAAACCCGGGCCCCCTGCATTGGGAGCGTGGAGCCTTAGCTACTGGACCACCAGGGAAGTCCCTATGTATATATATTCTTTTAAAAATTCTTTTCCTTTATAGGTTATTACACAATATTGAGTAGAGTTCCCTGTGCTATACGGTAGGTCCTTGTTGGTTATCTATTTTATATATAGTAGTGTGTGTATGTCCGTCCCAATCTCCTAATTCATAGCTCTTCCTATTGCTATCTGAATAAAACATATCATTACTACTCCAGTGGTCCTGAACGACCCAGTGGGGAAGACGAGCATTAAGTAAGTAATGACACAAATAATTCATTAGCGTCAGTGGTGGTAAGCGCTGGGGAGAAGGATGGGGAGCTCGGAATCCATGTGACTGACAGATCAGACCTAGGCAAGGGTGGGGGTACTGGGGGAGGCTTCCCTACGCAGGTAACACCTGGCTGAGAAAGGTTTAGCTAGACAGAGTAGAGGGCATTCCCAGCAGAGGGAACAGCATGGACTAAGGCCAAAGCAAGAAGAAATGAACAGGGCTTCCCTGGTGGCGCAGTGGTTAAGGATCCTCCTGCCAATGCAGGGGGCACGGGTTCGGGCCCTGGTCCGGGAAGATCCCACATGCCGCGGAGCAACTAAGCCCACACGCCACAGCTACTGAGCCTGCGCTCTAGAGCCTGCGAGCCACAGCTGCTGAGCCCACGAGCCACAACTACTGAAGCCCGCGCGCCTAGAGCCCGTGCTCCGCAACAAGAGAAGCCACCGCAGTGAGAAGCCTGCGCACCGCAACGAAGGGTAGCCCCCGCCGGCCGCAACTAGAGGAAGCCCGCGTGCAGCAACGAAGCCCCGACTCAGCCAAAAATAAATAAATAAATTAATTTTTTTACAAAAGAAGAAATGAACAAAAGAGCAAACCAATGAAATGGGTGTCCAGTGACATCCCATTGTTCAACTCTCTGATATTTTCCATTGCCTCCGAAATAAGTAGCCTGGCCTTTAAGCTTCCAATCCTTCCTCTTTTTTTGTTTTAAACAACTATATTGTCATACAAGTTACGTATTGTAAAATTTGCCCATTCACCTGTTGGAAGTAAAATTCAATGGTGTTTAGTAAACCTACTGAGTGGTGCAGCCATCTTCCGTAAAAGATCCCTTGTGCCTTTTTTTTTTTTTTTTTTTTTTTTTGCGGTACGCGGGCCTCTCACCGTTGTGGCCTCTCCCGTTGCGGAGCACAGGCTCCGGACGCGCAGGCTCAGCGGCCACGGCTCACGGGCCCAGCCGCTCCGCGGCACGTGGGATCCTCCCGGACCGGGGCACGAACCCGTGTCCTCTGCATCGGCAGGCGGACTCTCAACCACTGTGCCACCAGGGAAGCCCCCCTTGTGCCCTTTTACAATTACCCTTCATTCCCACTCCCAGCCCCGGGCAGCCAATAATCGATTTTCTGTCTCTTGGGTAATCCTTCGGAGTGGAATCGGTTGACTGTGTGGTGAGTTTATGTTTAACTCTTTACAGAACTGCTGAACTCTTTGCCAAAGTGACAGCACCATTTCACAGTCCCGTCAACACTTGGTGTTGTCTTTTTGACTGTGGCCATCCTAGTGGATGTGAAGTGGTACCTCACTGCACCAGCCTCTCCTCCTAGTCTTATTTGCCAGCCCTCCCACTCTCAAACGTGCTCTGTGCCGCCACCAAAGTCAACCTCCTGCTGTTTTTTTCAGTGAGGCTCCTTGATATCCCCCAATTATGCCTTTGTTCACTCTTTGAATGTGTTCCTTGACTAGATGTTTTTTGGAGGAAGAGGACACGGAAATGGAGAGCCCAAATTATTAGGAGTACAGAAGGCCTTGGATTTCCCCACAGCGTGGATACTTGAAAATTCCTCCTCCAAACCCAGCCACCATACCTTTCCAAATATCTTAGTCACACTTGGTGTAGATGACTGTCTGGGCCTGAGCTATGGAGATGCTCAGGCTTCCTCCGGGAGAACACCACGTGAACTTAGAAATTAACAAAAGAGAAAGTGGCTACCCTTCATTTTGTACCTCAGGAAGCAGTATGCATTGAAATAATGGTAAAATCTTGTTACAAAGACCGTAAACCTCCCAATTTGGAAACTGGCTTGTGGAAGCCAAGACATCAGAGAATGATTTGTTATTTAGGAGGGTAATTACTAACAGTCTTGGATTCATTACCACAGACACATAAAAAGACGTTGCTGTAACGAAAAGCAGAGATCTGGTAACCCTGCCTCACTTCCTTTTGCTGAGTGCTTTTTAATTATTTTAGTTTTGATTAGCACTTCCATTAGAATATAGGAAGAAATTAGGAGCAACTTACTTGGCAAAAGTTTGATAGTTAAAACCGTTGAAATCCATGGTTTAAATATGTACTGGGGCCTATACTTATGCTTTCTAATTTTAATGTTCGTCTTGCTCAAGTAGATAAAGTTAATTATACAGAAATCAACTAGTGCAGAAAGCCTCTTGGAAACAAACAGTTATTCTTGACCCTTTGTAAACATACGCCCACCCCTGCAATGAATTGGTTGTCAGATTTCTGCTTGTTCCGAATTTTCAATACCTCCACTTGTAAGAGCAAAATAAACTGTCTGCAATTTCTCAGTTATTTCAAACTAGGTTTTAAATTATGAGGCTTAAAGTATGCTTAAATAACTTGTACTTGAGTAAACACTTCATTTTTTATGATGAGGTAAGTCGTATGAGCCATTCAATGGCTTAAATTCAATCCAGAGGTTTATTTCCCTCTGAGCTCTCATGGTTGGATAGTGTAAAAATATTTCTCAGATTGAATTGAAACCTGTAAGAGCTATGAAGCCTTATCATTCCGTATTTATGGATTTGCCTCAATAAATAAAAATCCTCTCAGTAGAGTACAATTTTTAAAACATATAAAAAGCTATTTGATTGTTTTCATTATTGTGATGGGGAAGCAGTGTTGTAACAAAATTTTATTTCGCAGAGTGGATTGAATGTGAAGTAGTTAATGGCGTCCAATTAGAAGAGGGAATGAATAATCATGAAAAGAGAAACTATTGAAAAATGAGCCTTGATGGCGCATCTTTGAATTTGAGTCGCTGGAGAGATTGGCAGTTATTCAATTTCATCCCCAGATTTCTTAGATGAAGCAGCTGTGGCACGCTCCTGAAATTCAGTGCCTGTTCCCCAAACCCTATCTATGCTCTTCAAGCTTCCTCCAGCCCTTGCTCCCAGAAAATTGCCTTGATTCAAACTTCTCAAAGAAGTGAGAAATCATAGGTCCCAAGCAGTCCTGCTATCTACAGACCCGCATCATCTCTATGAGCCTGCTCTTTCAGACCCTCTCATTCATTCATCTTCTGTCTACCTATCTCTGGAACTTATGTCACACCAACCCCTCTAGGTCCCTGCTTTCTCATGCATATGTTCCGTTTCTTCCTCTCTGTTGGTTCTTTCCCTCATGCCATAAACATGTTCAAGATTTTCCCACCTTTATTAAAACATGCACACATGTACACACACACATTCACATCCACATCTGGACTTCCAAGCAAGATGACCTTCTACATTCATGTTTTGAGATGGTTTATAGTCCATAGCAATGATCGATAAAATGTAAAATTGATTACAGGATGGTAAACATCTGCAAATGGCAAACATTCGCAGCAATGGTACCAAAAACATGAAGCTGAAGAAATCAACATGTCGTATACCTTAAACCTATACCACGCTGTCAACTGTATCTCAAGAAAAGTAAATTTTTAAAAAAACCATGAAGCTGAAGCTGCAGAATTGATGGACTCTTCTGGAAGGTGGAGGCCACCAAGAGTTCAGTTCCAGTGGGTAATGGGCTCCATGAGTGCAATCCATCAGATCCATGAAAGAGGAACAGTTACTGCTCTTGGCTGCCTGGAGCTGTGTCTTCTATGAAACCGCTTAACCTGAGCCAGAGGACGAGGCAGGGCTTGAGCTGAGTAGATCCCTGAGTCATAAATGCTCAGTAAGATTCTGGACCCAGGGCCCTGAGTGTCAGGGGATGCAACCACAGACCTTTAAATGAAGAAAGAAAAAACGAATCTCCCAATGAAGATGAAACTACTAAACAAAATTCCAAAGCACATAGAGGTAATGATTACTGAGAAAGACAGCCAATAAAATGAATAATCGGGGGCTTCCCTGGTGGCGCAGTGGTTGCGCGTCCGCCTGCCGATGCAGGGGAGCCGGGTTCGCGCCCCGGTCTGGGAGGATCCCACGTGCCGCGGAGCGGCTGGGCCCGTGAGCCGTGGCCGCTGAGCCTGCGCGTCCGGAGCCTGTGCTCCACAACGGGAGAGGCCGCAGCAGGGGGAGGCCCGCATACCACAAAAAAAAAAAAAAAAATGAATAATCGGAATACAACTCATATATATGAAGTTAAAATATAAAACAATTTGAATACTTAAGTCTATTTACAACCCTCAAAGAGATAAAGGACTAATATTCATAAAGCAAAAATGACAAATTAGGAAAAACCTATAGAAATGAAACAAAAAGCAGATGGGAAGGAGAATAAAGTAGAAATATTTGACATTAGAAATATGGTAATCCAAATTAAAAACTTAAACTCTAGACTCACACAATTGGAGAATTGGTGATTGGGAAGAGGAGCCAATTACCTGTCACACATTAAAAACATGAAGAGGAAATAATAGATAAATATGAAAGCACATGTAAGATCATTAAAAGGCTCCAATACATGTCTGATAAATGTTTCAAAGAAGAGACTAGAGACAATATAATACATGGAATAATGAAAAATACAACAACTGTGAACATTAAGGAATTGTTAAAAAAGGAACAGGTGGCCTCAGATTGAAACTGCTATGAAGGTCTCTATTGCAACTTCTCAACTCTCCCATTCTAGAATAAAAGCAGCTGTAGACAATATGTAAGTAAATGGACATGGCTGTGTTCCAGTAAAACTTTATTTATAAAGACAGGCAGGCAGCAGACTAAATTATGCCAGGGGGCTGTAGTTTGACAACCGTTGATCTAGAAGATTAACCATTGTTTATATTTTCATGTATATTCCTCCAGATATTACATACATATTTAATTTGATACATATGATTAACCATAGTTAATTATATATATATATATGTATATGTAATGTACATTACACACACATAATTTTTTTTTTTTTTTTTTTTTCCTGTATGCGGGCCTCTCACTGTTGTGGCCTCTCCCGTTGCGGAGCACAGGCTCCGGACACACAGGCTCAGCGGCCACGGCTCACGGGCCCAGCCGCTCTGCGGCATGTGGGATCCTCCCGGGCCGGGTCACGAACCCGTGTCCCCTGCATCGGCAGGCGGACTCTCAACCACTGCGCCACCAGGGAAGCCCCATAATTTTTAAAGAGATATCATAACTGTAATAACTGTATCATACATGACTGGGACCACACTTGCTCTTTTGAACACCCACTTTTGGACAGCTCTCGGTATCCATCATCATAGCTTAAAAAAAAAATCCCCAACAGAGGAATGGATAAAGAAGATGTACATGTATACAATGGAATATTTCTCAGCCATAAAAAGGAACGAAATTGTGCCATTTGCAGAGACGCGGATGGACCTGGAGACTGTCATACAGAGTGAAGTAAGTCAGAAAGAGAAAAACGAGTATCGTATATTAACAATATATGTGGAATCTAGAAAAATGATATAGATGAACTTATTTGCAAAGCAGAAATAGAGACACAGACGTGGAGAACAAGCGTATGGACACCAAGGGGAGAAAGGGGGTTGGGGTGAATTGGGAGATTGGGATTGACATACATACACTACTATGTATAAAATAGATGACTCATGAGAACCTACTGTATAGCACAGGGGACTCTACTCAGTGCTCTGTGGTGACCTAAATAGGAAGGAAATCCAAAAAAGAGGGGATATATGTATACGTATACCTGATTTCACTTTGCTGTACAGCAGAAACTAACGCAACGTTGTAAAGCAACTATACTCCAATAAAACTTTTTAAAAAGGAAAAAAAAATCCCACTCCCCAAACACTGCTAAATAATACAGATTTTAACTAAAGTTTTTGAGGGGCAGTGCAGGAAGATGTACGTCACACCACCCAGTGTCCAGAGGGAAGTCCCATTTGCTCATCTCCGTTTTCGCCCATTGCCCCTCCCCCTGTCAGGTAGCTGACATTCACCTCTCGCTCTACCTTCCTGTCTCAGCACCATCCTGCAGCTACTGTTTCTTCCCTCCCTCCCCTCCCTCACCCCAGCTCTAAAAAAAAAAAAAAAAGTCCTCAGCATGCATATGCAAACCACACAGCAGAACATAAACTCAGTAACCACAGGCTCAGCAGGAGAAAATCCACATCCCTAACCATAGACAGACTACCTTATTGTCTCTCCAGCACATTCCAGGGAGGACTCAATTCCTTCTGTTCCAGTATACATCTACACCATTGGTCTTGACCGTCACATAGTGTTCACTGTATGCATATATCATCATTTATATAACCAAGTCCCTAATTTTGAACAATTCGACTGCATACTGAAAATCTTTTATCAGCCAAGTCTTTTTTTTCCTCATAAATCCATGGGTTGTATCAGTCAATACAGTTCATGCAGCTGTGTGGAAAGGAAGTTTTCAACATAAGCTCTAGAAGTGTATTTTTTCAGAAAAAAAAAATCATGTCTTTGGTATAGTAAACAAGTTTAAAAAGGAAAAAAAGTTCAGAGGGTTAGAAGTCAGCAAATTCAGATTATCAGGTTCTTAAAATCTTTCCTTCTTGTTTGATTGTAGGCAGGGTCCCCAAGACCTTGTGGGTCAGCGTCTCAAATAACAGATGAAAACAGTTGTCATTGGCTCCTGTACAAAATAGTGTGATTTAAAAATCTATATTAGTTTCCTGTGGCTGCCATACTGAATTACCACGGACTTGATGGCGAAGACAACAGAAATTTATTCTCTCGCAGTTCTGGAATCCAGTTGCAAAATCAAGGTGTCAGCAGGGCCATCCTCCCTCCATCGGGTCCCGGAAAGAATCATTCCTTGAGTCTTCCAGCTTCTGGTGGCTTCCGGCGACCCCTGGCTTGTGGCTGCGTTACTTGAGTCTCTGCCTCTGGCTTCACAAATCCTTCTCCTCTGTGTCTGTGTCTTCCCTCGCCTGTCTTTTATAAGGATGCTTATCTTTGTATTTAAGGTCCCCCAAGATAATCCAGGATGACCTCATCTCAGGATCCTTAACTTCATTACATCTACAAAGATCCTTTTCTGAAAAAAAAGTCATATTGGCAGGTTCTGGGGGTTAGGACATGGACATGTCATTTAAATGTCCACCATTCAACCCACTACGTACGATACTGTCTTTATTTATTTTTTATTTATTTATTTATTTGTTTGTTTATTTATTTTTTTATTTATTTTTTTGCGGTCCGCGGGCCTCTCACCGTTGCGGCCTCTCCCGTGGAGGAGCACAGGCTCCGGACGCGCAGGCTCAGCGGCCACGGCTCACGGGCCCAGCCTCTCCGCGGCACGTGGGATCTTCCCGGACCGGGGCTCGAACCCGTGTCCCCTGCATCGGCAGGCGGATTCTCAACCACTGCGCCACCAGGGAAGCCCCGATACTGTCTTTAAGTGTTCTGAGAACCCAGGGGGAATAAATCATTCCCTCAATCATAAATGAACAGAATGTGAATCAAAACTACTAGACGTCATTTTCCCTAGGTACTGGTGTCCATTTGAATAATCTGATTTCTTTTTAACTCTACTTACATTTGTAAGTGTTAGCAAGACAAACTAGAACTTGAGTTAAGTTGCCTGTAAGCCAGGTTTTTTGTTTGTTTTGTTTCGCTTTAAGCGGGCATCCCGGTCAATGTTAGAACAATCTGAGCAGCAGATTAGGGCGGCTTCGGGTTTGGAGGAACTGCTGCAGATCACCCACTTCGAGGACTGGAAGCTGTGGAGATGCCGACTGAAGCTCAAAAGTCTCACCAGCGCCGACTCTCGCTCCGCATCCCATCGGTCCACCAGGTTTGCGGCCACTTTCTATGACATTGAGACGCTAAAAGGTAGGTGTGTGCGTGCGGAGGCCAATTCTTACTCTTTATCAGATAGTAACAAATGCGCCAGCGTCTTCTAAAAGTTTGAGTAGGGCGGGCACGTGTCGGGGAGAAACAAAAAAGGGGGTCTTTGGTTTCATAGCTTCAGTGTTAGTGGAGAGTCCTGGTTTCCTGTGTTTACTCCACAGAGAAATATACCCAATATGATTTTGAGATCAAAATTCAACACCAAATAACACTTCCCAATATGGAAATATCTTTAATTCGGAGATGTGAGGGCAAGAGGGACCCAGAAAGCCTGTACTTAATAGAAAAAAAAATAATTGAGTTTACTTAAAAAATAAAACAACCTGGGTATTCATTAATAAGGAGCATTCTACGGCCATACATACATGGATAAAAAGCAATAGATTAGGTATAGCTTTTTTATGTCTTCAAAATTCTGTGATTTTTTTTTTAAAAAGTAAAAATGAAAAGTAGAATTTAGAAGCTGAGTTGGAATAATGCATATTGGTATTACTAGGAGAATAATGGAGGGGGAAATTCTCTAGACAAAAGAATCCAGACGCTGGACTAGAAAATAACATGATTTGAAATAAAGAGAATGACTCTTCCCTAGTAAAGTTTGGAGGATCTTTATAAGCAAACTATTGTGTCTATGTACTGTCCTATAATGAATGACATGCTTGCCAAATACAGTTGTGCGGCCTCCAATCAGGCATTTAACTTTTTTGATGATGTGTCAAAACAGCACAGGAAACCACCGTGGCATTGATGATTTCGCATTTTAGATTTGATTAGCATATGATTACCTGGTGTCGGATTGTAGCTATTGTATAATTTAAATTGACTGCTCAGCCACGATTATTCTTTTCTCTCTCTGTAGAGTTTATTTTTTTCCGTTTGTAAGAGGATGATATTGTCGGCTGCGGGGAAGGCTGTGCATAGGTGGAATCAATGCCTTAGTAGCACCAGAGCCTGGGAGTGAAGAGGATGCTTGGTGCGCATCTGTATGACTGTGTCTAAGTGAGTTGAGATTGTTGGAACCATGGCCTAGGACCCAATTTAGCCAGCGGTCTGAAGCTCTAGTTGTTTCTCTGTGGTGAATTAGCAAGGACTTCATGAAAGTAAAGGGGTCAGACCTCATCTGGAGATTCAGGGCCTTAACCAGATTACCTGTTTGAAGGCCTGAGGCAAGCCTGGAGAGGCTCTGTGAAGATGGAGGTAGAGAAGCATTACCATAAAACCAAGAGGAGGTGATTTACAAAAGTCATTCATGTCGAAATTGACATTTTCTAAGGAGGAAACCATAAAAATTTTTTAAAAATACTTTTTAAAAACATAGATAATATGGAATTTGCCAGCTCTAAAATGTCTCTTGTTACATGGGGGGAGCGGGATCATCTAAAGTTACTTAATAAGTTAGAAGCAGCAGATAATCAAATCGGTGTGGTGTCCCAATTATAATTTGTTATAACTCTCCCTCATGGATTTCAGGGTAATTCCTGAGGAAGAGCAGTCCTGCTGGGCAGTAGTAATGAAAGTAGAGGTATGAAGCCTTTGCTCAGCGTCATTGGTCATAGTTCCACACAATGTGCTGACTTTGAAAACTTAGTTTTATAAAAAAGAAAATGGAAAGCAACATTTAAATAGTATTTTAAGCAAGGAATGTTTTTATAACTTGATTACTTGTTTTTTCAAGGGTTTATGATTAATAATAGTGAATTAAATAGTACCTAATTGGGTAGTTTACCTCTCACGTTTACAACTTTCAGACTCTGTATTTAAATATCCATAATCAGACATTTTTAAACGGTTTCTTGGACTAGAAGATTTTATGATGAAAAAACAAGAGTTTAGCGAAATTGTGTAGTATATGCAGTGCTTTTCAGCCAGCCAAACGTATTTTGTGTTTTCAGTGATTGAAGAAAGCAACATATGAGGAAATCTGAGATCAATGGGCAGAAAAGGCAAAAAGGCTGTGGAAAAGACGTTTTAAGAGAATAATTTAGAGACTAGCGTCAGATCTGCAACAATAATATTTTATCTGTATCCTCCAGATAGAAGTTCTCTCTATCCCTTCTGGTAGAAACACGTTCACATATACGGGAATTCAGAATCTGGGCGGAGACCATTTACAAATTTTTGAAGATGGGGTAAAAATGGAGAAGAGTTTATCTATCACTGTGTAACACATTACCCCAAAACTTAGCTGCTTCAGACAACATTTTTTATCGCACAGTTTCGGTGGGTCAGAATTGCAGACATAGCCTCAATCGGTATCTCTCCTTCAGGGTCTCTCTGGAGGCTGCAGTCAAGGTGTCAACTTGGGTCACAGGCAGCATCTCAAGGTTCAGTTGGGGCCGGATGTGCCTCCAAGTTCACTCAGAGGTTGTTGGCAGGATTCAGTTCCAGACAGGCTGTTGGACTGAGGGTCCCAGCACCACACTGGCAGTTAGGTAGAGGCCACCCTCAGTTCCCTGCCACGTGGGCCTTTCCAACATGATGGCTTGCTTCATCCAAGCCTGCAAGCTGAGAAGGCAAAAGAGTGCCAGCGAGAGATGGTGATCGCTAGCAAGATGGAAATCAGTCTTTGTTAACCTAATCGTGGCAGTGCCATCCCGTCACTCTTGCTGTGTTCTCTTCATAACATTCGGGTCACTAGGTCCAGCCCACACGAAGAGGAGGGGATTATACAGGGTGTGAACACCAGGAGGTGGGCGTGATGGAGGGTCAGATTAGAAGCTGCCAACCACTAAGGGTTTTCACCACTCCCCTCCACCCCAGTGTATAATCAACTCTACAGTTCCATGGCAAACAAAAAGAAAGTCTTTAAATATTGTCTTTATCATAAAATTGAATCATTTCCCAAAAATGTCCATATGCAACATTAAGTATCAAAGCATCAAAATCTAATTAGAAAAAATAAACTTTGAGAGAAAGGCGAGTGTGTTTTACAAGAATGTATGTGATCTTTTTTGATTCCCCGAGGCTTGGTTCTTTTTCTTGTTTCCCACAAATTAGCTAGAGTGGCCAGAATATTGCTCCTTTCATCAAAGTGAAGCAGCTTGGGCTTCCCTGGTGGCGCAGTGGTTAGAAGTCCGCCTGCCAATGCAGGGGACACGGGTTCGAGCCCCGGTCCGAGAGGATCTCACATGCCGCGGAGCAGCTAAGCCCGTGCGCCACAACTACTGAGCCTGCGCTCTAGAGCCCGCGAGCCACAACTACTGAAGCCCGTACGCCTAGAGCCCGAGCTCTGCAACAAGAGAGGCCAACGTGGTGAGAGGCCCGCGCACCGCAACGAAGAGCAGTCCCCGCTCAACGCAACTAGAGAAAGCCCGCGCGCGGCAATGAAGACCCAACGCAGCCAAAAATAAATAAATAAATAAATAAATTTATTTTTTTAAAAAATGAACCAGCTCATTTCATCATTTGATAGAAACATCAGTATCAGGCATTTGCAAATGAGAACACTCTGACTTGAGGAAAGATTAGTTCCACTTAACTTTTCATTCGTGTGTTTGCCGTATATAGTTAGTGAAGCAACCAATAGAAAGGTATTTCTTTTTTTTTTAATTTAATTTTTTATTGTTTTGGCTGCACTGCACGGCTTGTGGGATCTTAAGTTGCCCGACCAGGGATTGAACCCGCACCCTCGGCAGTGAAAGCATGAAGTCCTAACCACTGGACCGCCGGGGAATTCCCGAAACGTATTTCTTAATGGTGCTAAGACCTGCCCACACCTGGCTTCAAGGAGAAGAAATGCTATCCAGCTGTGTCCTGTAAATTGCTTAATAAATAATGCTTACATGTCATTGCTTTATGTGCATCCATTTACTTCCTTATTAGCAGGCTTCTCCAGATGTACCCGATGTAGTTATATCCAGAACATGGTGTTCATCACCAACGGAAAGTAGAATTAAGAGTCTACGAAGGGATCGTATAAATGGGAAGGAACGCAGATTTTGGTTGTAAATTTTCTGCAGACAATCCTTAGTTAAAGGACTGACCCCAGATACCCATCTAGTGAAATCACCAAGCGCTGCACGTGTGAGAATGACGTTGTTGAGTGTAACCCTGGCGCACGTGGGCATGTCAGGGCCCTTTGTTCTGCTGGCCCAACGAGCTGCCTCTCCGCAGTTATAGACGAGGAATGGCAAAGGACGCAGTGCAGCCCTCGAGAGACGTGCGTGGAGGTGGCCAGCGAGCTGGGGAGAAGCACTGACACGTTCTTCAAGCCCCCCTGCGTGAACGTGTTCCGGTGTGCCGGCTGCTGCAACGAAGAGAGCCTCGTCTGTGTCAACACCAGCACCTCGTACGTTTCCAAACAGGTATGAGGACATCAGCCCTCTCTGGAGCCCTGACGCTGATAGTGTCGACAGCTACAGCTCAGCTGATGGCCAAGCCCTGTCTCAGCACTTTATGTGTGTCATCTCATTTAACCCTGAGATAAGCTAAATGGGTAGCTTATCATCTTCCTTTATAGACGAGGAAATGGAGGCTCAAAGAGGTAGCTTGTGGCCGAGCTGGGATTCAAATCCAGGTGACTCCAAAGCCTGAACCCTTGTCAGTTGCTGTCTCTCTGATGCTATAATGTCAAGGATCAGAAAATCATACGGAAGTTACTAGAACAGACGTTTAAAGGAACGAAGATAGCCACACTGACTTGTGTATTCATTAGGTTCCGTGTTGTTCAAATGATTGAGAAGAGTTCAGTGAAGGGTGGGGGAAGGAGAAAGGGCTGGTGAAGTATCCAGAGCTGGCAGAAAGGGGGAGCTGTTCCCACCCTTAGACTGAAGAGGCAAGAGGATGGAGCGGTTATGGGAACCGAGAGAGGAAATGGAGAAGCGGGCTGCAGGACTGGCTGGAGGAGGGGCAGCCACTGCCAACCGGCAAGTGGGCAACCGGCAACGGGCAACTTGCCCGGCAAGGGGGTGGGGGGCAAGAGGGCCTGTAGGTCCATTCCATGGAGGTCAGCATCCTGGGATACAGCCCAGTGGGGAAGGAAGGAAAGAGGATGGCGTCTCTGGAGGCGCAAATGGAAAATATCTAGCACAAAAGACCTTTGAAAATAATCCTCCAGTCCCCATGAAAGAAACAATTCTTCCCTCTCCATCTTATAAAATTCCTTTTGCTCAGTAGATAAGTTTTTGATTCTGTTGCTACCATATTGTTGTGAAATGTAATAAACATGGCATAGTAGAGCAGTAATAACAAACTTAGCAAAACATTAAAAAGCTGTAAGTCAAACTACATTCCTTTTGGTTCTGTGTCGCAAATTCCTCACGCATATTGGTATATTCATTTAATTGTCACATTTGCCTCTACAATCTAGCCTCGTGATTGTGAAAAGAGGTAGCACAATAAAATTACCTATGCACTGGATATACCCATGTTAGGTAATTATCTTAATTGAATGGAAAGAATGGAATCCTGATTTGTTTGGTACTAGGTTAACTGATCCTTCATTTTTCCCCCCTACTTAAAATATCCCTTAAACTGAAGAGTTTCTTTTTCTAAATTCTTTTAGAGAATCTTGGAACTTGTAAAAATTCTGACCTCTGCTGTTTGACAATCAGGGGAAAAAATGACATAAGTATGGCTAAGCATCAACTGTCAGTGGAAACAAAGCTTGCATAACGTAAGAGGCTTTAGTTCATGACCGTGTTATACCCTAGAGTACAGCTGAAAAATTTCGCAAGAAGATGAACTTCATGCAAAATAAGCACTCTAAAAACACCCTCTTACTTAGACTCATGGAAGTGCCATTACATATAAAAAGGTCAGGCTAAACACAACTTTAATGGATTGCTTCCACTTAACAATAGATAATTGAGTACTTTATTTTGACTGCTGTCCTCAACAAATGAGTAGTTTTAAAGAATGTGCTTAAGTGTAAATGTACAGCAGTTTTTCTCTCCAAATATGCATATTTGAACATGGTAATAGTGGTTTGTTTTTTTTTAAAGAAAAACTACCTCTCATCCCAAAGTTATGGACTGTTCAGTGAAATACATCTTAGAAACTAAGTGAATAATTGAAGACTATGTAGTAAGGACTACATGGGATGCTGATTGAATGGACAGAGCATTAAAATCAAGATGAAACGCATCCATACATCAGAGAGCCTCTCTAGAAACAAAGTAACTGATATTCTCAGCAGGTAAATTTTACTTGCAGAGATCCCATCTTGCTTCCTCTGGTCACAGCAATTTCATTCCAAAAAGTAATAAGGCATATTCTTAAGAGTATCCCCTCTAGCTCTAGAGTAGACTGCCTGGGTTCAAATCCCCACTCTTCCAATCAATAGTTATATGGCCTTAGGCAAGTTCTACAACCTCTCTGTACATCTGTTTCTTCACCTGTAGAGTTGGAGGGGGGTAATTTTAAAAACCCTCCCTATAATGTTGTTACAAGGGTAAATGAATTAATATAAAAGTGCTTACAACAGGGGCTAGCATATAGAAACATAGAATGATATTCATGTTACCTATCATTGTTTGGGCATGATGGTCTTGTATCAGTCAGTTATTACTATATAATGCTGCATAATAAACACCCTAAAACTTAGTGGCTTCACACAACGATGGCTTTTTCTCATTCATATATCTGAGATTCATTTAGTTTAGAGTGGGCTCAGTTGGGCTTGGTGGCAAGCTGCAGGTTGAGTCCAGGTCTGGTCCCTGTGTCTCGTATCCCTTAGACCAGCAAGCCTGCCAGATCATGCTCTTCACATGGCTAGAGCAAATGCATGCACGCACAGTTCAAGTCTGTGCTTGTGTCATGTCTGCTAGTGTCCTGTCAACCAAAGCAAGTCACATGGCCAAGTCCAAAGTCAAGGAACAGAAAACGGTATTCCTCCAATGGAGATGGCATGGGAAGAGAAAGGTAAATCGTTTTGAACAGTAATCTGTTCACCATGGTTGCAGAGAAACTTCATAGCTATAATTTCATTTAATCCTTACAATTCACACTCAGACTTAAAGCAGGAGCAGGGAACATTTTACGAGGTTACCATTTTACAAGGTCACCATTTTACAAGCATTCTAGGGACACCAAAAATTTAAGAGATTTGACAAAACTTAAATACTTGATAAAGTTGGTTAAGGCCCTGGTCTTCTGACACCCAGCCCAGAATTCTTTCCTTCATGCCAGCCCTTAGCCTTATTAGTTCTGGGTTTTTTTTTTTAATTTTATTGAAGTATAGCTGATTTACAATGTTGTGTTAATTTCGGTTGTACAGCAAAGTGACTCAGTTATACACATATATATTCTTCTTCACATTCTTTTCCATTATGGTTTATTACAGGTCACTGAATATAGTTCCCTGTGCTATACAGTAAGACCTTGTTGTTTATCCATCCTATATATAGTGTTTTGCATATTAGCTCTATTCTTTTTTTTTTTAACATCTTTATTGGAGTATAATTGCTTTACAGTGGTGTGTTAGTTTCTGCTTTATAACAAAATGAATCAGTGATACATATACATATGTTCCCATATCTCTTCCCTCTTGCGTCTCCCTCCCTCCCACCCTCCCTATCCCACCCCTCTAGGTGGTCACAAAGCACCCAGCTGATCTCCCTGTGCTATGCGGCTGCTTCCCACTAGCTATTTTACGTTTGGTAGTGTATTCTTAATGGACGACTTTGCTAAAGTCATTAAGGGACAAAGGCAAAAATGCAGACTGTAGAAATTATTCTTATTTTTTAAAATATGTATTATAGTTCTCTTTCTCTGCTCTAGCTCTTTGAGATATCAGTACCTTTGACATCAGTACCTGAATTAGTGCCTGTTAAAGTTGCCAACCATACAGGTTGTAAGTGCTTGCCAACAGCTCCCCGCCATCCGTACTCGATTATTAGAAGATCCGTCCAGATCCCAGAAGAAGATCGGTAAGCGTTTCTTATACTTCTTTATGCTTGTTCTTGCCTTGGCTAAAGCCGTGTGTGGAGAATAGTTCATTAATTACAGAGTCATCGCTCTCTCTTCAAGCTCTTTGTCTTTTAGGTTCTAACCCCGATCTACGGGTAATAACTCTTTGGCAAGTATATTTTTTATGAGGTGTTACATGTATATTGCAGTAGGATCAGAAAGTTCAGTGGTCATGAACTCAGCATGTCAAGCTGTGGGCACGTTTGTTCTTAATATGCATAGTCTGATGCAGTTGTAAAACTCTACTCCAGACTCAAATTTGGCATCTGTTCCCTCATTCCAGAACGAGCATTAGATAAAACCCATTTCAGGCTGTTTACATATTTAAGTCACGAAGTTAGGAGGCGGAAAGAAGGCTCCTGGAGTCATTGGGGAGTGGTACAACTATGTGCATCTGATTCTGGCAATTTTTTAAGCCTTCCTCTTAAGTTGACCAAATGGGAAATATTATTTTAAATGAAAAATGACTTAAATTTAATTTGACTAGACATTTTCTTGTGAGTATTTTGTGATTCTTTATGAGACAAATTATGACACCCTCAAGTGTTCTGAAATCAAAGGTAAGAATCATTGATTTGGGGAAAAAGAATTTACTACAGAGAAACAAAGGGCAAATCACAACTATTGAATAAAAATATAAGGTAATTAAGTTGGATACTTAGCTCTTGCAAAAGTAAAGGAGTAAACGCACTGTGTGCGTGCCAAGTAGGAAAGAAAGCTCATAATAAAGGAACATTTATCCTCAAGATTTTCCTGCTGTCCTGGCCAATGTTCTTATCTCCATTTTACAGGCGATAATGCTTAGGAGCTATGTTAGAACACTATTCACTTGGGGTAAATAAGCTCTGTTGACAGCTGATTTACATAGTTTTTAACACCAATCCTCTTAAAAAGATTATACCCTTCCAAAATTACAGTTTGGTTTCCACAGAGAATATTTGTAATTACAGAATTACTATCTAATAACATGCTGTTCATAAATATGAATTAAGCTCCTTAAAAATCTTCACTATTCTCCACTCGGAAATGTATTCAACATTTAAAAAAAAATCTTCCAAAGGTATGATTACCCTTGAAAGCTTTAAAATCTGATTTATTGTTTTCTCCTCCTAGCTGTTCCCATTCCAAGAAACTCTGTCCTGTTGACATGCTCTGGGACAGCAACAAATGTAAATGTGTTTTACAGGAGGAGAATCCACTCGCCGGAATGGAAGGTAATCATAGCAGTGGTGAAATGATAATAGTAATAATAATAATGACAACAATAGCAACTAGTATTTATTGACCAAGCGATCTTGTAAGCCTTTTATACGTATCAACTCATTTAATCCTCCCAATAATCCTATAATGTATGATTGGTATCCCTTTTTTTTTTACAATTACAAAATGGACACACCAAAATGTCTAGTAACTTTCTAGACACACAGCTAAGAGTGATAGAAGCAGTGAGATTCCAGAGACCTCTGTGCTATAATTATATAGTAAGTCTACTGATGCATCATTCTGCTTTTTAATCTTAAAGACCCAAATGATTAGAGCATCCCAAAACACTGAATTTGAAAGGGGATGATAACCTTTAATGAAAGCCACTTCAGAATGAAACACGAGTCAACCACATTTTGCTAAGTTATTTATATAAAAGTCCTACAGGAATGTAAGGTCATTTTGGATGTGTTGGTTTCTTTCAACTGTGTCATGTGAAAACATGCCAATAATTTGAAAAAAATGGGGACTAAGAGAAGACTTCTTCTGAAACGAGGGCAAAGAAAAAGCAAACATGGCTGTTGGGCTCAGGGGAGTTGGAAACCAGATGAGCTAGGCTCTCGTCGCTGCACATAGCTCACAATGCTCTGATTTTTGATTGTGAACATCTGGTTGAACGTGAACCCACTTTTTATTGACTTCTGAGAGAACTTGACGTGATTCCTCTGTAAAGATCGCAAGGAATCATGCAATTTGAACCTTGCTTCTTTCCAGCTATGACCTACAAGCAAGATTAGTAAGGATTAAGCTCTAAGGAATCTGTCCTAGAAACTGTAAATAACAAGCTATTTCCTATGCTTCTGTCTCTCAGCTTCCAAGTGTTTTCATGAAAGCTCGACCCAGGGTTTGAGGGAATCTTAAAGTTCATGTAGTTTAAATGCCCTTGCAGATCTTTTTTAAAAATTGAAGTATAGTTGACTTACAATGTTTCAGGTGTAGAGCAAAGTGATTCAGTGTTATTTCATATGTTTTAAGAAAACCAACGAGACACAATGGGTCACACCATAAAAAGCAAGTCACGCATTTGACCACCATGTTAATGACTGTTGCCACCTAAAATATTATCAACCTTGAACTTCTTTCTCAGGCTAAGAATCCATATTGCTTCAGAGAAGGAAAGTACAATGAACAAAATGAAACACATTGTATAATTTTCTGTAGCAAACATCTTGATGTTAGAATAAAAAACTATTAAATGAGACCAAAATGATCTGTAGCCACATTTATTTTTATCTTTATTTTAAAATTTTTAACTTAATTATCCTATTTTTTAAATTGAAGTATAGTTGACTTACAATGTTTCAGGTGTAGAGCAAAGTGATTCAGTTTTATCTGTATATTCTTTTTCAGATTATTTTCCATTATAAGTTATTGAATATAGTTCCCTGTGCTATACATAAGTCCTGTTGGTTATCTGTTTTATATATAGGAGTGTGTATCTGTTCATCCCAAACTCCTAATTTATCCTCTCCCCCCTTTCCTTTTGGTAACCATAAGTTTGTTTTCTACGTCTGTGAGTCTGTTTCTGTTTTGTAAATAAGTTCATTTGTATCATTTTTCTAGATTCCACATATAAGTGATATCATATGATATTTGCCTTTCTCTGTCTTACTTCGCTGAGTATGATAATCTCTGGGTCCATCCATGTTGCTGCAAATGGCATTATTTCATTCTCCTTTACGACTGAGTAGTATTCCATTGTATATATGTGCCATATCTTCCTTATCCATTCCTCTGTCGATGGACATTGAGGTTGCTTCCATGTCTTGGCTGTTGTAAGTAGTACTAACATTGGGGTGCATGTACCTTTTCAAATCAGAGTTTTCGTCTTTTCTGGATAGATGCCCAGGAGTGGGATTGCTGGGTCATACGGTAACTCTGTAAATGCCCATGCCAATCTTGAATGTCATGTACATCCTTCCCACCAAGTCTTCAGCCTCCTCTGCTAGAAAATACATCAGTCATGGGGGAACTTGACAAACCCACTGAGGCATCCCAGTTACACGGGGCACACTCCTGTTGCTAATAAACTATATTGAACCTGAATCTGTCTCTCTCTCTCTGCCTAGAAGAGTGCTGTCCAGTGGAATTACAGTGAGAGTCACATATGCAACTTACATTTTATGGTACTCACGTTAAAAAGGTTAAAAGAAAGAGATGAAATTAATTTTCATGTTTTACTTAATCTAAAATATAAAAAAATACTCTCATTTCAACCTGCAAGCAATATAAAATGTATCAAGGATATACCCTTCATTCTTTGTGCTAAGTCTTTGAAATCCAGTGTGCATTTTACACTCAGAGCACATCTCAATTCACACTTGCCATTTCCTGCTCATTCGGGCCCGTAGCCAGCATGTTGGACAGCCCAGCTCTAGAGCATCAACTTGTTAGTTCAGCTTTACCCTATAGAACCATGGAAAACCAATCTAATTCTTTCTCCATGTGACCCATTTTTAAACTGTGTTAGAAAGTTATGGTGTGGAATCCAAAACATGGTACAAATGAACTTATTTACAAAACAGAAATAGAGTCACTGATGTAGAAAACAAACTTATGGTTACCAAGGGGGAAGGGGGGGAGGGATACATTGGGAGATTGGGATTGGCATATACACAGTATTATATATAAAATAGATAACTAATAAGGACCTACTGTACAGCACAGGGAACTCTACTCAATAGTCTGTAATGACCTATATGGAAAAAGAATGTAAAAAAGAGTAGATATAGGTATATGTATAACTGATTCACTTTGCTGTACACCTGAAACTAACACGACATTGTAAATCAACTATTCTCCAATAAAAATTTTTTAAAAAAGAAACTTATCGTGGAAAGCTGTGTACATAGCACTTAAAGGCTGTTCTAATCAAGCTTTCCCTGGTACACAGCTCCTGGGAGAGAGATTTGTACTTTGGAGGTTTACATGCAGGACTGCTTTCAAAGGTGAAGGGTCGGGGCAGGACTGGGCAGAGGGGAAAGTTGAACTGTTTTGCAGTCGCTGAGAGCGTTAGCCAGGCCTGTGGGGAGCCGAAACTGGGGCAGCCCGTGGGGGATGCCTCAAATTGAGGCAGAGGGGCTGGGTCCTATGGACTCGTCACTGGACATGGGCTGCCTCAGAGAGGGGATATAACCTTGGGTGAGGCAGCTTCTTTCTGCTGAAGGTAATTCCTGGGGAGGGACTTAGCCGGCGCCCATGTGTGTTGAGGGCGGGGAAGAGTAGTGGAGAAAGAGAGGAGTGCTCTGAGCCGGGACGGGGCGGGGGCGGGGAGTGAGCGCTCAGGGCTGGAAGTGAAAGACCGCAGCGCGTCAGGTTGCTGGAAGACGGTCGGTCAGCGTAGTGGGGACGTTACAGGAGGGGGCTGGGTAGATGTGAGAGAGGAAGCTGGAGAGGTTCACAGGGGACCCTTGTAAAGCGTGTGCCAGAGCTTGGACGTGATGCTAAACGCAAAAGGAAACCACTCAGCTGGTTTAAGTGGACAGTGACAGCACCAGTTACAATTTTAACAAAATCAACCAAGTGACAGTGTACAAGAGGATGGGTTGGCGTGGGGCAGGCAAGGAGGAAGGGGACCTTTTGGGAAGTTGTGGCAATGATGGAAGTGAGAGGCATGGGGTAGCCTGGATCACTTCTGATCACTTCTCATTTTCATCTCCTGCAACTCAGTTAATGTGGGCCAAGTTCATGGTCACTTCTCCAGTGGCTTCATCAGACTGATGACATATATTGAGCTTAGTGTTCACTAAATACTTTTTCTTCCCACACATGTGGCTATTAAGCCAGCTGCCTTTTCTACAATAACTACTCTTCCCTGGATGAGCATATGTGAGTTAGTGAATCCAAGTCCAATTTAATTTCATCTTGTTAGATTCAGGCCATTGCTCTAAACTGTTTTAAAAAACAGACAAACAAACAAGAAGACTAACAATACCAAAAAAAGAAAAAAAAAAATTAGGGAGTCCTGATTCTGGATTTTAAATTCCTCAAGATACCCACAAATTCAAGAATTTACTTGGAAAAATGCCATCCGTTTATTTATTTATTTATTTTTGCGGTACGCGAGCCTCTCACTGCTGTGGCCTCTCCCGTTGCGGAGCACGGGCTCCGGACGCGCAGGCTCAGCGGCCATGGCTCACGGGCCCGGCTGCTCCACGGCATGCGGGATCCTCCCGGACCGGGGCACGAACCCGCGTCCCCTGCATCGGCAGGCGGACTCGCAACCACTGCGCCACCGGGGAAGCCCAGTTTATTAATTTAAAATGATAAGTGGAGCAAGGCTGAGGACCTAACACGTTGATATCCCATCATCAACTTCCCTAGGATTGAAATTGATATGCAATACAATCGGGTATCACCCTTAGCTAGTTACCGCTTCACTCAGCTCTCTGTCACTTTCAAGTTATCTATAAGGATTGAGGTCAGCCACTGCCAACTACCTTGCTGAAGTTCAGCAAATACCTGGTAGACTGTGTTTCCCGGAACCACGGCTCCAAGAATGGAGTTGGGACAGCCTGAAGTGCTCTAAGTGAATCTCTACTGCCACCTAGTGATCCATGCAAATCTTTTAGGAGCTTCTATATAGTCTCATCTTGCCCCAAAGTGACATCTGGCATCTGCATATGGCTTACAAAAGCTTACCTTTTTCCTCTTCACACACTTCAGAATGGAGGATCCTCAGATCTAGCCTTTCAACACCCATTCCACATGAGCCCTCAAAGATCATCAGTCACAAAGCAGTTAAGACTATGAGATTGGATGACATGAGATTGCCATTTTGATATATCATTAATGGCCAGATATTGGCAAGACCATATGCCTTAACCCAATGTCTTGGAATGCTAGATGGGATTCTTCAGAATCTGCATATATCGGCCTGCTTCGGGACCCTTTTATTACAACAAATAAACTCAGCAAATGTTTATCAAGTGCCTATTTTACGCCAGAACGATGAGACCTGATCCCTGTAACCTTTAGGATTTTTTCATTAACAGAGGAAACGTAGAAATAAACAGACAAATGTAAGCAGTACCAGAAAGGACAGAATGGAAATATGCACAGGCTAAGGGCACTTGACTAAATTTGAAGTTGGGAAAGGTATCAGGGGGAAAGGATGACTAGCAAAGGGAATGACAAGGCGAAAAGCATGGGATTGAGAGACCCTGACATATCACAAGAACAGAAAGTACTATAATGTGGTACGGAAGAGCGTAGGATACATGAGAGAGAGACAGAAGATGAGTCTGGGAGGTTAATACGGTCCAGCTCATGGAGGGTCTCTTGTGTCTTGGTGGGGAAATTGAGTCTTATTGGGAAAGAGAGAACCTTTTAAGGTAATTAAAGCAGTAGTAAAGCAGTAGAGCAGGGACTTCCCTGGTGTGGCAGTGGTTAAGAATCCGCCTGCCAATGCAGGGGACACGGGTTTGATTCCTGGTCCGGGAAGATCCCACGTGCCGCAGAGCAGCTAAGCCTGTGCGCCACAACTACTGAGCCTGCGCTCTAGAGCCCACGAGCCACAACTACTGAGCCCTCATGCCTAGAGCCCGTGCTCTGCAACAAGAGAAGCCACCACAATGAGAAGCCCGCGCACCACAGCGAAGAGTAGCCCCCGCTCACAGCAACTAGAGAAAGCCCGCGCACAGCAACGAAAGCTTTACCCAGCACAGCCAAAAATAAATAAATTTTAAAAAAATAAAGCAGTAGAGTGACATGATTAGATTTGCATCTGATATTGTGGAGAATGATTGAAAGGGTAAAACTTGTGGTGAAGTGAGTGAGTGCCATCTGCACAAAAAGTACAAGGTACTGACTGAATTGAGGTAGTGGCAGTGATGATGAAAAAGAACAAATTCAGGGAGGCAGAACTGGGTGGACATGGTAATTAGATTCGACATGGCGGGTGAGTCAAGAGTGATGGCACCATTCGCTAAGTGAGGCAAACGGGGAGAGAAGCAGGTTTGGGGAAGAAACTCAACACTTAACTTTCCTCCCAGCCTTTCAAGAATGCTAAGGTGACGTTGTCAAGTTCTTCCAAAGTTTCTGTCTCTTCTGTTTTTTGCAATGAATTTCAACTCGATGATCAGAATTGGACACGGAGTAGTAGTTATCCAGTTGGTTTGTATATTTTCTAGAAGAAATATCGGTCAGCTAAGTGTGTCAAAAACCTCTCAGACCCTCCTCTCTCAGCTGATCATGTTTTCCAGCAGATGTCTATGGAATCAAAGTTCATTGTCACTGCTGTATCTTTTATATTAGTATTATGATCTGCGGTGAGGAAATACATCACTGTTTCTACCCATAGCCTGGAAGGTGTGAGGTGTATTTTTTGACCAACACCTTTTCCGTTTAGATCACGCTCATCTCCAGGAGCTGGCTCTCTGCGGTCCACACATGAAGTTTGATGAAGATCATTGCGAGTGTGTCTGTAAAACGCCATGTCCCAGAGATCTCATCCAGCACCCAGAAAACTGCAGCTGCATTGAGTGCAGAGAATCTCTGGAGAGCTGCTGCCAGAAGCACAAGATATTTCACCCTGACACGTGCAGGTGAATGGCTTTTGCACTTTCGCCTAAATTTGGCCCATTGACATTTAATGTAAATACCATTTAGATTTGGTGGCATTCCTTGTGAAGCCAATTTTATTGTTCAGTGCCAAGCCCCCTTTTTGATAGTAAAACAGAGGTTTGGCAACTACGGAATAAGTGTATAGAGTGACGATTGATCGTGAAATCAAGAAAATCCTGCCTGCTATTGTTGGCTTATGGATCTTAAGCAAAAACTAAAGTTGATGAAATTTCAACCATTATTATTTCAGATCAGCTGACTCTTTAGCTCAATCTCTCTCTCAATATATATCCACATATGTTTGCTTTTTTTCTTTGAGGAAGGGGATGTCATCGGATTTATATAGCAAGAACTTTACTGATGAATAGAACGCTTAGAAGTTAGCAATTGTGCTTTAATAGATTTTGAAACCATGTGGGGTAACCATCCAGGATTTTATATTGACATTTTAAATATGTATCTGGAAAATTTACTTTGAAAACGTAATCAAATCGGATCAGAGTTTTTCCCTGGAATTTAGTCCTTGATTCTGAATTCTCATGTTTATTTTCTTTTGTAACAGCTGTGAGGACAGATGCCCCTTTCACATGAGAACCTGTGCAAATGGAAAACCAGCATGTCCAAAGCATTGCCGCTTTCCAAAGGAGAAAAGGGCCGCCCATGGGCTCCACGATCGAGAAAAATCCTTGATTCAGCCTTGATCCCCAGTTCCCCATCCCTGTCGTTTTAAACAGCATGCTGCTTTGCCAAGTTGCTGTCACTGTTCCAGGTGTTAGAAAAAAAAAATCCGTTTTACATAGTACTATGGTGAATCCAGGTGGACCTTCCATTAAACACCAGCTGAGGATTCCCTGGCTCTCTGACAGATGTCTTGTAACTGAAGATGCTCTGCACACCAAGGAATGGAGAGTGAAAAAGGTTTGATCATCATGGAATGACAGGTACCACGTGATTAATTACTCAGAGCAGATGAGGCAATTTGCATAGTCTTCAAGTCCTTTGCTAATTGCAACTCTCTTGTGAATTATTCTGATTCTTTCTTATGCTGATTTTGATTTGTATGATCAGCACTGATTATCTGATTACTGTCCAGCTTGTAGTTTTGAGTTTACCAAACTACTGTCTGTTGTTTCATATTTAAGTGTATTTAAAGAAAATAAACACATTATTCAAGCCAGAGAATTTCGTGTGTTATTTAATATGCTACCGCTCTAAATTTTATGCTAAAGAAAAAAATATTTTACAGAGAGAAAGGAATTCAGAAGTGGGAGGTGTGGGAGAGACATGAACACAATAAAACTAGACTCCACTTTTGGGAAACCGAAAGAGTAGCTCTCAGAATGTTTAAGGTTCTAAACGAGGTTAAATAAATGTGACCCCCAAATCAGCTGGACATCAGTCTTTCCTGTGAGATTCAGTTTACCTTGACTTGACCCCCAGTTGAACTTGACTTGATGGAGGAGAGCCCACTGGTGCCCCTGACATCTTTGCGGGTGTATATTTCTTCCGGCCACCTCCAGCTCCACGTTTCTGCACTTATTCAACTATCAGTCTCTTTCACATCTCAGTTCTCAGGGCCGCATGATTCATCTCTCTTTTCCACACCTACCCAAGAAGGGAGCACAAGCCTTTTTCCTTTGCTTTTTCTCTCAAATACTCCCACAAATCACTTGGTGGTGGTGTAGATTTACTGAAAAGTTTGGTAAAACAGAGGGAATTTAGCAGCTCTAGCAGAACTAAGTTACTTAGCAAATAACGTAAAAATTGATGCTCTCCCAAGCATCTTGCATAGATAGGTAGGTAGGTAGGTAGGTAGGTAGATAGATAGATAGATGGTAGATACACACATAATCCATTACATTTATTGCACACTTTTGGAAATAGTTATGTTCATGTTATCTCCCCACTACACTGCTGTGACCTCTTTACGATTGGAACTGTGTCCTGATCACACTTGTGTAACCCAAGTTTCTCAGGCCAGACCGTGTGGAGCAGTACAATAATAAGGAGATAAAGAACGATCAACAGAGCAAAAAATTGTATTGTTTTTCCTGGAGCCGCATGGTAGAATGGTTGGATCCTGTCCCAAATTCCTGCCCTTCCTCCCTTAGGGTTCCTAAGCAGTTCCCGAGTTCTCCCCTCCTTTGCTGAAGTTCTCTCAGAGCCTGTGGCTCTGGGCCCTCTGCTTCCTTCCTGGCCTTAGCTCTCAGCCCCTACCTACCCTGGGGACACAGCTGATCTTGACCTTGCCTGGGACTAGTCCCCACAGTGCAGCCATTACCATGGCCTCATCATTTACTGGTGTTGGCCTAATCACTCCTGTCCTGTCACTGTCGCTTTTGTCCTCACTTTATGACCTTGATGTCAATGGGCCTTCTTTCTTCCAGTTGTACTATCTGATTCTCAGGCTTCTGAAAGGGCTCACAGGTAACTTAGTTTCTTAAATGTATTAGCATTCAGCTTCTCGCTCTGTCCCTTCATTCAGTTTCTACCACTCTCTCCTCCTCAGTAGTATTTGGTTAAATTCCCTTGAGAGCTGGGGCAGCAGACGGTCCAAGGGACACTGCTCAATTAGAGTCACTTTGCTCATCTTGACTGGTTAAAAAGAGAGGTCGAATCCCAGACAAGGAGAAAAGACTTGAGTTGAAGGACAGGCTCTGCCACTTAATTGCATTATGAGGCCAAGCCACCTCATGGTGCCTTAGCTTCCTCTCCTGCTAAATGCATGAGCGATAATGTCATCTCCCTGTATCTCAGAGTTGTTAATTTCACTCCATAAATGAAAACAATTTGAAAAATACAATGTACTTTACATATTAAAGGGATTATCCGCCAAAAGAGAAGCATGACTGTGAGCAAAATTCTTGGCTTATACTGGATTCCTGGATCTGCCCTAAAGCCAACGCAAACCACATTTTGGTTAGTGGCTCTGGCTTCCTAATTGCCGTTTAGATGGAGATGGTATAGGGAATTCTGGACAAAACTATATGAGATCTGGCTTTCCACTTCCAAAACCTGTCCCCCTGCTTTCTCCCCAACCATCACTAACCACCAGGAGCCTTGGACTTGGATCCCTGAGGCTAGGTCTCGGCTGGGATGGAGCGGGTCCTTAGGGTGGAGGTGGCGGAACTGGCCTATTGCCTTATTAGCGTTCACTGGTCATCGTACAGGAATATTTGTCATACTAATAGCTTTGGAAAGTGAGCTGCAATTTTTCAACCCACAAAATTGTGTTGCAAAATAAAATTATGTGAGAAAGCCCCGAGAGCTTAAAGCAAACACAATAAATGCCAGCGATGCATGATGTCCCCGATTATCTAAGCCACAGGCCAGAAAATGCATTAATAGGACAGCACAGATCATAAATCTGTGACTACAGCAGTGTGGTGGGAGACCCTTTGGAGGTGGAAACAGATTGGATGCCATAATGGTCAGAGTTGGGTGAGATTAAAATACTGCCTGAGATACTTGACAAAGGAGATGACACAAATAACCCATTTTAAGACTTTTAAGGAAAGAAAGAGTTGGGTGAAAATTGTGAGCTTAATGGATTTGGTCATTTGCCCAACGAGAGCTGGACTTTGTCTAATGTACTCATAATCCTCAGTGTGGGAACAATGTCTTGCAGGTAGTGGGTGCCTAATCAATAATTATTTAGTTAATAGTGAGGTATTGATTCTGTGACCAGTGAATGGGAACTCGTCTGCCACTGGAATGCCCAAGACGAACTCTTATTCTCCAGGGCTTCTCTCCAGGTGGCTTTTCATCATTCAGTATCTTGCCTGAGTTTCTTCACAGCGTAGCCACTGGCTTTCAAGAGGAGAGCTTCCAACAGGACATGCCTCAGTGCATAAGCACGTATTAAGCTTCCGCTGTATCTCATTTACTGATGTCCCATTGGCCAAGTGAGTCACATGGCCAAGCCTAGAGTTGCTGTGGGAAGGGATGAGACAAGGGTGTGAACATAGGAAAGTGGTTCATTGAAGGCCACCATGTTAACAGTCTCCCACAGGGTTGCTTCCTGTCTCTAGCCACACATGGAAACCTGTTAGTCTCTATCGTTTTACAAGAGCTGGACCCTCGTCAGTGTCTTCCTGCTTCCACATACAGAGTACAGGACCTATGTGGCTTGGTTCTGATCACCATTTTGCACTTTGGTTCTGCTTCTGATACATGGCAGTATTTAGGGTCTTCTTTTAATCACAGCTATAACGTGAATTTTCTCATTTATGTCTCTTGTTTTTCTTTTTGAAGCACAATGAGACGAGAGGAATCTCAAAATATTAATTGAAAATGTCATCTTGGCTGGAAGTCTGGCTCAGCATCAAATCCATTTTCCGGAGTAAGATCCTCTGTCAGTTTACTCCAGCCTGCCCTGGAAATACCACCCGTCTCCTATCTGAACCCTTCCCCTTCTCTCCCGCTGTGAAACTGCACAACAGCATTCACCGGACAGTCAGCGTCTGTCTCTGTACCCTGGTCACGTTGTTCTTGGAATAATCTTGCTCCCAGCAGTTGCGTGAGCACTCTTTGCTTCCACGAGCTAAGTGCTGGCAGCCAGAAATACTCTTTCCCCCTGAACTCCCAGCATTTTTCTTGTATTTCTTTTGTGGCATTTATCGCTTCCTACCTTTTATCATAGATATTTACATATGCCTTAACTTTGCCTTGTTTCCTTGCTGGTAAAGCTCATGCCAGTTTTTCCCTGCCTTGTGCCTTATATATATAGATAGTGGGTTCTCCATACAAATTCATTGCCTTCCCACTCCAAAATTATCCAAGAGCTAATTTACGTATGAATTTGCAAAGAGTTGAATTGCAAGAGAAGGTGATAGCTACTTGTATTTTATACCTTCTCCATTTATAGGTCATTTTATACTACCACGGGTACTGATTGCCCTCAGAGTCTATTAAGTGCAATCGGAAGGCACTGCGTGTTAAGTATTTTAGTCTAACTTTAGTGGTTTATAAGAAAATTCTCTAAAGACATACCCCGATGCCATACATTTAGGCAGCACACTATAATTAGAATTATCCCCAGATTTATAGCTTCATCCTGCTGCTACAACTTTCTTTTGACGTTTAGAAAATAGCCTTAAATGGTGACCTTAAGGTTTAACTGACTAAAAGTGGAGTCTCACACCCATGTGAGATTGTGAACCATGTACGGAATCATGATTTATTTGCCTTTTAATGTTCAGTGCCTAGATCAGAGACGAACATGATGAATGTTCAATGTTTTCAGACTTTGTTGGAACCATAGACTTTGTTGGAAGAGCCTGTCGGTTTGTCAACCCCTCCACCGCAGAGACTCGGCGACAGGGTGCCTTTATTAATATCTATTTATAAAGGTCAGCCTATTCTACAGTATTTAAAATACAAAGAACCTTTCAAGAAAAGTAGATTGCTTTTTACCATTGGTGAAAGGTATATAAAAGCTAGAAAAGATGAAAAGCTTTTAAAACACACTATGTTTAATATTCCCTGTATTCCCCACAAAGCCTTTTATAGACTAGGCACTCAGTAAATGTTTCTTTTTTTTTTTTTTTTTTTTTTTTTTTGCGGTACGCGGGCCTCTCACTGCCGT
>NC_041220.1:158470372-158504328 GCF_002837175.3 Physeter macrocephalus | reverse complement strand
GCGGAGCACGGGCTCCGGACGCGCAGGCCCGGCGGCCACGGCTCACGGGCCCAGCCGCTCCGCGGCACGTGGGATCCTCCCGGACCGGGGCACGAACCCGCGTCCCCTGCGTCGGCAGGCGGACTCTCGACCACTGCGCCACCACGGAAGCCCTCAGTAAATGTTTGATGATAAAGATGGAAAATACTTATTCTCTTTTGAAAATAGCTCATACATTTTTTGAAGGAGTATTGGCGTCAGGATCTTAGAAGATTCATGGTAGAATTTCAAACGTGTATTGTGATCAGCACAATGGCAGTGGCAAGCCAGGAGTTCAATAAATGAGGCTTAACCCTCACTTCTGCAATACTTTCCAGGATTTCTACACAGTAGTTATTGTCTTAATACCTATTGCGAAGATGAAGAGACCAAAGCAATGCTGCACCACCTGGTAGTGCTGGTGTTGTCTGTGAAACCAACTGCAAATTGTTAAGCTTGAATAAATATCCTTGAGTCTTCATCACTTTTATTCTCTAATGCTTCAATATTAACACAGGGCAGAGTATCTATTCCCACTTGAGCCTTACTCATTAAAGTTAGCTCATTAACACACTTTGAATTCTACAAACAAAGTGCTCTTTTTTTAAAATATATATATATATTTTAAATTTATTTATTTTTGGCTGCATTGGGCCTTCTGTAGTTGCAGCGAGCTGCAACTACAGCTCGCTGTTGTTGCACTGGCTTTCTGTAGTTGCAGCGAGCTGGGGCCCCTCTTCGTTGCGGTGCGCAGGCTTCTCATTGCGGTGGCTTCTCTTGTTGCGGAGCACGGACTCTAGGCACGCAGGCTCAGTAGTTGTCGCGCACGGGCTTAGCTGCTCTGCGGCATGTGGGATCTTCCCGGACCAGGGCTCGAACCCGTGTTCCCTGCATTGGCAGGCAGATTCTTAACCACTGTGCCACCAGGGAAGCCCCAAAGTGCTCTTTGAATTATAGCAGTGCACTGTAATTTTTATAAGGCACACCCCTTGAAATTTTTTCAATACATTTAATTGGGTATATGTGTCAGGAATTGTGCAGGCATAGAATAAAGAAATTCATTAATACAGCTAAAACTTATTCAATGTCTAGTACCAGGAACAGACCCAGCTTCTGCTTACTCCCTGGCTGGGAAGGCAGACATTTAACAAGCAAATACAAATGCCAATTTTCAGAAAGCAGTCCATGTGAGATCCCAAGAAGACACAAGTCTCCAAGGATCAGGTTGAGGAAGAAGGCGGGGGAGGGGGTGTGAGGGGGAACAGGCAAACAAATCGAATATCATCTGATAAACGCTATACCAGCATATGGCCAAAGTGCTGTCAAAATACAAAAGAGGGAGGATTTAATTCTCTCTAGAAGTTTGGGTAGGGCATCAGAAAGGAGCCGAAATCTTCAGGGATGAACAGGCTTTCTACAGGCTTAAAATGGGTGCTGGTAACGATGGTGGTGATGGTGCTCAGGGAGGCATTTGCTCGGCTGGGGAACCCTGTGTACCCACTGTGAGGGGTGGATGACCATCAGACCACTTCCAGTGATTCATTAGCCTCTTGGCCAAGCACCACCATAGCCAGCTGAACCAGTTTGAATGGGAGTTGATATTTCAGGTCAGAGCTCAGATTTTTTTCCTCCAGAGTGGAGGGTTGCCAGGTAGAATGAAACATGCCCAGTTAAATCTGAATTTCAGATAAACAACGAATAATTTTTTAGTAAAGACCCCAATATTTGGGACATACTTATATTAAAATATATTTGTTTCTTTGAAATTCAAATTACTAAAAACTTTGATTTGACTTTTTATTTGTGTATTTTATTTACTACATCAGGCAATCCTACCAGTGGTAAGAAACTGGCGGGTCTGCTGTGGCACAGATAATAAATAACAAAACAAAACGCCACCATAACCCCAGCTTTCTGTAGCCTTCCCAGCCAAAAGTCTCTCCAACTGGAAGCCAGAGAGAACAAGCTTCCAGAAAAGAGACGCTGTACCTAGACAACCAAGGCGCGAACCCACACGACGGTCCGCAAGACCCGCGTTTAGAAGTGCGGTGCATCCTGGGAGTGAGTTTTCTAAGTTCGGATTCGCCTCCGAAGGCCACGGGACTACAACTCCCAGGAGCGCCAAAGGGTCGCTGCGAGGCACGCTGGGAGTACTGGTTTTTACCCCGTCGAAGGGTCCTGGTGGGCTGCTTGGGTAACAAGAGGCCAAGGCCGATTTTTAGAGAATCTCAATATTAAGAATTCATATAAAAGGTTAAACCGAGGATTAGTGCTTTCAATACAGAGAAAACAAGTCTTCCGGAACATAGTGGCAACCGTGCAGGCGCCCGCTGACGTTACACCCCGCGCTGAAGGGTGGGGACTGAGCGTCGCTCCTGCACCTGACCCCAGCGCCTCTTTGTGATTGGCTGTTCCGGGGGCGCGGCGCTCGGGCGCGGACGCCCCTGAATGGTGCTTCGGGGCAGCGGGGCGGGACTCCGGCTGCAGCCGCGGGAGGTCCGGACACTGGCGGCCATGGGACTCGCTGGTAAGTGCGTGTCTGAGCTTCCCGCGCCGGTACTCCCTGCCGCTTCCAGATGGGACTGAGCTGCCCTCAGGGGAGCGTGGCCGACGGTGGAGGGGGCGAAGCCGACCCGGCTTGAGGCTCGGAGGTCGGGGTCGAGGGTCTCCGGAGTCGAGTGGGGCTGAGGGTGCGCTGGGGCGGCCGAGCTGTAGCCGGTTTCGCGTCGGCTAAGGCGGGCGGGGCGAACGCCTCTGGGACTCCCGGCCTCGACCTCCTGCTCGCTCTTTGGCCGTTTTCCTCCCTTTGGGCCTGGCGAGACCCGGCCTGACTGCGCCGGGGTCGCTGACTGAGCGGGGCCATCCCTTCCTTGGCCCTGGCGCTCCCCAGCGACCCCTCAGCGAGTGAAGCTGGAACGGCGCTCGGCGGGTGGGTGGAAGCACCGTCCTCTTGACCCCAAGCCCCCGCCGGGACACCCTAAGGCTTCTCGGGAGTCTCTGCTGATGATAACTGTCTAGGAACTTGTTGACCGTGGCCGTGGACTTTACGGCCATCTCGCATTTGCCACTTAAGTGGCTGGGTGGGGACCTTGGACCGATCGCTCAACTTGTCTGGCTTCTCATTTGTAAAATAAGAGAGGTATTCACTAGATCTCCAAGCCATTCGTCAACTTTAAAATTTTAAGATTCTGTGATTGTGCCCTTTGTTGAGCTTTTACCCCGTGAAAGTGTTAGGCGTGATAACCGTGATAGGCACATTTCTCACAGAACGTTGCAGGTTAATGACAGAACTTTAAATGATTTCATTTGGTGTTTTACCGTTTTCGTTATCATTCATTTTTAAAAATTGAGTGGAACTGGAAATTCGGGCTTAGGTGACAAACCACAGTAAGAAAACGTTCGTGAAGCCACTTAAAAGTACAGACTTGAAGAATCTTATGATTTGGTAATGTTGAATTGTAGTTAGCAAATTCAGCTCAACAAACACTCATTGAGTATTTCTGAGACAGTACTTAAAATAAACATGACTTTGTTGGAGAGAATAGACTTTGCTCAAGCTGTTACTTTGCATTTTCCGAGTTTGCGGTGAAATCAGAAACTCAGACCTTTAGGATGGCTTCCCATTGTATAGTTGAGTTTCTGGAGGCATGGATATCTCATTTGGAAAGCTGAGAAGGAGTTTCACTCACTTTCCAAGATTCTCTTTAGCTTTAAATGTCTAAGAATCTGTAATCATGCTGAATATTGAGTTGATGATTTTTGCGCTGATGATCTCGGGGACACCTGAGCCGAACATTTCCTACTTTAGAGGTAGAAGATGGCCCCAGATCCAGCACGTCTCTAGTTTAGTTTTTATCTTTCGATTCCAAACTGAAAGGAGGGACACTCATGGAGGGAAGATATACATAACTGAAAGTGTAAGAAAGTGAGGGGAACCGTTTGATTATCACCATTCTCGAATAAGGAAGGAGAAAATAAGGTCTGTGGCATGTGCTACAGGTGACACTTTAAAAAGCTGCTCTCAAAAGACAGTTCTAACTCCAGGTATATTTTAGTGTAAACCACAGACTTAATACTAGCGAACTTGATGAGATTCTTTGAGTCCATGGCTAAGCTCTAAAGTGAGGTTAGCAAACCTTTTCTGTAAAGAGCCGTATGTTTTATCATTTGAATGAACTGGTTTGTTAAGATGGCAAAGTATTCTATACTTTGGTGTAACAAACATTATTTAAGATTATGTGTAGCAGCATTTTTAGAGCAAAGTTAAGATAAAGGACATTGCAGAGTCTAGTTTTGTTGTATGACACACAGTAAGTGCTAAGCAAGTAAATGCTGTCACATGCATGAATTCATCATGTGCTTTGTTTTATTTCTACGGGAAAAGCTAACAGATTAACATTAAAAGAATATTTATGTCTGGATTTGGAGTGTGGAATGTATTTTGTCTCTGAGCTTAGATCCTGTTTACTCTCTCTTTCAGGTACTAGAGGACACATATCTTAACTGGGTTGCCCTAAGGACTAATGCCTAAACCATCTCAGCATGGCCTATAGAGGAGGAGGTGGGGATGGCCAGCATCCCTCAGCTTCACTCTCCTATGTCAGCCCTGGACGTCTTTCCACGTGTAGAACCTGTACCCATAATATATGCATGGTGTCGGACTTTTTCTACCCAAATATGGGAGGCGTGGAAGGCCACATTTACCAGCTCTCTCAGTGCCTGATTGAAAGAGGGCACAAGGTCATAATTGTCACGCATGCTTATGGAAATCGCAAAGGCATCCGTTACCTCACTAATGGCCTCAAAGTCTATTACTTGCCTCTGAAAGTCATGTACAACCAATCTACGGCCACGACCCTCTTTCACAGTCTGCCATTGCTCAGGTACATATTTGTTCGGGAGAGAGTCACGATAATCCATTCACATAGTTCCTTTTCTGCCATGGCCCATGATGCCCTCTTCCACGCCAAGACAATGGGCCTCCAGACAGTCTTCACGGACCACTCCCTTTTTGGATTTGCTGATGTCAGCTCGGTGCTTACAAACAAGCTTCTAACTGTGTCTCTTTGTGACACAAACCACATAATTTGTGTCTCTTACACTAGTAAGGAAAACACTGTGCTAAGAGCAGCACTGAATCCTGAAATAGTGTCCGTCATCCCTAATGCTGTAGATCCTACTGACTTCACTCCAGACCCATTTAGAAGGCATGATAGTGTAATAACTATTGTTGTTGTCAGCAGACTTGTTTACAGAAAAGGTAATGAAATGATAGCTACAAGTGCACTGCACAGCCTTTTTTTTTCCTTGTAGAAAGCTGTTGAATATTTGTGTTATAATGATTGTTGGGCTTTTTGTTTTGTTTTATGCTTTTATAACGACTTCTGCGTTAAATATAGCAAAGAAGGGTCTAATAATGTTTTATACATCTTAAAGAAGAAATTTCTGGAACAGTGGTAAATGCTATTCCCAGCCCCAGCACCACCCACCCCCAATGTTTTCATAGTTACTTAAAAGGAAAAACAGTAACCTGACGTTGTTTAATAGGTCAGGTCTCTTAAAAATTTCCGTACACATGCAGTAGGAAGTACAGGGCCCAGACCATCACATAACCCTTTCTTTTCATTGCAGATATTTTGAAAACTAAGAAAATCACAAGGGTGAAAACTAAAGTCAGCTGTAACTGTATTATTCAGGGATGACCCTAATGAACGTTTGATTGCTAGCTTTCCTGTCGTTTTTATGCATACACTCAAAAGTCAGTGAGCTTGTTCTGCACATTACTGTTTTGTAGCTTGCTTATTTCCTTTAGTCGTAGGTAAGACATTAATAATGAATTGGCACGTAAGTGCTAAAGGGGGGGTCAGATAGCCCAGAGTCCGATCCTGGCTCCGTCCTCCTGTGTGATCGAAGACAAGCCACTTGACATCTCCAAGTCTCCGTTTTTTTCTCGTGTGTGATTTGGGCAACAGTGGTAATCTTGTGAGGTTCACTGATGGTTCCTGTACAGTACTTAACCCCCTTTGTACTCGGTATGTGTCTGCAGTGCACAAGGAGGATTGTTTCAGTGCCTCTGCAACACTTCATGGATGCCACGGTCGAATTTGCAGAGCCTTGCTGACTAAAAGTCTGAAGCAGTCCAGTTATTCAAAACATAAATGGTTTTCTGGATGGTATTTGAGAACCTGTCCAGCAATCAAAATTGGCACTGAAAGTGGGGAATTGTTACAAAGATAATATGTAACCCCCGCCTTTAAAATATTTTAATTTACTCAAAATATTATTACCATGCACTGAATCACCAATAATTTGATTTAGGCCTGCAGGCTTACGAGTACTGGTCCACTGATTTGAGCTGCATCATCTTTCTTGCACAGTCACCTTCAAAAAGCATAACTTAACAGTTGCCAGTTTGGGTCTCTTAAATGTGGTGAGAACCTAAAGGCATATGAAGTAATGTACTTCTGGATTTTTCATTTGTTTTTGATCTTATACGGTGGTTCAGGATATCCCCTAATCTGACAAGGGTTTTTTTTTTTTACTGTGTCTTTACTGAATTTTTCATACCGTTCAGCTTAGTTTCACAGAAACTCATTTTGTCCATTTATGTGCTATTTAAATACCGTAACAAGTATAATAAAATAGGCATCAGACAGATTTGTGGACAAATGCAGCTGATTCTTGGTAAGCATGAAGCTCAGCGGTGGAATCAGAAGTGTCCCAGTGTACTAGGGAGTGGCCTAAAATCCAGATGTGGGCCTTGATCAGGATGCTTTACCTTTAAAATGGAGAGCCTTGGTCCATGCGGTGATCCACTAAGCGGAGGTTGGTGAGAAAACTTCGACTGAACTGCATTTTGGGGGGTGAAGGCAATGAAATGCTTCCATTCCTTACTTGAAGAAGATGTGAATGGAGCAGCATTCTGTGTTCTGAATCCCTCTTGGGATATTGGTGATGTGTTTGTTGTAACTTAAGAAATGTGCCTATTTTGTTTTTTCACCAAATAATATACCTTTGTGAGATAGATAGCTGAGAAAGCATATGATGCATGCATGGTCAAGGATCAGAGCAAAATTAACTTACCTGTTCAAAGGTTGAACCTGTTACCTTTACTTCACCAACTATGGTGTTTTAACCAGCTGAGCTAACCACCAGTGAGTGAAGGTACAGCCTTTCCTGTTCTCAATTCAGTCATTTAACAAATATTTATCAAACCCTCTCCGTATGCCAGGTACTGTGCAAAAAGTAACATTCTGAGAAGGAATGGCCACATCTGTAGCCCAAAAGTGAGTAGTTGTATTAATGGTCCATTAATTATTAATAATTTCTTTAGGAGGTGTTCATTTGGAGCAGATATCAAAGGCCACTGGAATGTATTAAGTAAGAGAGAATAAATCAAAAGTCCTATTACCCAGGATCCCTGGCCTCTTCCCTCTTCCATTGAGCCTGTTTTGCTCTCAGGCAGGGTATAGCAGCGCTCACGTGCAGTGCAGACATGCCCCACTTCTTGCTCTAGTGCTAATGATGACTTACATTTATATTCTGCAGTTGATAAAGCCTGTACATGGTACAGTACCTCACTTGACCCTCCCAGCAACTGTAGGGTAGATGTTATCTGCATGTAACAGACAAAGAAACTGAGTCTCAGAGGGGGTAAGTAACTCACCTAGGTTGCACAGTAAGTAACAGAGATGGCAAGCCTGAGGTGAGCTCTTCTCGAGTTAAGGTCTCCTGTTCCCTCCACCCTCAGGCAAGCCACCATTATCCTAGGTATAGATTCAGAAGATTCTGTTAGGCTGTGCTTTACAAGCGCTTCAGATCAGAGCTTTTCTTGTCCATTTTGTGAGAATATGGCAATTGAAAGTCCTTTGGTATGTTTCATTGTGTTAGACTCTTGTTAGAGGCACCAGAACATTTCTTATTATGGGGAGAAAAAAACCTTTATTCTTAGAATAATAATATAGATCATTAATAATATTAATCGGTTCCGTTTCTTTTAAAGTACTTGTCAGAATTAAATAGCAATGCATTTAAAGCCCATCGCCTGGTATAGTAAACCCTCAGTAATTGTAGCTGTTGTTACTAATTATGATTATTGCTCTATATGTGGGGTTTTGGTTTTTGTTCATTGAAAGAATGGATTCTTAACCTGTGTATTAGAAGGGAGAGAGGGCAAGGAGGGAGGGGAAGGAAAGAATTAGGAGGTTACTTGTTAAAAGTCATTAAGACACCTCCTGGTTTATCTAAAAATCCAGTTGATGGACTTGGTCATAAACTTGAAACAAAGATAGCTAAGATTTTAATGAGAAGCTTTCATAATTCAGAAAAGCCACGTGTGAATTTATGTTTGCTAATGCGATCATATTTTGAAAATACTAGCAGAGTTTACTTAATAAATCCTACTTTGAATTATTTAATAAAAATGACCCTATATATATTATTTCTCCTACCATCTTTTAAATAATTGATCTGCCTGTATTTGGGAAGATTGATAGAAGAAGTGCAGTTCTTATGTATGTGTGTGTATGCATTTCTTAACCTTTAACTGGCTTATTTTACATTTACTTTTGAATGTGTATGATTTGTACTTGTTAATGAGCTAAATTCTTAAACATCAACACTACTGTCACTTTGGATTTCTACTTTCAGACTAGTAGGGAATGATTTATTTGGCTGCTTTATATTACCTAAGGTTGTATTTACATATTATAAGAAAGTTTCATTAAAAAGAAAAAAAAAAGGACCAAGATGCACCCTTTTGTTCTACAGACTGTAATGATCTGGCAGTGGAGGTCCTGCCACCTTCATTCACTGTCATTCGGGGGAAGTGGGCTGTAGCAGATTTGGATGGACTATTACAAATTTTGCTAACACCCTAGTGTTCACTGCAAAATCCTCTGTACAAACTGCATCCTCAACAAAATGGAGGCAGCAGTCATATTTTACTGCTTAGCCCTTTCCTATAGTAGGAAGTAGAATCATAACGCTGGTAGAATTGTGTAGGTGAAAGAGACCTTGGACTTCAGGTACATCGGTCTGTTCGTTTTCTCTTATAAGGAAACTCCCATTATCAAAGAGTTTGCTCGTAAAAAGGCTGGGTCAAGACCCAGATCTCCAGTCAACTCTCCTGCTCTGCAGAAAATTTAAACTGAAATGTAAGCCACCTCAAATGCCATTTTTTAGCAGTAGGTGTTGTGTAAACACAGGTGAATAACCTAGAACACAATGTTGAAACGAAACAGAATAGTCCACGAACTGGGTGTGTGGAAGGTACCCATGGGTGTCAGTGTATATATCCGCAGGAACTCTTGGGGGACCCCTGGCAGTTTGTGAACGATTCCACCATTCCAGGAAAGGTTTAAGAGAATTTGTTTCTCAACTTAAGTAAGGGAGGCATGACTAATATTACCTTGCAAAGTGAGTGCATTCTCAGAAGTTCTGATAAAATTTTTTTTAAGGTTAATTATTGATAACTCCAACATTCAACTTGATGTTTTCAGGGACCGATTTGCTTAGTGGTATAATACCTGAACTCTGTCAGAAATATCCCAATTTAAATTTCATAATTGGAGGAGAGGGACCAAAGAGAGTCATTTTGGAAGAAGTACGGGAAAGATACCAGCTCCATGACAGGTATTGATGGATTCCATATTGTCTTGGGTGAGAAAATATCAGTTACCTAAAATTGGTTTTGGCTACATGCCTGCATTAAGTGGGCTGCTTCTCCTACATGTGCTTGATCTAAAAATGTAATGCAAGGCCTATTTAAGAAAAATTGTATAAAATGGGGAACCCTAGTTAAGGAATTCATAATTTTATTTTTTCTGTTAGCCCAACATTATTTGACTTTAGGGGCCACTGGTTGGGGCACCCGAGAATGCACAGAAAAACAACTATTTGATTGGAAATGTTTGCAGATTCTCAAGCCATACTGAGTTGTGATTTAAATAGCACGGCCCAAGTCATGTTAATTGCTCTGCATGTACAGATTCGAACATTTCTCTTCCTCGGTAACTTAGTTAACGTGAGCTGTGTGCATGTGAAGCATCAATTTAAGAGGGACATTTTCCTGTTTAGAAACGACACTTTAACATTTACTCGTCAAAGTGTATTAACATTTTCATTGAATGCAGACTGATTTTGGAGAAGATGAAATTTGATCTGTGTGACAAAAGTTAGAAATATGTTAGCTGTACAAGCTTTAACCAAACAGCTTTATATGACTTTCTTTTAGATCAGAGTTGGGTGATATTAATCTTTTGAAATGGAAAACATTAGAAGCAGTAAGAATCTAAGTATAATATGAATAGCACACTTGGCTTATAAATGGCATTTCTTTTGTAGCGTGATTTTTACTCCCCTCTTTTTTCTCTCTTTTCAAAAATCAGAGTGCGTCTCTTGGGAGCCTTAGAACACAAAGATGTTAGAAATGTCTTAGTTCAAGGACATATTTTTCTTAATACTTCCCTTACTGAAGCATTCTGCATGGCAATTGTGGAAGCAGCCAGTTGTGGTTTACAGGTAAAAAGCTTTGAGGGCTTATTACATTGTTGGGGTTTCTGTATTTGTATTTTGAAAAATAATCGGATGCAGTCTGTAATATTTTTTTAAATTGGTATTGTTTATTTTCCTGAGAGATGAATTATGGTGGATCACATGTTCTTTTTTTCTTTTTAAGGTTGTAAGTACCAGGGTTGGTGGAATTCCTGAAGTACTTCCAGAAAATCTTATCATTTTATGTGAGCCTTCTGTAAAATCTTTGTGTGAGGGATTGGAAAAAGCTGTTTCCCAACTGAAGTCAGGAGCATTGCCGCCTCCAGAAAATATCCACAACATCGTAAAGACTTTCTATACCTGGAGGAATGTTGCGGAGAGAACTGAAAAAGTATGTCACATGCTAAGAGAAGGGTATTTGAAGATTGTGTCTTGAATTCTTACTTGATGTTTCACTTACACACTTGCTTCTTTTACATAGGTTTACCGTTTGTGCTCTATTGCTTAAGTTTGTGAAGTCTCTTCCAAATGAAAAGAAGTGAATTCTGTATTACTTCTGGTATATGTTAGGCTCAGTTTCTAGTCAAATCATTGCATTTGACATCTGAAAATAGCAGTAATGCAGTATCTAGACCTTTCATTAAACCTGGGCATGCAGGAGTTACAAAATTCTCTAGAAGTCACAACAATTAGAGGCAAAACTAATATTAAGATCTACTCTTAGACATTTTCTTGAGGCTCTTTATAATTCTAAAGCATATAGGTCTATTAGAAAATATATGGTTTTGCTTAGCCCGATTGTGGCAGCTTTATAAGTTACAAATATTTAATCCAGGCTACTTCCTAAAACTCCCGTGTCACTTTTGCTAGCTGCTGTGATTTTTCTACAGGAGGGGGATTTTTGCATCTTTGGGCTGATTGAGAACATAGTAAGTTAGAATTCAAAAAGCACGTGACAAATGTTGGAGATAGGATCACAAATAAAAAGCAGCAGTAGAAAATTGGTAAAAGGACAGGTGCAGGAAATAGGTTAATGCCCTTAGGTGGGAGAGTACAGTTGTGGGAAATGCTTCCCTATTTCGAGGTCAGGACTTCATTTATTCTACTCAGTTGTGCCCTTTGTTTAAGTACCTCTCATGACTTTGTCTACCTCCTGCCTCTTATTATCACATAGCAAGCTGGATGGAAGCGCTGTGCTTCTTAGAAATTGTGACCCAGAAAGAACAGGCAGTTGGGAGCGTGGAGAAGGTAGTGCTTTATACTCTCATTGTATTCAGTGGAGCAACTAGTTTCTAGCCCAAAGTAGAGAGCAAGATGGAGCCGAGTAAGCAGAAAGGCTTTCTTACTTGGTTTAAATTGTACATTCCCGTACGTAAGGTGAGCCCCGATTTGAATGGAAATGCAACAAAACTCTTTTTATCTCTAAAAGTCGTCATACCCAGTTTGCATTGAAACATGAGAAATTTGCATTAACAAACAGTTTTGACTGAAATAGCTCTGAGATAGCCACTTTCTAGAAGTTTTGCAATCGCGCCACCCGTATGAAGTAAGTACATTTCCTTGTTTCCCTTTGGAAGTTGGGGCGCAGCACTGATTACCTGCTGGGAGCGTGTGGCAGCATCGCCCGGGAGCCTTTTCGGGCTCTGTCCAGTTCATCTTCCTGTGCCCACTGCTGGATTCTAAAGTGACCCTTTAGGAGCAGAGGGGATATGGGAATGGAGGGCAGGGGTATTTGCTTAGGCAGGTTTTTTCAGTGAAACCCACCCTGACTGAGGACCACATCTCTGTAATTGTGCCTTTACCCTCTTGATCAATGTCATGTAAGTCTCAGAAGTTTGCGCTGTTGTAGATAATAAGTTTGGGGCCAAGAACTACGGTGACAGTTTGTCAGCTTGTGTTAAAGGAGCGCATTAGGGTTTTTTTAAAAACCACAAATTTTCTTTTAGTTAAGCTTAAAGTAATAGTAGGACGTCTGTATTGTTTTCAATTTTACACTCTGGCGATCTATAGTATACATTCCAAAAAAACGTTAATCCTCGTCCCTAATGGATTGTCCTCCCTGTCATTCTCTCCATAGTAGCAAATTGTTATTTTGTCACTTGAGATCATAAATTAACTGACTTAGAAATAAAGGTGGACACACGGGTGAGTTTGTGGTTGCTCTTTTTTTTTTTTTTTTTTTTTGCGGTACGCGGGCCTCTCACCGTTGTGGCCTCTCCCGTTGCGGAGCACAGGCTCCGGACGCGCAGGCCCAGCGGCCAGGGCTCACGGGCCCAGCCGCTCCGCGGCACGTGGGATCTTCCCGGACCGGGGCACGAACCCGTGTCCCCTGCATCGGCAGGCGGACTCTCAACCACTGCGCCACCAGGGAAGCCCCCTGTAGTTGCTCTTTTAATTCTACCTGTTCCACACAGGATGTTTGATCCCTTTCAACTCCTTAGTTTAACTGCTATTTAGAAAAATTGATCAAGAAATTAAATCAGCGTTCATGCTGGAAACATACCTTTTCATTTATAATTCGCCAGTCTCAGCATAACGCTCGACATAATTCTGACTACGGTGTATTCCAAATGTCCTCGGGGTAGAGGAGCTAGATGAAAACAGCCCCTACCTTTCAGAGGCCGTTGACCTTTAGGACTTGCTCTGAACGTCAGAACTTTCTTGAGTTCAAAAGGAGATGGTTTACAGGTCTGATAACGTGAGAATGACCGCAGGTAATGACCAAATGCAGTTTAAAAACATGAATGCCGGCCCATTTCATGTATTTGAAATAAGTATATTCAAGGAGCTTTGTTTTTTTCTTTAATAGTTCAGAGTTTAGTGCTTAGCAGTACTTTAAAAAAGCAAGCCACCTACTACCAATGCTCAGCAATAAACTTTATTTTGTTTGCCACTGTTTGACCTATACCATCTACCAAAATTTCCCCCATCTCTTTCTGCTCCTTTTACTTGGAATCCGTGAAATGTCTCTGTATATTCTCCCCATCTGTGGTCAGCAACACGGCCTCACTTGGCTGTGGAAAGAGGAGCCTTTCTGTAGCCAGAAGCACACTAGATTGTAACTCTCTGATGGGAGTTGAGTGAAGGAATCTTAAAGGGCCAGCCAGTCCTTCTTCCCTGCCTGGGGAGTCAACTGCTGAAGTGAATATGGCCTCGACAGGTGGCCTGAAACGCAGCTCCAGCGTCTCAGGACTTTGGAATTCTCGTAGTTGGTTAAATATTGATGGGGATCCCCTAGGAGACAGGAGCCGTGGTAGATTCATCTTTGTACCACACGGTATACATACCCCAGTGTTTTGTCCAGAATAGGCACTCCATAAGTGTTGACTCGAATGGCAATACGTAGTGTAATCAGTTTCACGCGTCACATCATTAGTGTAACAACAGTGAAATGTGCGCGCCTCCTGTTGACACTCTAAAGCACGCCTGGTCTGTGCGGGTCGTTGTTCGTTGTGGCTCACGGTGCTCATTCTCGGCCCTCTCCCGCCAGGTGTATGACCTAGTGGCAGGAGAAGCTGTGTTACTGATGGACAAACGACTGGACAGACTCATCTCTCACTGTGGCCCCTTGACAGGCTGCATTTTTGCTTTGCTGGCTGTGTTCAACTTTCTCTTCCTCATGTTCCTGAGATGGGTGACTCCAGATTCTATCATCGATGTTGCAGTAGATGCCACAGGGCCAAAGGGTGCCTGGACTCATCAGTCTCCTTACAGGAAAAAGGTGGACGAGAACAATGAGGTATCTAAAACCAGGTAGAAGAAAGCCTGGATTGTGAGATTTTAAACACTTGTAATAGTTCAATTAAGACTGTTGAAGATAACCTTGCTTTTTTTCTTTTTAAAGTTAATTTAGTAAGTTATGCTACCTCTTTATCATTCCGTGTTTTATTTTGAGGAAAGATAAACACTTATGCAATTCCTGAGTGTAGAAACTCCTTGCACTTACTTAAAATTTAGGAGAGAGCATTGAAGCCACTCAGGTATGCAATTTTTCAGACTACTGAAATCCCTGTAGCAGAGATGTTTTAACGTTATATTTTGGGAGCTTTGGGTGCTGAAGGGCCAAACGTTTTCTGGGCATTTTTTGGCCAATTTTAAATGTTCTACCATTAATTAGACATTCACCAGATGTTTACAAGTTTTCTTTAGGGAAGTACAACAACTCTGTGAACTCTTTTAAGTTGTGTTCATACTACATTTATTAGACACTTAAGTCATGTTCTTAAACTTTTATTGGGTATGCTCAGTAAATGTTCCATATAATCAGCAGGTTTCTTGAGTAAAATGGGCTGTCAGCAACCAGCATGTTTTAAGCACCTACCATGCATAGAACGTTGAACTAGATACTTCCTGCGGTAAGGACCGGGGGTGGGGGTGGGGGTGGGGGTGGGGGTGCCTTCGCTCTTTGTTGATCACTCAGATGACTCACTTCGTCATAGTCAGGTTTGACATGAAGTGGTAAGATACCCACCCGAAAATGCTCATGCTTTTAATGCCAGGAAAAAATTGCCGGCGTACTCTGAGTTCTTCTTTGATCCTGTTGGATGCATTCTCCTAGGTCGAGCCTTCATCTTCGCTTGGGTGTATGAAAATAGTTTTTGCTTTTTAAATACTAGGGACCGATACCACTGTTGATGATAGTGCAGAGAAACCCTCCACATCTCTCAGTGCATAATTTAGTCCTCTGTCAATGCCTTCTTGTTTTCCGAGCACAATGTCCGAGGTGTGCCATCTCAAAATCAGCTGCTACCCTGTCCCTTTGATAGAAGTCACTTCCCTTCACTTGTGGCCTAGCTGATGCCTGATAAGTATTGTCAGTGTGCAGAAGTCTTGACCCCAGAATGTTTTGTTTATAGCCAGTTGAGTCTGAAAATTTTAGGAACACAGTCTCTTTGTGGATGGATGCTGTCAGCTGTAATCGTTGTGGCCCATAGCCATGGGTTTTTAAACCCCCAGTTATCCACATGGTGTGTCTTATTAATTCCTTGAACTCCTTAGGATAAGTTTTTGTGATTAAGGACTGTGAAGTCACAAGAATGAGGCACTGTGGGTGCGCTAGTTAGATGCTGGCAGTATTGCGATTCTGTACAGGATTTTTTTTTAATGACAACATTCACAGAACTTCTTTTAAAAAAGTATCTTAACATGCCTACTAATTGGTTGCCACTGATACATAAGAAATATATTTGTGTTTTGTACTAAAACACAAATGCAAGAGTGCAATTTTTAAAATCTAGAAGTTAGGGGTTCTTTTGTTAAAGAAAAACAGACTGACCCAAACCATTAAATCTTACTGGGATTTTTATGCATAGAAACTGACTTATATAAATATGAAATAAACAGTGCCAATATTCATGATAAAGCAAGAAACTGTAACATTTGGTTTAATTTATTCTGTTCAGCAATTTTTAAAGGCATACTGCTGTTTTTTCTTCTATGTTATTTTTGTTTCTTAGGTTTTTTTTTTTTTTTTTCAGAATTGTCTATTAAATTGCCATTTATTTCAGATGGAAAAAGGATTTAAAGTTCTTGCATGAAACATGTAATTTGCATATTTTCCTCTTTTTTTTCCCTTTAGCAAATGGAAGTAAATTTGCTTGTTCTAGTAAATCTTAATTTTCAGGCTTCCTGAATACCTAAATTGTAACTGTCATTGTTGCACTGGTCAATATGTGGGAACATATTGTTCTGCCCTGCTACTTACATTGGTTTGAAAGTGAACTTGCAGTGATGAGGAATTTATGAAAAATATATTGTATTTCTTTTGATGTTCCAAAAAGTAGCACATGTAAAACTGATTTCTGGAAACATGCTACACGTCCAAAAATAAAGACCAAAATGACATTTTGACATTTTTCTTGAGTTTGTCTTGTTTGAAGAACAGAATATTATTTACTAGTTGAGCAACACTGCCCCAGCTCCTACCTCCCATGTTTTTCTTTTCAGTGCAATTTGATGTTTTGCTTGGTCTGTTAGAAAAACAGGAAATATCCTTCGGTTGATGAATTGCACTGTCATCTTTGCTTTCTACAACATTCTCTCTTTTACTCATGGAATAGCAAGTTCAATTGTGCTTTTGTTTCCTAATCCAAACTCTTGTTTTTCAGTGCACTAGAGTTTTTCAGTGCACTGTGAGACAAATGAATACATCTGTAAAGTACTGTGCATGTGAGCTACATAATTATGCATTATATCTTGCAAGCTATTTTAAGAGAAATTGGAATTTTGACTTCATTTACAGAAGCCCAGCGTATGATCAGGCCCCCCAAGATGGCTGTTCTCGTGCTCTCTGTACATCCCCTGCTGGACCAGTGCCTGCTTCACCTACACCCCACTCACATGACTGACCTTGCTACATACCTGCCCCGGCTGGAGCTAGTGATTATTCTAATCTTTAGATCAGAACATCTCCACCTGATAACTTATCAAAGGAGCCATGAGGGGCGTGCCCCTCTGCTGGTTTCCCTGGTAACTGATGAGCCCACCTGACGTCAATTCCCTCATAACTGGTAAATCTGCCCCTTCCCTCGGTAGCGAAGACTCCTGCCATGTCCCGCCATCCTGCCAGCTGCTGTCTGCCGCACGCCGTGGGGTGTCGCTCCAGGACCTTGCTTCAAATGTGTAAGATCCCCCATCTGTTAAACCACTGATGTCTCTGTCGCTGACTCTAGGCTCTTCGGTCTTGAGGCTGGGCAAGTATAGGGCTTGCAGGCCTGCGGGGTGCAGCCCAATGCCCAGCTTCTCCCACCCACTTTGTTGGAAGCAGTGGAAAGCAGTCCCCTATGTTGATATGTTCTGATTTATCTTCCACCAAAACATTTTTGGCTCAGTCAGGGTATCCTAGGTCTGTGTTTAGTTTCGTGAAGGATTTTTAAAGGCCTCTTTATCCTTCTCTGCATTCCCAAAAGAATCTGGGTAGATGTTAAATTGTATCATCCTATGGCTGGATTTGTTAAATCTGAAATTCTGAAAATTAAAGTTCTCTACAGATTTTGGTTTGTGTTCAGAGTACTTTGGGGGGTTGATGTTCCTTTATCCTTCATATTTGGTTGTGGCTCAGTGATTCTCAACTGGATGTGGCAGTGGTGATTTTGCCCCCTGGGGGACATCTGGCAGTGCCTGGAGACATTTCTCTTTGTTCCAGCTGGACAGGAGTGGGGCACCGGCATCAACTGGGATGCTGCTAAATATCCTATGATGCTTTTGGACTGCCCCCCACACCAAAGAATTATCTGGCCCAAAATGCCGGTAGCGCCAAGGCTGAGAAACCCTGGAGCTCTAGATGGTTTCGCCTCCTTAAAAGATACCATGAGTTAACACCTTACTTCAGTAGCCTTTTAACGCCCGTCTCAAATGTAGTGCTCGAACGTGCTAAAGATTGGTCTCTCTGAAATAGTACAAAAGTCGAGCTTCTCGTGGCCAGCTTTTCTGGTATGTAAAACAAAAAGAACAGCCAGGTTTTAAATGAAAATTAGGGCGAAAACAAGATTGCATAGTGTTATGTAATACTAGATACACCACTGGGCTGACGTGAGTAAATGATCGCCTTCTTACAGAACAATTGGAGAAAGGGACATGAAAAGAACTGAAATACTTGTGTTGGTGTATTTTCGTACATTGGCACGCCAGCAGGTAATGTAAGCTTGGTAAAGTAACCTTATGTGTTAATATATGTCGTTGAGAATGGAAACCGCACAAGCTCGTGATGGCGTGGTGATACACAGAAATGGGTATGTTGTATAATTGTGACTCAAGGCTGATTCCCATGCCTTACCCTTTTCACAGAGTACAGGGAGATGGTTCTTACATAGGGAGTCATTCTATTTTGCCTGAGTGCTAGGAGAAACTCCTGTATTTTTGCATCAAGCATTTATTAAATAAGATTGATTTAGTCACCTCCTATAATTTTATTTGGGCTTGTCTTTTCCAATAGGTTGTAGAAATTTAGAAAATCTAATATAGCCAAGAGTGAAACAGGAGACCGAGAGTTTCCTCATCTGTTTTTCCCAGGTGAGGAAAATTACACATAAATCAATTTTACCGGTATTGGCCAGCTGATGCATGTCAAAGAATCAGGGTTACAAGAGAATATTGTCCAGCGAGGGAAGGTACTGATTCGCAGAGTCTTTGGGTGCTTCACCCAGAACCTAGATCATCTTCATCCATTTCATTGCAAGTCCTCCATGATCGACTATAGCCCACATTTTCCAGAACGAGGCACCACCTTTACTGACACCCACCACGGGAAGTAAAAGACCAGGAATGTTGCCGGAGGACTTTGTCGTGGATGAAACTATTACAGCCAGTGGTCTAACGCTTCCAGTCTGGAGAGGCCTCCAAGCTGGGCCTTTTAGGGGCTTCCGTGGCGGTCCAGTGGTCAAGACTCCACACTTCCACTGCAGGGGGCACGGGTTCAATCCCTGGTTGAAGAACTAAGATCCCACTTGCCGTGTGGTGCAGCCAAAAGAAAAAAAATCAAGCTGGGCCTTTTATTAAATACTGCCTTAGAGTAAATAATCTTTCTTAACCGGTCATACTTTAGATTTGGGCTTTATCTCCCGTAAACCTCAGAATGCAGAGGAAAGGAAACGTTCCAGGGGCTGGTACTTCCCACCAAAAGCATAGAATGTGTTAGTACTTCTTTTCATGAGCTTCAAATAACTTGCTACGTCCCCGTGGGATCTGAAAGGTTTGTTCTATCTTTCCACTCCTGCCTTCCAATATAATGTAGCAAAAACTGGGATTTAGGAGTAAAAACGTTTTGAGCATGAATTGTGTTTGTTAAACAACACTGAGGAATGTAGGTCTAGAACTATTGGGTGTTTCTGGTTTGAAGGAAGTTTCTTTAGTTCATTTAACATTGCCATGAATGTCAGTGCATGCGGTCGCCAAATCACGGTTAGCTTAGAATCTACAGACTCAGTTCTCTGTAATAGGAACACGGAGAGCTAGAAGGTTTAAAATAGATGTCATATGATACCAATTATAACTCAGTGAAATTTTGCAGTCCCAAGAACCTATACAGAGTGTGAGCCAAAATGGAGGACGGTCCTGTTTCCTTTGGCTTTAAAAACATTTTTATTACAATGTTTGCTACCTTTTTTTTCTTCAAGCTTTTAATTAAAGTGTTCTTGGCGCTCCTAACCCATTTCTATATTGTCAAAGGAAACAGAAAAGAAGCGGCTAGGATAACAGAAGAGATCTATGGTGAAATTTCAGGTAAAAATACATGAATTTGTTCCCAGTACTTTAAAAGAAACCTCCTAGGTAAGTCATATGAATAATATGTCTAGAAGGCAGATTTTATTTCAACTTTGGCTTTGAGTGGGTAGTTTTAAAAAATTATTTAAAGTAGCAAATGGTGTTGACTGCACCAATTTGTGAAGGATTTTCAGCTTGCTTTTCTGCAAATTAGTAGTTTCATTAGCAGTTATTATTTAAGAAGTGAATAGACTAGTGGCTTTCTAAGAGTATTTTGGGAAAACTCATTTCTGCTAACAAAAGAATTACTTTATAGGATTATCTTCTTGAATATTTGTATTCATATGTTAACAGTGCATTCTAACAAAACTGTTTTCCCCAGGAAATGGAATGACCAATAAATTTGATTTAAAGCAGCAATATATACGCCATATATATATATGTATTTGTGTGTGTGTGTGTGTGTGTGTGTGTGTGTGTGTGTGTGCTGTCATTTGCAATTCGAATTGCTTAGCCACTTGTCGCTGTCAGGAAAGACCCTTCACCGAATCCATTTATGCCCAGCACCATGCAAAGCACAGCAAACAAAGGTTATTGTAATATGAAATGCCAACCTTTGGTCCAAACGTTTTAAAGTCTCCTGCTTTGTAGAATTCAGTCTCCATTTCTTTCAAGAAATGATTCACGTTAATTGTAGGGAGAGGCTACGAAAGTAAATGAATCAGATATCATGGTTACTGCTGGGACTGCCACTGGATAGAGGAGTATTTATTCATAAACAGAGTTCCGAATTTTCCTGTGTATTTTTAGTGTTTGCAGGGGTTCCAGGGTTACCTCATTCTTTATCTAGTATCCATTTCACCTTGCACCCTGGATTCCCTTTCAAAATAGACTTATGTGATTCCAATACACCAGACAACTTTAAGGACCCTAGGCAACGGCAGTCTTATCCGAAGAGATAAGACCTCCAAAGACAAAGCATCAGAATGCTTCAATTCACAGGGGAAAATGAGAAGAATCTCGAAGTTTCGGGAAGTGGCAGAAGGCTCGGAGTGTGGAAAGAGGTTTCTTTTGGGGATTATATTTGTCACACGTTTCAGGGAGGTATGTCTCTTTGACTTGGTTTAAAAAAAAAACTTAAAGTAACCTTAATTTCAAGTTAAGCATAATCTGAAAAGCTGTTTTCTAACTTAATTTGTAAATCGGGGCAGGGGCTTTCTAGACGTTTCCATCACAGTTTTAATGTTCTCAGAGATACATCATCCTCATGGCTTAAATTAGTAAAGTCCGACAGTCAACATCAGCAAGAGTGTGTTCAAAACGTTTTCTCCTGGTGCTCGTGTGCATTATTTCTGCCCTTGTGGTCCTTAACGAAGCACTCTTAAGAAAGTCTTGTAAGAGTCAAAACCTGGAGCCATAATACAATTCTCATAAACAGAGCACACTCATTTTTTAACTCAAATACCTTGTTGAAGCTCCTAGGATAATACTCATTTAATTTGCAAATGGCGTGGTGTTCTAAAGTCAAAAACGTGTTTTTCGGTGATCACTAACAAGAAGCAGTGGGGTTAATAGTGCCTGTTAACTTCTCAGTTTAATTTCCTTCCTATATACATGTGTATGCGTGTGAGGGTGGCTGCGTATACGTCTATACACCACTGACACACCCACACACGTATATAACAGAGTATATCCAGATTTGGTAAATAAGGCTTTCTGTAATTAGGCAATAATACGGCCAGAAACAGTGATTTTTACATGATTCCAACAGCGCTTTTTCTTTTGACACTGTTAACAGATACTATTTATTTATTTATTTATTTATTTATTTATTTATTTAAAGCTAGACATTTTAAAAACCAAGAACAAAACTTTGTCTAAGTGTTCAACTCAAACCAGAAATTACCTTTGCTGCTTGTTGGTCAGACAGATGTCTGTTGGGAAAATATGTGACATTTAATCAGTAAGTCAGCGAATCGACTTACTAAAATCTCAGAACTTTCTTGAGTCTAATAGCATATTCTGTTCCTGTAAACTATCGTCAGTGTTGTCAAAAACAAGGGGAGGTAGTAAAAAAAAAACTCAGCCAGGGCAGAGTTTAGCCTGTCACAGGTCCTGGCACTTTTCTTTTAGAAGCTGCACCTAGCATCACATCCCTCATTAAATATCTTTTTGTTTTTTGGCTGTAAAATTTTTTGGAGAGTTTTTTTTCATGTTCTGGAGTACATCATTCGATACTTTCTTTGTGGTTTAAGCTATTACTTTTGTAAATAACTCATCAGAATTGAGTTCAGCTATGTTTGGTTGGGTGTACTTAGTTTTTGCCGGCTTGTTTGTGTAATTTGTCAATAATATATATATTAAGTTTGAAACATTGTCATTGGCCCTTGATATTCTTATATCTGGAGCACCAGATGTATCACTGGCCCCTGCCTTCAGGCCATAGATATTTCTGCAGGCACTCTGTCTCCCGAGAGACGTGGGATATGATTTTTCAACCTTTGCTAGTTTGGCCAGAACTGAAGCTATATTTAGTACAGTGATTGTCATCAAACTTGATAAAAATAAAGTGTAGATGCAGGTTGATAATCTCTTATTGACAACCCTTGGGCCAGACATGTTTTAGGATTCAGGAGTCTGGGGGATACTAGAATGATTACACAGTGTGTATACTGTATATTACGCGGCACTCCCAGCAGGACCTGGCCCTTCCTCCCGTAATCAAACGTTTTGATATTTCTATAGTGAAAAATATCAATATTCACACTAAGTGAAAATACAAATTAAAAATAATAGTTTGGTAAACCTGAGTCCTGACCATGTTTTGCTGCCAAAGGAGCTTGTTTCCAACTTGGTTTTCAGAACTGGGGGAAATTTACAATTGCAGGTAAGAGATTGTGGAGTTATTGTACCCTTTAAAAAAAATGAGTTCTATTCTAAGTGTTTTGCCTAAAATCAGTTGTCCTTGTTTTTCTAAATTCAAAGGACTGACCTTGATTTGATGGCCACGCCTCTGCCTGACTCACCATCCTGACTCCTTTTCTCTATCCTTCCCATGTCAACAGTTCTTTTTCTCGCCTTCGGTCCATTCCTGCCCGGTCCTCCACCTCGCCTTGTTCAGTGCTGGTGCTTGTCTCCTCAAGCCTTGGTCCACCCATCCTCTGAGTGGTTATATATCACAGGTGCCTGCTGGCTTTCCCAAGTTGGGACACACAGCACTCAGCAGGGGCTCTGCCACCCGACCTGTCATCTTCAGCTCAGCTCTCCTGCTCCTAATGGGTTCAAAGGAAGCTTCTTTCTAACACATTTCAAAGAGATGTTCATTGACTGTAGTTCATCTCCTGGCCAGAGCCGAGTGTTGTAGAGGGTATGCGTTTTAACTCAATTGTATTATAATACTTTTGATACCTTGGGAAATTTCTTGTAATGTGTTTTTTTCCAGTTACGTTTATTTTACTTAAGATATCATTAATTCTGTTAGGCTCTTACCTATGTTTTGGTTCAAATTTGAATTTTCTATTTTTTTTGATAAGTGCTACAGGAGAAGATATTCCTTCGTATGATTTTGGAACTTGAATAAAGAGAATAAAGGTTGTTTCGTGGGCGCTGGAGATAATCACCAGTCAGGCAGTTAAAAAAATAAATAAATAAACCAGTCGTCTCAAATACTTGTTGGAATTAGGAAGGGTAAAAATTGTAAAAAAAAAAAAAAAAAATTAAAAATAATCATTGATTTTTATCTTGAATTCTTGGAGCTTGGACAACCATATTCCATCTGAACCCATTTTGTTATTGAAATCTATGGTTTTAGACATTGTCATGAAATTGTTATTCAGAGAGCCTGAGAACTAGAGATATAAATCACTTTCTGAGAAAAAGTCAAAGGGGGGAATGAAAATGTACTTGAACATTTTCCATACACCTCATCAGGAACAAGTAAACATATTTGTACAGTAAACAATCTTCAAACTGTGCCTGCAGCCCTGTGACACAGGCAGCGTGCCAAATAACTCAAAATAGACTGCCTTAGAAGCGAAGGATTGACTGCTACTTCAGCATTCATTTATTTGGAGATCTTAGATACATATTTCCTGAAAGGAATGGAAAAACGCCCTAGCCGCCAAATAACTTTTATCCTCAGTTTCTCGCAGTTAGCTCCAGTTTGCAAAACAAGAATGATAAGAGCAAGAGGCTGTGTGTTGGGAATCAGAACAGAAAAACAGAAGAGCCCACCGTGGCAGAGTTTCTGGAAAAGCGTTTTGTGTGAAAACCCTTCAAGGTCCTTTGAAGCGAGTGCTGGAAAACAGAGTGACCGGAAAGGTGACTTCCAGGAGAGTGGCTTTGTTTCCAGTTGGGAAACCGAAATGACTTCCACATTTAAGGCGATCCAATTGATTTATTTCATGTAATTTACAGAGATAAGCGGGATGTGGGAAGGCACCCCTCCCCCCAACAAGTCAATCTACCAGGAGGATGGGCAGGATAGAAAAACCAGTAGTTCTTAAAACCAGAATGGGGTGCGTTCTCAAACTGACTCCTCAAATAGGCAGAAAGAGAACTGGAAAGCAGTGGCGAGGAGACAGAAGCCCGGGACCACCCACCTTTCGCTCCTCCTCACTGGATCAGAAGATGGCCTGCACGCTTGCTTCAGCCTCGGGAGCCTGGGGTGGGAGTTGGGGGTATCAGAGGATGCTGCATTGATGGGGGCGCTATAGGAGAGGCGGCCAAGTGCCAGTGCGTAGGGAAGGCACCGGGTGTGAGACATGCAGTTGAGGCCGAGTGCACAGTACTGGTCTCCTCTTCCAGGCTGCTAGGGAGACATCTCTCCATCCCTCTCGCTTCTCCCGACCGCCACGGCACCAGAGGGGCTGTTGGCACCTCAAGAAGGAAGTGAGAACGTGCTGCCCTTCCTCGGGTGGAGAGGGGGCCGTCCCCTGCCCTGAGAATGGGCAGAGGAGTGGAGATGACAGTTTTAAAGCGGACTGACCAGTAGACTGGTGGTCTTGAAATCTCTTTCTTGAAGTATGCCATAAATACAGATAAGTGCACAAACCCCAAAGCGGACAGCTGGGTGAGTTTTCACCATGGGGTGCCAGCTCCCAAGAGCAAGAAACTGCCTGTTCCCAGCATGACCCTCACCCCACCCACCTCCAGTCAGTCCCTGCCCCCTTCTCGTGGTACTTTTGACTCCTAACGCCCGAAATGAGTCTGGCCCTTTTGTACTTTATGGAGATGGAGTCATGTGGCACATCCTCTTCTGTGTAGGGCCGCCTTCATCAGCATGATGTTTGAGAGATCTGTCCAGGCCGTGTGTACGGATGCCGTGGGTCTTAGGGGGCTGAGGGGTAACAGAAAGTTACTAGAAACAGGATGAAATCGTGGTTAAGGTGCCTGCTTCCCAGCAGGAAAGGGGACACCGTGGCCCGCTTGCAGGCAAGTTTTAGAAATAATAAAGCCATTTCATGTTGCTGTTCTAAGTTAATAATAGCAAGTTGCCATTTAAATCCTGGTTTGAAGCAAATACTTAGAGTACCTTCAGGTGACTCGGTTGGCTGGCTATTGTTAGAACAAAAGAATAACAAAGCCACAGCTGTGGGTTTGCTTCTTAGGTTGGTCAGGGCGCTGAGTTGCCATCCATGGGGGAAGACCATCCTTCCAAACTCAGCGCTTGTCCCTCTCCAAGCCTGATGAGGCGAGAGGGCGACGCGTCTGACGCACACTCCATATTGAATGGGATGGAGATGTAGTTGAAGAAAGTCGAGGCTGACTGCTGAGGATTCTACGCATACGTTATCTCATTATTCCTAGCTTATGCAAATGATCAATGTCCAAAGAGGCTGAAAAATCCTCCACTCTTCAGCTTTTAACTGACTCAGGAACAAGTGGACATACGAACGCGATATATTTTCAGGTTAAAATTGTTGTCTGTTTTTCTTACTAGAAAAAGTATTCTACATATCAGAAGTATGCAATTCACCAGTGATTAGATAGATAGATAGATTGATAGATTAATAGATGGATAGGTAGATATAGATAGATAAACACTTTTTATTTTGGAACTAAAGTGGTACAAAGAATTCCCACTTCTCTTTGCCCAGACTCCATGCATGTTTATCCAACTGTCCAGTTAACATCCTTGATAGCCAAAGGATCCAATCCGGGCGCATGTTGCCTTTAGATGTTGTGTCTCATCAGCCTCCTTCAATCTGGTTACAGACCAATTAGTTTTGAGAACATCCCTCAGTTTGAGTTGGTTTGAGGTGTCCTCACGATTCGATTCAGGCTCTGCGTTTTGAGCAGGAATATTCCCAGCAGCGCTGTGTTCTTTTCACTGCGTTCCCTCCAGTAGTATGTGACGTGGCTCATTGTGTTCCAACAGATGGCACACTGTGCCAATTGGTTCCATCGCTTCTGAGCTTAATTTTGATCCCCGGGGTAAGGGGGTGCCTACCATTTGGTTCCACTGTACAACTACCCCTGTTCCCTTGATAACTATGTCATTATTTTGTGGGGAGATCATTTGAGGCCGATTCTATTATTTCTCCTACGTGTCTAAAGTTGGTGTTCTACTATGAGGAAGAGCTTTCTCGTCTCCCTGTTTATATATTCATTTGTATCAGTGAGGCCTTATAGATTCCTGTTTTATTTGCTAGGGTATAATCATGATTTATTTTCATGCTCAAATCGTCCCGTGTTTGGCCAGTGGAAGCCCCTTCAAGGCAGCTTCTGTACTTTTTGACATTTCCCATCGTTCATTGAGCACTTCCTTACTTTCTGGCAAGATGTTTGCAGCCCATCTTACATTTTTCCTGGCATTTCAGCCTTGGAAGCAGCCATTTCTCCAAGCAGCCCTGGTTTAGGTTTTCTCAGTATACAGTGCTCTTCTGTCTATCTAGATATATCTATATATCTCTCTGTAGGTAGAGATATATAGATATATCTGTAGAGAGAGAACCAGATGGGTCACCAGATCCCACCTTCAGCCCATAGATATTTCTGTAGGCACCATCTTTCCATATACACACATATATTGAAAATCACATTTTCATACCAATTGCTCTAATTGTTCCAATTTCAATCCAACCCTGTAGAGTTCATTCTAGCTTTCTCCCTTCTTAAAGCCCAGAGGGTTAGAGAAGATAAAAATTGAGTTTCATTGTAAGAAGAGGTTTTATGGAAATGTTAGAGCCCTGGTTCTCATCCACTGGAAAACTTCAGTCTCTCCTTGAGGACACACTACTTCCAAGTTCACATAATTCCACATTTGTTGGGATTGTTTTTGTCAAGGTTGTAGGTATGGGAAAGCCTGAATTCTTAGCACCATCCGGATCACCTAGGAGAAGGTGACAAGATGGGCCTTTTGTGTTAAACCCAAACTGTATGACGTGCTCGTCAATGTATGAAGAGCACAGTTATAATTTGTAGAATGCCCCAATTTTGCAAACCAGTGTAGGTTTTCTTCCAAAACAAACGATTGCCCTTCGGCATGTTTAATAGAAGGTTACTTCTCAAATGCACACTTAAGCTTGTTAGTCTTGCTTCCTGACAAGCAGTTACAAGAAAAATACATTTGTAAGGCAGTTCTAAGGCTGTTCCTTAGAGCGCTACCCTACCATGTGTACTTATTAATCGTAACTTTTCTTGAGCACCTAACATCATGGATATACTTTATTGGCCTACTTAGAGACCAAAGAACCTGCTAAATACTAGATTACTATTCCCCCACTTTACAGATCAGGAAATTGAGGTTCACATGATTTTGGTAACTTGCCCATTTTGGTCGAGATAGTGGTTGAGGCAGGACTGGCCCCGTGCTTAGCCATCACGTTCTAACTGCCCACCAAAAACTCTTGGAGGATTATGTCATCTGAAAAACAACATTCTGCATTATGATAACAGATCGGCTTCATTACCCAAATCAAAGAATTATCTAGGGAATTTCGAGCAAAACCATTTTCCCTGACCCCTTAGGGTCTCCTTCCTGGCATATAGGATGTCTTAGGGTAGGTGTGAAGGCGGAGAGGCAGGGGAAAGAAGGAAGTGGGGAAGTTCATGGACCAGCTTTGCCCTTCATTTTGCCTATTCAGAGTTATCGGATTCAATCACCGGGCAGTATTTATTTGAACGAAATGTATTCCCAAAGCCAGAGAGATGGTCTGTGCTCCGTCTCCACGCCCATGGACTGTATCCTCAGTGGCTGGTCACCCTGAGAGTGGCTGACCGGGGAACCTGATGCGTGGTGCCAGCTCCCCTCCCGTTCCGCCAGACCTCCTCTCACAGTGGGTGGGCACATGAACAAGCTGGAGGAAGAAGACTCCCGACCTTGACTCTGAGCTTGATGTGTGTTTCAGATTGCTGGGCCGATCGGTCTCCACTTCATGAAGCGGCAGCTCAGGGGCGCCTACTGGCCCTGAAAACTTTAATTGCACAGGTGAGTAAACGGAAGACTTGATCCTTGGTGCTTGTGCTATAATCAAGCATCATTCTTGATCAGCTTTGACTGCAGCAGGGGTCTCGCTGGCCCCATCTGGGTCCCAGCACAGCCATTCTACGTGGATGCATCCCCTCCCAACTCACTATTTGTTCCTCCTGCCTCTCCTTCCTTGGGGAGCTGGCTGGTTTTCTACCCAATTCCAACCCTCCCCTTCTGGGTTTCCCATTGCTTCATAAAAAGTTTCCCTATGAGGCTGATGGGGGATGCCCTCAAACCTGTGTTGCACTAACTCACCTTGCTCTCTCCCAGTGTGCCTTAGTAACAGCAGCCCTGAAGTTGCATAAGTCAGCTATTGCTCTGTAACAAATTACCTTGAAACACAGTGGCTGAAGACAACAAACACTTAGATTCTCATGGTTTCTGTAGGCCAAGGAGCAGCTTAGCTGGGTGGTTCTGGCTCCGAGTCTCTTGCAGGCTGCAAAGTATCAGCCAGGGCTGCGGTCATCCTACAGCTTGAGCGGGGCAAGGATCTGCTTCTAATCTCACTCATGAGGTTGTTGGCCATTTTCAATGCCTTGATGCCTGGGCCTCTCCATAGGGCTGTGTCACAAGGTGGTAGCTGGCTTCCTCCACAGACAGCATGAGAAAGGGCCTAGGAAGGAAGTCTCAGTACATAACCTGTCTCCAGAGTGACATCTGATTTCATCTGATTGCCATCTTGATCACTGGGAACCCTGTTAGAGGCTGCCTACCCTGATGACCCACTGTTTCAAAAGCAAACATTGAAATAGGTTGACAAATGGGTAAATCTTACTCCTTTGGGAAGATTTCTTCAAGTCTTAGTTATTAAAGCTACTTTATTGTTACTTATGACTGTATCCCTAGTACCATGAATAATGGCTAGAGGCCTAGTAAATATTTGTGAGATGAATGAAAGTGTACACAGTCCATTTACTTTGTTTTAGAGTCTACGTGTATACAGAGGAGGTAAGTCATTAGATCTTTTTTCCACATCCTAGCTGCCACCAAACCTGGCTTCCTTATTTTAAATTTAAACAGCTGGACACACTGCTCTTTTTCTCTGTGTGTGTGTACGTGTGTGCCTTTTCTTTCTCCTTTATGAGTTGTGTTACTTCTTAAAAAAGTGGAAGCAGTACTGCCAGTAATAATCAAGTGGACTTTGCACTTGATTTTATCACTTGCTTATTTATTTGTAAGCACTTAAAATTTTATTTGGTTTGATTTTTTTCCTTCCAGTTTTATTGAGATATAATTGGCCTACGGCACTGTATAAGTTTAAGGTGTACAGCATAATGATTTGACTTATACATCATGGAAGGATTATCACAGTAAGCTTAGTGACCATCCACTGTCTCGTATGGATATAACAGTAAAGAAATAGAAAAAAGTTTTTTCCTTGTGATTAGAACTCTTAGGATTTACTCTCTTAACTTTCATAATATAACATACAGCCTTGTTAATTATATCTGTCATGCTGTATCATGCTGTATTACATCCCTAGTATCTTCTACTGGAAGTTTGTACCTTTTGACTCCCTCCATCCAATTCCTTCTCCCTACTGCCCCCCTCCCCTGACCTCTGGTAACCACAAATCTGATCTCTTTCTCTATGAGTTTGCTTTTGAAGTATAATTGACCTACAACACTATGTTAGTTCCTGTTATACAACATAGTGATTCGATATTTCTATACATTTCAAAATAATCACCATGATAGGTCTAGTTACAGTCGCCAAAGAGATTACATAGTTATTGACTATATTCCCCACACTGTATATTTCATGCCCGCGACTCACTTGTTTTGCAGCCGAAAGTTTGTACCTCTAAATCTCCCTCATGTATTTCTCTCCTCCTCCGACTTCCTCCTCCTCTGTCTTGAAGTGCTTAAACTGTTATTTGATTTGATTATTTTTAATATGTGACATATTCACATAGTTTCCAAATTAAAACGATAGGAAAAGGTACGCAGTGAAAAGTCTTGCGTTCAGCTCCTTCTTGGCCCCCGACCTCAATACTTACATTAGTATTTTAAATTTTTAATTTTAGAATACTTTTAAAGAAGAGTTGCAAAGACAGTACACAGAGTTCCAGCATACCCTTCACCCAACTTCCCCTCATGTTAATATCATGCATGACCGTGGTACTTTAGTCAAAAATAAGAAATTAACATTGGTACAACACCATTAACTAAACTACAGACCACTGAGACGACACCAGTCTTCCCACTAGGGTCCTTTTTCTCTTCCAGGATCCAGTCCAGGATATCACATTGCTTTTAGCACTTCTTTATTTTTAACTGTTTTTTTTTTTTTTTTTTTTTTTGCGGTACGTGGCCTCTCACTCACTGCTGTGGCCTCTCCCAGGCTCCGGACGCGCAGGCTCAGCGGCCACGGCTCACGGGCCCAGCCGCTCCGCGGCACGTGGGATCTTCCCGGACCGGGGCACGAACCCGCGTCCCCTGCATCGGCAGGCGGACTCTCAACCACTGCGCCACCAGGGAAGCCCCTTTAACTGTATTTTATAAGCATGTTGGTTTCTATAGTGTCCTTCACCGTGTAAAGAGCATTCTTCATGGAGAATTCTTCAGCCTTTTCTTAGTACATCCCCACTTTTTTACCCTTACACACTGGTGAAAAATGGATTATTCTACTTTATTTTCTACTCTGTTTTACGTGTAGACAGTGTGGAGTGCTGTGAGCAAAACATTAAACCAAGGGTCGGGAGCTTCTGACGATCACACTGGCTGTCACCGACAGCAGGGGAACCTCAAATCTTAATAATTTGAACTCTCTGCTCCTCCATGTTCTCACCCGCAATGATAGTGAGTCACTCTAGCTGATCTTACAGGCCTGTCCAGCATTACATTTGTACAATTCCAGGGATTCTTGAGAGTTTGCATCGGATCAGTTTTTTTTTTTTTTTTTTTTTTTTTAGCACACTGCTGCCACCTTGTGGACTTTTTGGCCACGCCGCGGGGCTTGCAGGATCTTAGTTCCCGGACCGGGGATTGAACCCCGGGCCCTCGGCAGTGAAAGCGCCAAGTCCGAACCACTGGACCGCCAGGGAATTCCTTGTGGACTATTTTTAAAAATGCTCTTATTTTTATTTTCTTAAAATGAAATTATATATGGGAAAAGGAAAAGAAACCTCCTTGTATTAGATATCCAATTGTAAATATACAGCACGGCTCTGGAGTAATGACATATTTAGGACATCAACATGGACAGGACCAAGGAGGCACAGCCAGGCCCTAAGATGACGACGGGACTGGCAGTACGGGGCAGTCCCAGCTGCTGGCCACAGGAGGGATGCAGCCAGCACGACGGAGGTCTGGTGGGAGGGGCTGGGAACTTAGGTTGGGGTTTGGGGTCCAGGGTCTTGCACTAGGTTTTGGAGCGTTTCAGCAGGTCAGTTTCGAGGCAGAGAATCAAAAGCAGAACTCGGCTGGGTCGTGGCAGAACCTAAATCCTTTCACAGATAGAAAGTGGTGATCATGGGGGCAAGCGGTAAGGGCCAAGTTGTAGAGTCAGGGCGTGAAGCTGGCCGGCAGCTAGGCTGAGCCTGGCATCTGTCAAATGGACTCCAAGGCGAGGAAAGTGGAGCACGGCACGACGGGGAGGGCAAGTATGGTAGCACTGGGCGGAGACGCTCGGATCTGGGGAAGGAGAGGAGCGTTAGGAGAAGGCCCGGGCTCCAGACCCTGGTCCTGCGGAGAGCTCGGCAGGCAGTGGAGGTCTGGCAGTCGGCATCACCGCTACTCAGGCACAGGAAGCCTAGGAGCATCAACTATTTTACTTTCTACTCTTGAGCCTGGGCGTCATCCCCACCTCCACCCCCGTTCGGAAGCCAAGGCCTTTCACGATCTGGCTCTAGCTTACCGTCCCCTTTCATCTTCCCCTCCCCGCACTTCCCCTTTTTTCTTCCGCCTCTGTCACGTGTGGGCTCTTTCTGATCCAGAGATATAGCAACTATCCACCTCCGCGCCCTGCCCCTCGCCCTCCTCTGCGTCCACATTTGCATATCCTGTTCCCTCCTAAGGGAATGCCTTTTTTTTTTTTTTTTTTTTTGCTTTCCTAGTTTTTTTTTTTTTTAAACATCTTTATTGGAGTATAATTGCTTTACAATGGTGTGTTAGTTTCTGCTTTACAACAAAGTAGATCAGTTATACATATGTTCCCATATCTCTTCCCTCCTGCGTCTCCCTCCCTCCCACCCTCCCTATCCCACCCCTCTAGGTGGTCACAAAGCACCGAGCTGATCTCCCTGTGCTATGAGGCCTAGTTTGAAATTTTTTGTGCTTCAAGCCATAGCTAAATACTACCTCATTTGCAAAGTTTTCTCTTACTCCCCAAGGCAGATTCAAGGATACCCTATGTCCCCAATTAAAATGTGAACAGGTTTCCAGTATGGCAGTATTCTGGCTGGGTTCCTCCCCACCGTACCCCACCATTTCTGTCTCCCCACTAAGCTCTTAGAGGAGACAGACCCATGTCATAAGCTTTGAAGCCCCAGGTGCTGGCACATCGCCTGGCCCAGGATACTGAATGAGCTTTTGCTGAATCAATGAATCCGAGGCTCCCAGCTGTGTTTGGATTCCCCTAGTCATGGCCTCTACTCCTCTCTAGGTGGTGCCCGCAGGCCACGAACACTTCACAAACACGTCCGACAACCTTGCCGTTTATTCTTATTGCTGATGCAGCCTTTAATGCACTTCTCTCCAAATTGCAGGGCGTCAATGTGAACCTGGTAACAATTAACCGGGTCTCTTCTCTCCACGAGGCGTGCCTGGGAGGCCACGTGGCCTGCGCTAAGGCCCTATTGGAGAACGGCGCCCACGTGAGTACCATCCCCGCCCGCGGGTCTGGCTGCCCAGGTGCAACCGCTAATATCTAAAGACCCATCACCTTCCAGAACCCTTCCCCGCGGTGGGGTGTGCAGGCCTGGCCCCATCGGCGCCCATGTTCTTGGATGGTCGGGAAGACACTGCTGGTTACCCCTCTCTTCAGCCTCTATGTCCCTGTGCCAACGTTCAGATAAGGTAATTTACGGAATTCGTTCAGAACTGTGATACTAACTTGAAAAAAAAAGCTTGAGCTAAAGTAATTTGAAAACTGATCTTGGAAAATTTATTTTAAAACATTCAAAAGAACACATTGAAAAAGAACAACAGGGGACTTCCCTGGTGGACCAGTGGTTAAGACTCGGCGCTTCCACTGAATGGGGCATGGGTTCCATCCCTGGGCGGGGGAGATCCTGCATGCCTCGCAGCACGGCCAAAAAAATGTAATTAAATTTAAAAAACTATGAAAAAATAAATAAAAAGAACAGCGATCAAAAACCACTCTTAATTCAACACGCTACACCCACAACGATTTTTGCTGAGCAAAATTATCAAGCTAAGTGAGCTTGTAACAAATAATACATTGGAAAAACACTACACAATGAACTTTATCTTATTTTTAAATTCTCTCCTTTTCAAGGAGTGACTGAGCTGCTGTATGTAGTACAGATATCAGCATAGAATTCTGAAATTAATACTTTTGTAAATCTCAAGGACTTTTATTTAGTCACCAGATATTGTTTTGATGTTACTTTCGTTTTTTTAAAAATTATTTTTTTGGGGGCTTCCCTGGTGGCGCAGTGGTTGCGCGTCCGCCTGCCGATGCAGGGGAACCGGGTTCGCGCCCCGGTCTGGGAGGATCCCACGTGCCGCGGAGCGGCTGGGCCCGTGAGCCGTGGCCGCTGGGCCTGCGCGTCCGGAGCCTGTGCTCCGCAACGGGAGAGGCCACA
>NC_041220.1:158438426-158469857 GCF_002837175.3 Physeter macrocephalus | reverse complement strand
TGTGGTATGCGGGCCTCCCCCTGCTGCGGCCTCTCCCGTTGCGGAGCACAGGCTCCGGACGCGCAGGCCCAGCGGCCACGGCTCACGGGCCCAGCCGCCCCGCGGCACGTGGGATCCTCCCAGACCGGGGCGCGAACCCGGTTCCCCTGCATCGGCAGGCGGACGCGCAACCACTGCGCCACCAGGGAAGCCCTAGGTAGTCCTTCTTTGAGGGCAAAGTTTGGTGGTGGCCATTTTCTTTGAAGCTAGGTGCCTGGAGTCACAGGTGGGAAATAGAGGAGCTTCTGGGAGGTTCTGTGGGGGACAAAGAGTACGACGTGGTCCCTTGTCTTTGGCAATCTTATGAGGGAACAGTCACTAAATATTATACTATTTAACATTCAAATCAGAGTGAGAGAAGGAATAACAGAAACTTGATCAATCAGTAGAAAATTCCTCAAAATTGGCAGTCCCGTGGGTGCTTCGAACTCAGTGCATCTGAAACTGTGCTTATCATGTTCTTCCCTCTGGGAGTGGCTCCTCTCTTGGATTCCCAGCCTCAGAGACCAGGTGAAACATATTCCTGGTTTCCCCAGCCCCAAGCCTGGAATCAACCTGTTTCTTCCCTCTCCGCATCTAATTAATCACAACATCCTAGAAATCCTCAGAGGTTATGAATTTACACATATTTGTCCCTGTCTGTCTCTGCCATCTTAGCATCTCATCTTTAACTTTCCAGTTGAATGGGGGCTATCCTGGCATGGTGGAGAAAGATCTTGTTTCTGAAACAAGAAAATTTAGCATCCTGCCGATCACAAGCGTATGTCCTTAGTTGTTGAGGCAGAATGGCTTGACATCAAACCGTCGTTGTCCTACATGTCAGTACTGCCAGAGCCTCCCCACCAGAATGCCTTGGTTCCAGGATGTTCTTTTCAATCTGTCGCTAATACTCAAAGATGCCTTCCAGATGTTCTGGTTCTCACCTGCCCCTCAGATCCCTGGAAGGCGCTGAGGGCGGTTAGAGACACCACGCTGATGGCTGTTTTCTTTGTATATTTCGCCTGGTCATGATCTCTTTAGGATTCCCTTTTGGCATATGCAGTTTCTGTGGATGGTAGGAGACCAGAAAGGAAATTTGTGGCTAGATGGTTTCTCCAATACTTTTTGCTCCTGACACGCTTGTTCATGATTGGGGTGGGGAATCGGCCCCATATGAATGGAAAATGGAGATCACGGAGATAATTGTTGCAAATGTCTCTTGAACGCTTACTGGGCACCAGGCAACTTTCTAGGTGTTTACCATATAGTAACTCACCTCATCCGCCCAATGACCTCCTGAGGTCGATTCTTTTATGGTCCTCATTTTACAGATACGGAAACCCAGGCACAGAAAGTTAGTATCCCAACCAGATCTCTGAGCACATAAAGGAGAGAGAGCTGGGATTTGAACGCAAGCTAATCGTTCCAGAGACCATGTTCTGAGCCACCATACAGGACCACTCCTCACAACTAGGAAGCTCTAGAATACCCCTGAGTACATCTTAAAAACTGTCCCATTTGGCCTGATTTGTGCTACTATTGATATTTATAGGTGAGAGTTGATAGGCTACTGGTACCTAAAAAAACCGCACAATACTGTAAGGACGTGGAGTTCCCTCGTTCATTCACTGGCATGGGAAGTTTCTCCAGGCAGATGCATAGGAATGCACGCTTGGAGATGGTGAGAAAGAGATAGCAAACCCTCTGGTTCTCTCTTTGCCCATTGTTAGGTCAATGGGGTGACAGTTCACGGAGCCACGCCCCTCTTCAATGCTTGCTGCAGTGGCAGCGCTGCGTGCGTCAACATGCTGCTGGAGTTTGGAGCCAAGGCCCAGCTCGAGGTGCACCTGGCTTCACCCATCCACGAGGCAGTGAAGAGAGGTAAACGAGGCATCACGTCGCACACAGAACATTGGTGGGCTCCCTCCAATCTGCATGAATCAGTCATAGAGTGTTTACCTTGCAAGGATCGCCCAAGTCTTCTTCACCAGTAGACTAGGTGTGGCTTAGAAATCCCACAGCAGTAACCTGAATATACCTAAATCTTTAGGAAATACCACTGGGGCATGACACAGCTCTTCTTAGAACCAGGGAATGGCTGTCTGCCTCAGATGTCCTCCTTCCTGGGTTCAGTCTCCCAACAGGCCTTGCTTGAGGCTCCTTGCTGGTGTTTGGGCGGCAGCTGGTGGAGTCAGGAGTGCAGGGGTAACTTCCACGAGCTGTACTGTGTTTATGTCTGTGTCCTTACTAGAAAAGAACAGTTCATGCCCCAAAGCCCATAAAACATCAACCACAACCATAAAAGAAGTGGTGAAAGTGTCTGAAAGCCCAGACCAATAGTGTCTCTAATGGAGGATTAAAGGTAACTGTCCACAACAAGCAATATACTCTAGATGGAGCTGATAGCTCTCAAGGTCATTAGTTATTGAAAAAAAGTTGCAACTGTAAAAACCGTGGCATTGGAAACCTTGAGGTGGATTCTAGATTTCTGTGTTCTCAGTTGCTTCTGAAATGACGGAAAAGAGTAAAATTAAGGAATTTAAAAACTGTATGCATAGACTACACATGAACAAGAAGAGCCATTGAAAGGCCAACGCCATTTGTCAAAGGTCACACCCAAAGAGCAACATTTTCTGTGTTACCCAGCGGTGGAGTTATTCTCTTATTGAGATCAGAAATACAGTGGAGGGAGTTCCCTGGTGGTCTGGTGGTTAGGATTCGGTGCTTTCACTGCTATGGCCCGGGTTCAATCCCTGGTCGGGGAACTGAGATCCTGCAAGCTGCATAGCACGGCCAAAACAGAAAAAAAAAATTTTTTAATTAAAAAAAAAAGAAATACCGTGGAGAAGTTAGAACACTGTAGCACAGTGATCTTTGCTGGTATAATGAGAATTAAAGTCTTTATTTCAAAAGGCAATAGTGAAAGTTTTGTCCCAGGTTGTTAAACATGTCACTTGGTAATTTTTTTTTTTTTTTTTTTGCAGTGGATTACTATAAATGATACAAAACCCCCAAATCTCAATGTATCTATGGTTTTGATGTCCTATACATATTTAACAAACATTTATTAATTAATAATTGATGCTGATTATTTCCCAAACTTCAAGTGAGTCCTTTAAGTTGTAGGGAAATAGTCTACTTTGGAAATGGTATAAAAGTGTTTAAAATTTTTAAAATATTGCTTTGAAGTAAAAATTAATCTATTATCTGTATTTCCATCCAAATGCTTAAAAATGGATGAACGTTGGTAATGGTTTGAATTAAGTAATTCTGCAGCGCTTGGATGGTTATATATGGAGTGTTTGGTATCTATGTACCTCCGGTATATACATGCTTATCATAAACAGATGAATTCATGTGTCTCTACATATTTTTTTCTGTATCATAAAAACATGTGAGGGACCAATGTCCACAGAGTGGAAGGATGAATAGCAAATTCATTATTTTAGATACTATTATACTAGTGCCAGTCATTTGACTTTTATATATTCATTTTTTAAAAACTTCCTGAGAACACTTAAATTTAACTCAAGCTAGGCTCAGTTTCTTCTGGAAAAAAACAAGGGACAGGAATTATGCTTTTAAATGTTAATTAGATACACTGAATTTACCAGGCAGTTTTAGGTCCTGATTAGATACTGTTTCTGGATTCTTACAGCTTTAAACCTCTAGGAACAAGCGGGGTCAGTCTGAGTCCATATTTTGACAGATTAATGCTCTAATTGAGGTATAAAATTTACTTATGTGAACAACAGTAAAAGAGTTGGAATTCACGGAAGCCTTACTTGTAGATTTTAATGCATAATTATGCTTAACTCAGAATTTGTGATGAATCAAGCAGGCTTGAGATGAAGCTTATTTTGGTGTCATCTCTAAAGAAAAGGTTGGTTAAGCTAATCAGTGATGATAAGATTTTGGTTTTTTTAGGAAACATTTAAACCTTCAAAAAAGAACCACCTCTTTATAAAACTCCCATCAATACCTCAGAAGCATTTGCTCCCAAACAAATCATTCATATGCCGCAAATTAATCATGCCTGTCTCTTCACTGGGTGAACTCTCCAAGGAGCATGCTTACTTATCTAGTTCTTGTTGGCCACTAAACTTGAGAGCGCATTTAAATAGATTCTATACTTGAGGCTTTTTATTAATTCTCACAGGAGTCTTGCAAGTTGACCAAAATAAGGAGGTGCATGGCGTGACCATCCACCCAATCTTACATGCATGGGCGAGGAAGAGAAGGAGAGATTTGTAATGGAGATGGATGGATCAGGGCTGGGCCTTGGATTTGAGCATTGGCTTTTCGGGGTAATAATAGCATGAGTCATTTATTCCCCTGGGTCTTGTAACCTCTGCCTGTAATCCGGTGACTTATTATAGAGAGTGATTTCAGCTGTGTTCCTTGGAAACCTTAGTTTGGTTGGAGGTACCTCAAGGCTGCAGGGAAGAATCCCAGTGGGGTAGGGGGCAGTGCATGGGCATGCTCTTCTTTCTAATCTTTCTGTTTTGGAGATTTCTAAGATTTCCCCCACCTCCCCAATTTTTTTCTGCTGAAAAAAAAAAATCTAGGTTTTTTCTAAAGCCCATTCCAGATAAGCAATCTTATAATTCTGTGAATAGTTAATATTTCCCTTACTTGAGTGAGGTTATCTTGTGTTCCACCAGGTAATAGAGAGTGCATGGAGATTCTGCTGGCAAATAACGTTAACATTGACCAGGAAGTGCCTCACCTTGGAACTCCCCTGTATGTGGCTTGCACCTATCAGAGGCTAGACTGTGTGAAGAAGCTTCTAGAATTAGGTAACTTCCAGAAGTCTTTTCATGAGAAGAACCAGTTAACCTCGTTGGTTTTCCATGGCCTCAGAGGCAAAGTCCTTGCCAGGCTGGACAACATTCTGACAGCATTTGATATCTAAATGGTTAAAACAACTTCAAGGATGAGTGTCTGTCGTTCTCAGTTCTGCTTCTTTTGATATTGGCTCCATTTACCTGGTATGGTTCTCCTTGGTGGTCCGAAGAGAGAGCAAGAGTCTCTTTCCCATAAATCCTAGGGGAAAACAAGCAAGTGTATTTCACTGGCTCTTTTTAAGTCACATGCCCATTTCTGAACCAATCATGGCGGCCAAGGGAATACAATACGCTGATTGGCTTAGGCCGAGATTTCAGTCTACACTGCAGTTGTTGGGCTTCACTGGAAACACGTGAGCTGGGCGTCACGGGAGATAGTTCCCCAGAGGGAAATCTAGGTGTGGTTACCGGGAAGATGCTGGCTAGTAAAAACAGCAGACATTTGTCATAGAGTACTTTAGATCAACCCTGGTAAATTAGTTTTTTAATTCTCAACGGCATGTACAGAATCTGAGAGTCCAGGGAAAAGTAAAAGGTCTTGAAACTATTATGTGGTTAAAGATTCCCCAAACTTAGCCACTGACATAAAGGTCGAGATTGTATTAAGAACCTTTAAATAAGAATTTTTGTCTCCAAGATTTTTTTGGTCTTTTTTTTAATCCCCTATCATTTAGCACTCCCTCTAGTAATTCAGGAAACTTTTTTTTCGAGCCCAGAATAATGTAAATACCGAATAAACCTAGCCGTGTCCTTTGTCAAAAAAACAAAATAACTCTATGTAAAAGGAGCTGCAAAGATTTAATTTTGTCTGTCACACAGTTCCTGTGGGAAGGCAAGTAAAGCATTTAAAATAACTAGAAATATCTTTATTCGATACTTTTCTCATCAGAGTATTTGGAAACAGTAGGCATTGCTGAGGGTCTGAGCTTCAGTCATATATTTTCAAAGATTTGTCAAATATGTCGTGGCGTTTAAGATGTCTTTATCGATGGCTAGCACATCTCAGGCTCGTATTGTTTCTCCGTTAACCTTGGGTGTTGAATTGTGGTCATCTGCTTTGTTAAGGAGCCAATGTTGACCACGGCCAGTGGCTGGACACCCCCCTCCATGCCGCCGCGAAGCAGAACAGTGTGGAAATCATCCACCTGCTGATAGACTACGGGGCTAACCTCAAGTGCAAAAACGCTCAGGGCAAAAGTGCGCTTGATCTGGCAGCTCCGAAAAGCGGCGTGGAGCAGGCGCTTCTGCTCCGGGAAGGTAAGGAAGGGCTGGGCGCCCGTTTCTCTTCCACAAGCACATTTGCCCTCTCTCCTTCCGGTCTCCCCTCTAGACTCTCTTGCCCTTTCCTTTTCGTCTTTTTAATTGGGTAGTGGCCCGTGGGAGGGGGCAAGTCCTAGCATCTCAGAGATGGGATTTTTGTCTGCTGGGCGTATTCACTTATAACAAAGGCACATTTACGTACCACTGGTATGTTGCTTTCTATTTGCATTAACAAGAAAATAATCGGAGAACTTTGGTGAAAGGGCTGGGCTGTCTTGTCTATCCTGGCATAAGCACGTGATTGAGCAGACCAAAACTCTGCTTTGTAATATTTGGAGGCAATTCAGGGAAAATAAAAAATACTTGAGTAGAGGTGGTCGGGTGGACGCAGAGTGTGTCTTTCAGAAACTGGACTAAACGGTGAAGTTGTTTGCCTGTTCTCCAGCTCCGGGAGTAGGTGGGTTTGCGCTCCGCATTGCCCCACGCCCATGGCCACAGGGGCTAATGCATCTCTAGACGCTAGAGGAGGGAAGGTGGCATCTACAAGGCTTCATATCCCAGATTCTAAAGAGAACCGTGCTGTGTCCCTACAGAAAGAGAACGGTCTCTGAGCCTATTCTGAGCGTTTGTCTGCTCGGGAGACTATTAAAGTAGTAATAATTATTCGGCTTTCCACGTGTCAGACACTGAGCTAGGTCCGAAACATAGATTCATCTCACTGAGTTCTCAAAACTTTAAAGCCATGAGAACTTTATAGTGACTGGTGCTATCCCAGCTGCAAGCGGGAAAAGAGGAGCATGAAGAGATGGGCTTTCAGAAGGTCACCTGGCTACGAAAAAGTAGGTCTAGGATGCTAAGCAAGAAATAGGATTCCAACTTGCACCCTTGTTTTTTTTTTTTATTATTGGAGTATACTTGACTTATAATGTCGTGTTAGTTTCAGGTATACAGCAGGGTGATTCAGATATATGTGTGTGTGTGTGTGTGTGTGTGTATATATCTATTCTTTTTCAGATTCTTTTCCCATATAGGTTATGACAGAATATTGAGCGTAGGTCCCCGTGCTATACAGTAGGTCCTTGTAGTTTATCTATTTTATATATAGTAGTGTGTATCTGTTAACCCCACAGTCCTAATTTATCCCCCCCCTTTCTTCCCCTTTGGTAACCATAAGTTTCCAATGTGCCCTCTTAATGTTTTGATGCCCCAATCCTGAATCTTCTGAAACAATTTCTAGTGAGGAAGAGTTTAATTTCACTCACCAGTTCCCTTTTGTGGAAGTGCCCCCTTGTCTTGTATACCTTCCGAGTGGGATGCTGGGTTCAGTAGTTTTAGGGATACTCTCCAGACCAGTGCTTCTTAAGCTTCAATGTGTATGTGAATCCCCTGGGGCTCTCCTTAAAATGCAGATTCTGATTCCGGAGCTCTCGGGTGGGGGTCCCGGACGCTGCACGGCCACCAGGCTCTCAGGCGAAGCTGACGCTGCCAGTCTGAGGTCACACTTTGAGTAAGATGGGTCTAGATTATTTCCAGTAGTCTGTGTCATTAAGGATTGTTCTTTGATTTGAGCCTCTGCTGGAAGAATTAGGACCTTCCTTACCAGCTCCCAGGTTGGAAATATGGGACACGTAACAACTCTTAGCTGAGAATATGGTTTATAGCAGGCGTCACATTTCCTGTTTCCTTCCATCAAAAATGTTTCCAGGCCCAGGAAATTTCATATTTCTTCTAAACAAGTTCCTCTGTCTGTCTTCATAAATACAGCTGCTTGCTCTAGAAGGATGAACAGCAGCTATGTCAGAGGTCACTCTGTTGTGTGACAGGAGAGACACTTTGCATCCTTGCTTCCCAAGCTTTGAACGAAGGGCGATGGTCTGCTCCTCCAGTAGCGTTCTGCCACATGGATGCTCCCTGGTAATATGAATCCAGGTGTCATCCAGCTCTTCGTTTGCCTGTGTAGTCACCATTTCTCATGGGGTGCTAGACACTGTGACAATAGGATTTTCTTGAAAAGGAAAACTTTGTATAGTCCAGGAATCACATAGATCTACTTGCGTGGATCTTTACTGATACAGTCAGGTAAGGAAATAGTGGGGCATTATTACAAATGCCCCTGTGTGACAAGGATCCCAGCCAAATGCTCAGTCAGCCTATTCAACCATAGTTTGGACACAGGTTAGTTTGCTTTCCTTCGGGACTCAAAGCCTTGGTTGGGCACGATGACTCCATGAGACCCCATGAGATTGAGGTTCAGGGTATAATAGGGTCTGAGTGAGTTGGATCCTTTCTCCAGATCCTCTGCTGAGCTGGGATCCTTGCGAGAACGGAGGGCCCCGCCGAGTGTGAGTGGGGACCCAGCCAGCACCGCCGCACGGGCAGCTAGAGCCGGGAGGTCCCTGTGGCCTGACCCTCGGGCCCCAGCACATCTCCTGACACCGCCTCTGTGACCGCGCGTTTTAATTCCTCCCTCAGGCCCGCCTGCTCTTTCCCAGCTGTGCCGCCTGTGTGTCCGGAAGTGCTTGGGTCGCACCTGTCATCAGACCATCCACAAACTGTATCTGCCGGAGCCACTGGAAAAATTCCTCCTATACCAGTAGTCCCAACTGTCCACGGGAAGATACTTGGAAATAAACAGGCTGTTGCCTGCTGTACCCAGGGTACCTAGTGTAGACACCCAACAGCTAGACTCTCAAATGAGCTAAGCTAGTTAGAGCACATCCCTGATGGACTGGCGCACGTGGGGAATGAAAACTCCTGGTTAGTGTAATGTTCTCTTTAACCAAGGGGCAATCAGAAACTTTTCTGTTTTTAGCTCTTGTTGTTAAGAAACTTTAAAAAATTGTGAAGTAGGGTGAAATTAACAGGCTGTTTTTCAAGATTCGTGATCTTCGATTATCTAAGGATCACCATTCTGAATAAGCGTGTAGACACATATAAATCTGGGTGGATAAGATGAGGATGAATATAAGTATTCCAAGATGGGTTCCCGATTTAGTTCTTCCCTTCTTCCCCCTTTCTTTCTTTCCTTCCATGAATAAATCTCTGCTAAAATTTTATTTTCTTGCGTTTTATTTTATATATAAAAAAGCCAAATACTTTAAACCGTCACAGTTAATTGAGACTTGCACTTACTGAGGTCCTGGTTGATGTTGATTACACATGGAAACGATAATATTTTGAATATATTAGTACATTTCATTATTGAAATTAATTTCACTTCTTTTTACTTTTTAAATGTGACTACAATCCAATTTTAAATTACACATGTAGCTAGCATTATATTTCTGTTAATACTGTTCTGAACCTTTTCTGATTTTCACAACTCTGGAATATCACGTAAGTTAATCTTAATTAGTTAACTATTTGGGGATAAAGATTAAATTCTTATTTCACATCATCATCTAAAAACGAATCTTGGTTTTTGGAAAATGTTAAAACATTTTAAACGATGGTATAAAATACTGGAATAAAGTGTTCGTGAATGTACGTGAAAGGGAAGCTCTTTTCTTTTTTTTTTTTGTGGTATGCGGGCCTCCCTCTGCTGTGGCCTCTCCCGTTGCGGAGCACAGGCTCCGGACGCGCAGGCTCAGCGGCCACGGCTCACGGGCCCGGCCGCTCCGCGGCACGCGGGACCCTCCCGGACCGGGGCGCGAACCCGGTTCCCCTGCATCGGCAGGCGGACGCGCAACCACTGCGCCACCAGGGAAGCCCGGGGAAGCTCTTTTCTAATCATAATATCAAAGGCAGAAACTTTAAAGGAAAATACTGGTAAATTAAAATACATATGATAGAATATGCAGGAATTGGTGGCTTTCTATCTTCAAAGTGTTCTCCGGAGTGCATATTTTGGTCAACCTGCATCTTGCTGAATGTCTGAAGTCTGTGTCAAGCCCCAGGATGTCCTAGGATGTTCGGTGTGTCTAGAATGCTGCTGTTGCATCCACTTTCTGAAACGTCGGACCATGGATTTCATGAATCGTTTGTACGAACCTCCAAACTCTGGTAGGGCTGTGTGCGTGTCACTCACCAGGACCGATCCTTCTGGATCCAGAATGGATGCAGAACAAGTCCAGATCCCTGCATATTGGAGTTGTGATGTTTCACCATTTATGACTGGGCATGAGATGGTCTTTAGGTGCCCTTTGAGCCTTCCAGTCCATCAGGCTAGAATTAGACCCTCAGATGAATCATCTAGTTTATATGAGATTATATGGCTTGCTTTTGGGGGTTCTGAGCACTAATATAGATTATTTCATTTTTTTCACAGGATGTGGACTGTTTTATTCCCAAAGTGGTGTGATCGCTCACAATTTCAATCATATTTGAAGTGCTCTAGGGTAACTTCTCAATTCATTCATTCAACACATTTTTACTCAGCATCTGTTATGTGCCAGACACGGTTTGAGGCTGTGAAAAAGACAAGGTCCTTGCCCTCGAAAAGCTTATGTGTTAGTGGAGGCAACAAGGAGTAAGCATACACGTGTCATCACGTCAGGAAATAAGAAGAAAAATGAAGGAGATTAGGGTAAAGAGTGATGGTGAGAGTCACTATTTTAGATAAGTTGATTAGGCAAGGTCCCTGGCTGGGTGACAGAATTTTAAAGGAACTATTCATGTGTGTATCTAACATTTATTATTTAATTTTTACTATTGAGGTTTTAGTGACTTTTTTCAGTGTATTTTCAGTACATCATGATGTTTTCTTGTTTGTTTCTTTGCCTGATTTAATATAGCAATCCTATTACAAAAGTGTTTTTTTTAATTGAAGTATAGTTGATTTACAATGTTGTGTTTGTTTCTGGTGTACAGCAGAGTGATCCAGTCATACATACATATGTCTATTGTTTTCCATATTCTTTTCCATTATGGTTTATTACAGGATATTGAATATAGTTCCCTGGGCTATACAGTGGGTCCTTGTTTATTATCTATTTTATATATAGTAGTGTGTATCTGCTAATCCCAAACTCCTACTTTATCCCTCCCCCACACCCTTTCCCCTCTGGTAACCGTAAGTTTGTTTTCTGTGTCTGTGAGTCTGTTTCTGTTTCGTAAGTTCATTTGTGTCATATTTTAGATTCCACATACAAGTGATATCATATGGTACTTGTCTTTCTCTGTCTTCACTTAGTATGATCATCTCTAGGTCCATCCATGTGGCTGCAAATGGCATTATTTCATTCTTTTTTATGGCTGAGTAGTATTCCATTGTATATATGTACCACATCTTCTTTATCCATTCATCTGTTGATGGACATTTAGGTTGCTTCCATGTCTTGGCTATTGTAAATAGTGCTGCAGTGAACACTGGGTTGCGTGTATCTTTTAAAATTGGAGTTTTCTCCAGATATATGCCCGGGAGCGGGATTGCTGGATCATACGGCAACTCTAGTTTTAGTTTTTTAAGGAACCTACCTACTGTTCTCCATAGCGGCTGCACCAATTTACATTCCCACCGACAGTGTTAGGACTGTTCCCTTTTCTCCACATCCTCTCCAGCATTTATTGTTTGTAGACATTTTGGTGATGGCTCTTCTGACTAGTGTGAGGTGATATCTCATTGTAGTTTTGATTTGCATTTCTCTAATAATTAGCGATATTGGGCTTCTTTTCATCTGTCTATTGGTCATCTGTACGTCTTCTTTGGAGAAACGTCTACTGAGGTGTTCTGCCCATTTTTTGATTGGGTTGTTTGTTTTTTTGTTACTGAGTTGTATGAGCTGTGTGTATATTTTGGAAATTAAGCACCTGTCAGTTGCATCGTTTGCAAATATTTTCTCCCATCCTGTAGGTTGTCTTTTCGTTTTGTTTCCTTTGCTGTGCAAAAGCTTGTAAGTTTGACTGGGTCTCATTTGTTTATTTTTGCTATAAAAGTATTTTTTGATTCCTGCTTTCCCCACAAAGTATGTTGTAATGATTTTCTAAGTTTCAAACCCTTTGAAAGTACCCTTTAAAATGGCTGTATCATATTTCTTAGCTATTTCCGTATTGTTGGATACTTCGATTGTTTCTAATTTCTTGCTATTTTAAATAATACTAGTGTGAACTTCATTTTTTATAAATCTTTTAAAATGTTTGAATTATTTCTTAGATGTTCAGAAGTGATACTGATTAAGAAAACTATTTAAAATAATAGTATAAAATAATTTTGAATATATATTTAATGAATCATTTTAAGGGAAAAGTATTTGCATAGCCAAATACCACATATTATCTGTTCATATGCCGTCTGTCTCTATATATAGACATCTAATATAGCTATCTACATACCATGTGTCTGTCTGTCATCTGTCCATCCATCATTTATCTAATTGTATCCATCATCTGCCTTGACCCATTATTTAAAAAAAATAAGCTTGCCTGTGTCACTTGAAGATGTAAACCTCAACTCTTTGCAAAGCCCATAAATTATTTAAAAGGTTGGGTGCGTCATTCAACATCTCTAAGTTGTTGTTCATATTTTATTAAGGAGCCATTTCTCCCAAAGCAATCCTCCTCCCTGATATTTCTAATATTGCCATGTCAAACAAACCTGAGGTTTACAGATAATACTTTTTTCAGTAACAACGCTCATTGCTGAGACAATTTCATGCGCTTAACCCAAAGAGGAGAGCTGACGCTTCAGGGACCTCACGTTTCCTCCCATCACAAATCCTCGCCAGGGGCCGCTCCTGCATGGACATTTGCGTGTGAAATACGCCATCTCCTTCCTTTACTGGAGTCAGTACCAGGACAAGACCCAGGTCACACTCACAATAGCAGCTTCATTTTTCAACATGAGTTTAACCTATAAAAAAAAAACGTATATCAGGTTTTTATTTTCACTTATTAATTTCTTCCCCTGCCATTGTTAGATCTTGACAATCTTTCCGCTTACAGAAAAATTGCAAGAATAATGCAATGAATATTTGTACATCCATCACTTCAGTTCGTCAGTTGATAGGATTTTGCCACATTTGCTTATGTCTTTGTGTGTGTATGCACGTAGGTATGTATGCGTGTGTGTACACACACCTATATAATATGTATGTATATAAGTAAGCCCATGTATAATGACTACCTCTACACATATTTGTTTTTAATGAATCATTTGTGAGTAAACTGTTGACATCATCATTCTTCACCAGGGCTAGGATTAGGAGGAAGCAAGTGAGGCAAAAAATTTAAGGGGGCACCGAAAAATGCAGTCATTGGGAGAAAAATTTTAGTGCAATATTAAAAATGTTAAGGGAAAAAAATCCCCTGATGACCCAAATATCAAAAATTTTGATAAAGACAGGCTGTGGTTTGTTTGTTTTAGGACCCTGCGTACTTGTGCAATGAGAACAGTGTTCCCCCTCAGCCCAAGGTCCTGGGACATGGGGCTGCTGGGTTTATGAGGAATGACAATGGCTTGTGAGCAGAGTGGGCAATGTGGGCTTTATATATACTCAAGCTTTTTGACTGTAGGGCTTGCGTTCACTTTTTCTATGTGGTGCAAAACGTGTACATAGGGGCACGCATTTCTCCCCCTGCGTCAAGCTCCCGCGCGGCTCCGCACTGACCACTTCAGTGAGCATCTCCTAAGAACACAGCTTCTTTGACATAACTGCAGGTGACGCAGCGATCACACGCAGGAAATTTGACATTGATGCACTATGAGTATCCGATATACATCTGTATTTAAATTTCCATGGTTGTGGCTTTGATGTCTTTTATGTCTTGTCCTCCCCAATCAGGATCCAGTCAAGGATCATCACATTTAATGATCAAGTGTCTTCATTCTCCTTTCATCTGGAAAGCTCCTCCACCACTTTTGTCTTTTACCCCACCCCACTGGCATTTTTGAAGAGTTCAGCCTTATTGTTATGGAGACCCTCTCTCAATTTCGATTTGCCCAATTGTTTCCTCAAGAATACTGCATTATGCCAGAATTTTTTAAAACACACCCTTGTTTGAATCTTACTGCGCTGGTCGATGGAGTAAGAATGAGTGACAGCTTTCTAAAGTCACAACATCAGCCAGCTCAGCGTGCAGAGCCAGTTAGGCGAGCACAGCTCAGATAGGAATTTTTGCAGGAAAAGCAGATCATTCCAAATGACCAGAGGAGATGTGCACCTTTACGTTTTAAAAGGTTTTGTGCTAGAAAAATTGCCAGCTGGATTGACAAGAGGTTTCAACTTTGACTGATTGGAGGTGACTGTCAAGGCTCCCCAAGGCCTTGGGAGGAAAGTCTTATAGGCCATGAATGATGTCAGCCGTGGACATCTAGGGGTTGGGGCAGTGGCTAGTGGTAAGTCTGCACCTGATAAAGAAGATTATGGCCTTACTGCTGCTACAGGCCAGAATTCTTTTTTCTTACCTAACCTGGGCCAAGTTTCCTGAACATGCAGACACACACAGACACTGACTCGAAGCTGGTAAGATTGTTCTGCTCTTGTGGCTTTTTGTAAGCCAACCTATTTCTCTATAGTCCCAGCTCATATACATGTAATTCGACTTTATCCCCATGTAGATCCTTAAAAATGCATGAACTTCCCTTGTAATGGTTTTCCAATTCCTGACTAGAACTGTTGTTAAACAGTTAAAAAAAATCAGTTCGCATCCTCCAATGTCCACAGGTGTTGATCAACAGTATAAATACAGTGAGAAGATAAAATGGTGATTAATTCCCTCCCAGGCACTAAGGCAACAACCTGGAAATCTTCTTTATTGTCATTTTGGGCAATCAAGTTAAATTTGAATATGCAAAACCCTTATCTTCTTGGAATTTAATGAAAAGTAAATAAAGAAGCTCTACTATGAAGATTTTGCTCAGAAAGAATGGAATGGTATCTAGCTTCCCCACTGCGCCCCTCTGTTTAACTCCTTGTCAGCAGTCTACATTGGGAGTAAATTTCTCCCTCTCTGCCAAATACAAGTTTCATTGTTCTTCAGATCTTTCCTGACGCAGTAGTGAACAATGTATATGCTTATGGCCTTCTCGGTTAATTCTGCAAATAGAGCCGGAGGGCAGTTTGGCAGTGTTTCAATTGTAAGTGAACAGCTTAATTAATTAATAATTGTAGATTCACATGCAGTTGCAAGAAATAATACAGAAAGATCTCCTATAGCTTTGCCCTGTTTCCCCCAATGATAACTTTGTGCAAAACTGTAGTACAGGACTTCCCTGGTGGCACAGTGGTTAAGAATCCGCCTGCCAATGCAGGGGACATGGGTTCGAGCCCTGGTGCGGGAAGATCCCACGTGCCACGGAGCAGCTAAGCCTGTGCGCCACAGCTACTGAGCCTGCGCTCTAGAGCCTGCAAGCCACAACTACTGAAGCCTGCATGCCTAGAGCCCGTGCTCCACAACAAGAGAAGCCACTGCAATGAGAAGCCTGTGCACTGCAACGAAGAGTAGCCCCCGCTCGCCGCAACTAGAGAAAGCCCACACGTAGTAATGAAGACCCAACAAGCCAAAAATAAATTTAAAAAAACTGTAGTACAATATCACAACCAGGAAATCGACATTGAGACCGTCCATTGATCTCATTTGGGTTTCTCGTTTGCCTCGTACCCACTCTTGTGTGTGTCTTTAGTTCCATAGAAATGATCAAGTGTGTATGAGCACAACTTGGACCCAGGATGTCCACTCTTAGGAATCTTGCCTCCAGAAATATTTGCATATTGTCACTGAGCCAAATTTGGGTCCACTCGCCTGTGCAGTAAAGCCAATCTACTGACACCAGGTTGTGGTGAAGGAAAGTATAGCATTTATTGTGGGGCACCAAGCAAGGAGAACGGGCAGCTCATGCTCAAATGACCCAAACTCTCCAATGGCCTTCAGGGGAGGGGTTTTAAAGGCAGTGTGAGGGAGGGTGCTGCACGTTGCCTGATGAGCTCGTCCACAATTCTTGTATTGGTTGGCATCAAGATGAAGTTTCAAGCATCATCAACCTTCAGGTTTTGACCAGTCCAGGGTCTACATGCTTGCAGTCAGCAGTTTTCATCTGGTGCAGGTCTGCTTCCTGTAAAAACAGCTTAGGCATGTGTGTCAGACCTTTAGCTGTATCTTTTAGGGAGCTGGGAGTTCAGTGATTCTGCTGGGTAGCTGGTTTATAGTCTAAAGTGTTACCAGTTTCCCCACCCAACATTCTAATATTCTTTGTTTCTACATCTTCACATTTCCCAGTCATTAACTCTTGAGACAGTCTTTTCAGACTCAGGGAGGCCTGGGAGACTAAAGCAAAAGCCTTTTTGGGGACAGGGACACAGGGGCACAGGGGCTTGTACATGGCTTGAATCCCCCCCTTGTCTTTGATACCCCTCAGTCTGAGGGGAACAGGTTCAGGACAAGAAAGGGAATAAAATTTTGGACAGAGGTTAATCATAACCTTGGTGGAGGAACTCAGTTTTAGGGGGACTTGGTTTCAATATGTGCACAAAGCCATATGGAGAGATCTGTGGACTGCAGTATTTTTTGTAGTAGTAAAAGAAAATGGTAACATTCTGCCTCCATCATTAGGGGAATAATGAAATACTTTTGGCACGAAGTATTTACGGAATGCTATGCAGTAGTAAATAAAGGGACAGCGCTATTCTGCTGAAATGGAAGGATCTCCAAGACAAGTGTAAAAAGCATATATGATAATCTAATTACAATTATGTGGACAACGTAAAGGAATAAATGTGTGTCCACATGTGTGCATGGAAATGCATTTTAAAATATGAAGGACATTCCTCAAACTGTAAACAGTGGCTACCACGTGGCTCAACTGAGGCTTCATAAATCCGAAACAGTAAGGCTGTATCTTTGGCGTTAAAAGTAATCTGTAATTATTTCATAGCCAGGCTATGCTTGAGAAGAACTCAGAGACTTCCTGAATAGGGAAGAAAAATCCGTTTCTACCTGGAAGAGAGGAGCTGGGTGCGGGGAGGAGGGGGGAGTCCGGGGGTGGCCATCAGCCTGAACCAGCACCAAGTGGTGCGGGGAAACGGGGTTTATCTGAAAACACACAGACAAAACCCCAAATGTTTTGTAAAGGCAATAGGCGGAACCTTCACAAAGTAAAACTTTTTATAACGAATCATTGAAAGATAGCAGCTCTCCTCCAGCGCTCCCTGCCGCCCAGCAATCCATTTTTGTTTTTGCGATAGCAGCCCTGAATTATTTTGGAGGAGCGTGAGCAGGACATTTAGTGCAACCCTGGCAGTCAGAGGAAGAAAATAGAAGTTCTTTCCAAACGTGCATTTTTGTAACATATAGAGACTTTTTCCTATAAGAAGCTCCCAGAAAAATTGAAACCACATGTGCAGATGGCCAGGGCGTGCTGTGTAAGTTGCTGTGCAAGCAGTTCAGCAGGCAGGGCTGCAGCAAAACCAGCTTTCTCAGCTCCTGGGTTCGGGGGCTTGTCTCAACAACAAGAAACCCCCAAACAACAACCGGATCCCAGCAGGGGGAACAACGTTGCAGCAGACCAGTGTTTTCCTCCCCGCCCCCGCACACCCCAACCCTGGGCTCTCCCAAAGTTACATACTGTGTTTCCTTCCTGATGAACCTCAAGGCTTCCTCCCTGATTGGTCTCAGTTTTGGAAAGGACGTGACATCAGCGACTTTGCAGACTTGGGGCTGGGGGCCTGCTGTGGGCTTTGGGTGGCCTCTAGCCAGTTAGGTGGAGAGAGAGAGTGTGTGTGCGTGTGTCTGTCTGACCACAGGTAGTGCTCAGATTACCCTGCCCTGTTCTGTTCTCTGCCATCTGACCAGGACGGTGCTGCTCAGCCAGTCACAGCCCTGGAATTTCCCAGAAGCTGGGGGAACATGGAATTTGGACTTTTCCTGAACAACTGAAGCGGAGCTTTCCCAGCCCAGGAGAGCACCATGGATGGTGAACCACGGGGCAGCAACGGCAGGAAGCCCCCGAGGCTGGGAGACTCTCCGGACGTCAGGCTCCTTTCCAACCCATTGATGGGGGGTGAGTCTAGGGGCTGTGGAGTCAGCCTGCTGGGGAGGTCGGTTAACGTGCTTAGGAGAGAAGAGAGAAAAGGGTGGGGCAATTTCAGTGACTCCATCTGAGACGTGGCCACGAGGCAGTAACTGGACAGATGTCCACGGCTTGCTGGGATTTGTCTTTCACACGGTTGTTCGAAAATGTGTACACCTCTTTCTGCAGGGTCCTGTGGACCATACCAAGCCAATGATCACCATTTACTCTCCAGGAAAAACTTCAGCTCCAAAGAATTATTCTTTGTGGGTCAGATGTATCATTTACATTACAGTTATTTCTAAATAGGAACTTCTTTATTGCTAAAACATTTATTAAAAGGTCTTAGGTATTCGGCATTTGGGTGGGGCTGGGTTTATAAATGATGTTCAAACATTGAGCACTGATTGATTCCCTTTAAAAGGAGCCTTTTAAACTTTGGCGAAGTGTCGTACAGGTATGATTCTCACCTGTCTCGTGGTATCTTTGCTAATGTATAGAGCCTCACGCCTCCGGGAAACTGTCATTTCCTGTGACCACTTAGCCGGTACCTGCTGACTCAAAGGATTCTGAAGAAATGGGTCTAGGCATTAGAGGAGAGATGATTATATTCAGCACCCTGGGAGGCTGCCCATAACACTTGGCGGTCAAAGGGACAAAAAGCAGGGACCCTGCAGTCAGCTAGGACTTACTACTCTCTCACTGTTTAGGTGTTGAAGGGGGAAAAGACAGAAGAAATAAAATACAAAATGCCTTCCCTCTGGCTCATTGAGCAGACAAGACTGCTCGTTTATTCCTTCGTTTATCCACTTTGGCTCGTAAAATGAGCAGAGCCCTCAACAGCGAGTAGGATTTGCATCTCCAGAGGCACACCTGGATTCCTCAGAGATACTGAGTATGAACTTGGAGCCGCAGAAGGCAGAGTGGCACCAAATAGAACTTAAAAAAATGGATTTGATAAATACATTTTTAAAGCAGCAAACCAATCAGTACGGGGAAGAATCAGTAATGTGGTTGACTTCTCCATGATTATTTTAGTGCTGAGTAGTTTTATATTTATTTTTAGTTCCGCCTGAGAGAGGGGCGCCAGCCGCTTTTCACCGTTTAGGGCTCCTAAAGGTCCTAGTCCAACCCTGGTTAGGGCTGGCTGGGTGGGCGGCGGCAGCCAGGCATGTGCTGGGTTGGCCACAAAGTTCGTTCGGGCCTTTCCATACGCTCTTACGCAAAAACCTAAACGAACAGTTTGGCCGACCCAATATATAGCGGACGGTGACAACTGGAGTGCAGGGTCTCGGCCAGTCTAGTGAGAACAAGCTTGGAGAGGTGGAACCCGAAAATGAAGCTTCAGAAGCTAAGTGGAGGAGTTTAGCCTTCATGAGCCAGGCAGTTGGGAGCCACTGGTGGTTCCGGAGTGGAGACTTGGCCATAATGAAGACTGTAAGTAATCTGATAGCCACATTCAGGATGGATTATGGAGGATTTACGAGATCTTCTTGCACGAGTCCACTGCTTCTCAAACTCGGATACATCAGCATCACCTGGATGGATGGTTAAAATGCAGCTGGCTCAGCCCCACCCCTTCTGATGCTAGGCCTGGGAATCTGTATAACAAGCTCCCAGGTGCTGCTGGTGGTGCCGGCTGGGGACCACACATCGAGAACCACTGCATGAAGCTGACATCTGGATCAAGCTTCAGAAATGACAAGAGAAAGGGAAAATATGGGTGATAATTTCAAAGGAAAGAGAAATCAAGCTACGCTGCTTGATTAAATATCGGGGCTAAAGGAGAGAAGGTGGCCAAAGCTGCAAAGTTTTCAAGTGTCAGATCAGAGGGCTAGACAAGAGAGAAGTTGGGAAGGGGAGCTGGCTTGGGGACAGAGTGAGGGAGGAAGGAAGAGGACTTCTGTTGTGAACATGGAAGTGCCCAGGGCCCGGCATGATGGGTGGGGCACCGGCTGGGGAATGAATACGCGTTGGGAATCACACCTCAGGCTGTTCTGCAGAGGGGCTGGGCTGAAATCCTGGAGAAGGAGACATTGTCTGATGGCTGATTTATGAGAGCCAAGGATGGAGCCCTGGGACAGGCCTCCAGTTGAGGACGTAGGACCAGTGAGTTGGACAGAGAAGCAGGAAGAGGCTCGGATGCTGTCATTTCACAGGGACTAAAGGAAGAGAAGTTTTCCAAGAAGCGGAAGTCCCAAGAGCTCTCTCTGCCTACTGTGTGTCAGTCCTGCCCCCTGGGTAGAACCTCACTGACAGCTGGATTGCATTTGTTTATGCTTCAGGAGCCTTGCCCTTGGTGAAGTGTGGAATGTGAAACACTCAGAGTGTTGTTTCCGGATGGCCCTGACAGGAAGCTCAGCTCAGGTGAAGCGTATCCCCTGGCACAGGGCCGGGGCAAGGGGCAAGCCAGGGCCCAGGTGTGGTTGCTCTTGGGTATGACGATGGCAACCAACTCTTTATAGAGATTTAATTCTTGACTCCTCTGCCCCAGGAGCAGGAAAAGAATGTCTTTTTTTTTTCCTGAAAACACCTTGTTAATGGATTGAATTGTGTCCCCCCCCCCCCCGCAAAAGACAGGCTGAAGTCCTAACCCCCAGTACCTCAGGATGCCACCTGATTGGAAATAGAGTTATTGCAGGTATAATTAGTTAAGATTAGGTCCTAGTGGAGTAGGAGGGGCCCTTAATCCAATGACTGGTCCTTATAAGAAGAGGAGAAGAGGCACACAGGGAGAGTGCCATGCGATGACAGAGGCAGAGATTGGAAAGATGCATCTGATAAGCCAAGAAACAGCAAAGATGGACACCCACCACCAGCAGAGGTAAGGAAGGATTCGTCCCTAGAGGCTTTGGAAAGAGCCTGGCCCCATGACACCTCCATTTCAGACTTCTAGCCTTCAGAACTCTGAGACAATGAATTTCTACTGTTTTCAGCCACCCAGATTGTGGTACTTTGTTATGGCAGCCCTAGGAAACTAATTCACACCTAGTCAGAGAAACTTTGGAAAATACATTGAAGGATAAACTCACAATCTCCGTAATCACACTGAGCAGGTAATCACCGTTCTTGTTTTTACTGTCTCTCCTTCAGGATTCTGCCTGCAGGCTCACACCTGTTGGGAGATTTTCTTCCTCACAAAATTGAGCCCACCCTGTAGGGAGTATTCACATTTAAACAGAAGACAGGCAAGAACAGGCATGGAAAGGAAATCATTTCATTCTCTTAGGGTGGATTTTTTCGGAGTGGAGAAAGAATTGCAGTAGACAGGACCAATGTGCCCAGCAGTTGCCTCCATGGACCTTTCTATTCGTCTGTTTGCGACAGTGAGCCTCTGTTTCTCTTCCTCCTTTTTCGATTTGTCCTGGAATCCAGCCAAGGTCCACTATAATTGTGCACACAGTACCCAGATCCTCTTTCAGATGTTGGAGGGGATCTCCACTGAACCCACCCCATCACGTCCCAAAGACTGAAAGCAAGTGTTCCAACAGTCTCAGAGCAACCCAACCTCTCTTCTCCCCTCCTTGACCTTGCAAAATGTTTTCCAGGAGGAATAGATTGATGCTACTCCCAGCATCCACTGCAGGCTCTCGGAGCTTCGTGAACAGCTCTTTGCAGAATGTACCAATTGGTGCATTTAAAATCTCTTCTGAAATAATGGAAATTTAAAAACTCATTCCAGAAATTTCAATAAAAAAGAAACGGCACCCTTCCCAATGTGCTGCAGGGTTTGATGGAGACTCAGTTTAAAAGAAAGGTAAGTTGAATGGCACCGATTGGAGGACTTGTGGGGTCGTTTCCTTAGGAGAGCTCCCTGCCCCATGTTAACCATGAGCTACACTAATGGATCTGTGGCATTGCCCGTGACCCCCACTTGGCATCTGTTTCTTGGCAGTAAAACCAATGGATCTTGGTTCAAAAAGTACTGCGGAAGAATGCTTAACATGTACCAAGCGCTTGGATGATGTGTTGTATAGATATAATGGCCCTTGAGTTTCGAAGACCTCATTGGGGTCAGTGGAAAAGGGCATGTGACCTTGAGGTTTCCCTTCATCCATAGCCTCCTTCTATGAGCAGCGTCCATTTTCTGGTAGGAACAGGTCCCCTTCAGTTGTCAGCAGGAAGGCAGGCAAAGCTGCTTTGGGGTTTAATTGCTCATGTGTTGAGCTTGTAGCTCACTGCCTGCTTGTGATGTGGCCCCTGGAAACCCTGGAGAAACGCCTCCTGGATATCTCGTCAATGTTTTCAAGAGCCAAAGAGAGTGTGTGGATTAATCCATGTTGCAAATTATGGCGTTCGCTAAATGAGCTATATATAAAGTTCATGCTCTCAGTGCTAGAAAAATGTCAACCTTTCACAGTTTAAAGTCTTTAGATAATCACGCAAGTGTTCAGAGACCAACTGAGGCTCAAGTCTTTGTATAAATTTGAGATGACTCTTGGCTTTAGAAGCACCTAAGGTTTTCTTCTGGCCTGGGGTATTGGCAAGCTATGATATATTCACCAAATCCTAGTCTGAAAGGGCTGTAACTTAGGAAGGGAAGTCTCATACTGCTGATGGAATATAAAGTGGTACAGCTGCTTTGGAAAGTAGTCTGGCAGTTTCTCAAAAGGCTAAACACCTAGGAGTGGAATTGCTGTGTACACGCAAATCAGAGCAGCATTATTAATAACAGCCAAGAAGTGGAAACACCACAAATGTCTATGAACTCTTTGGTCTATCTAGACAAATATTTGGCCATAAAAAGGAATGAAATACTTATACATACTACAACGTGGATGAACCTTGAAACATTACACTCAGTGAAAGAAGCCAGTCACAAAGGACCACATATTGTCTGATTCCATTTGCGTGAAAAGTCCAGAATAGGCAAATCCATAGAGATGGAAAGTAGATCAACGGTTGCCAGGGGTTGGGGGAAGTGGAAATGGGGGCAGTGACAGCTGATGGGCAAGGAGTTTCTTTCTGGGATGATGAAAATGTTCTAAAATTGATAGTGATGATGGATGTACAACTGTGAAATCTACTGAAAACCATTGAGTTGTAACCTTGAAAGAGGTGAATTGTGTAGTATGTGAGTGATAAATCATTAAAGCTGGTAGATACATGGGTAGCCACCCACCACGTGTCCCAGAACAATATCCTATGCTTCTGGAAGACACAGACCATCTCTGCTTTGTAAATACTACGTCCTAATGCATGAGTGCAAAAACCTCAGGTAGTCTTTTTTTTTCCTCTCTTGGAGAAGTACATAATTCTTTATTTACTCTAAATAGAAGGAGTCATGTTTCCGTGATGAATGCACAGAAAGCAAAAGCCCATTTTGGTCTACACTTGATAAGATAATTGCATCACTTTTCTGAAATCTAAACAGAGTTACAACTTAGGGCCCAAATTACCTGCCTGGCTGTCAGCTCCAATTATCTGAGGTAGCTTTCACAAAGGTTGAGTGTGGCAGCGATATTTCTGAGCAGCTGAGCGCGTGGCAGGAAAAAATGGCTTAATCATCACGCACATGATTTTCAAGACCTTTCCCAACGTTTGGCTCTTCTCACTCAGGATTTCGTGTGGATGGTATTGTGCCTTAGCACCAACAGTGGAGAATCAGTTGTCCTTTTAATTCTAATTTGGAGACCAATCTTCCATAGCTGCTGTTTGGACTGTAGGCTCCAAGCCCTAGAAGCAGCAGTATTTTTCCTGAAAGCACTAGGGCCCTCAGAGAATACTGTGAGGACACTAATTTTCTATTGAGCGTCAGGTTTTGGAGGTTAGGAAAAGCCATTTCACTGAAGGTACCTCGAGCATGTTGGTGAGCCCAGAAGGGACGCCTTGGAAGGGCAGCGTGTATAGGCAGGCTCATTCAGCTTGCTCTTCTCTATTAAATGCCTCCTGAATCCATCTGGAAGGATGGTAATTTGCTCACTGGGACAGATTTTCTGGGACACTGATAGCTCCAGGTGGCAGGCCCACGTCAGCCAACACGTGCTAAGTCCAAAGTGTTCTAGCGTCCTCCTTGATGGGCTGGCGTTGGCCAGTCTTTAGAAACTTTCCCCGGTTCTCCAGGTCTTCTGGGCTTTTAGGAGATACCAGTTCATCTACGAGGCATGACTGGTATCGGACCATCCTGCCTCGTTTGTGTGTAGTGTGTTTACTTGAGCAGGCAGAGCTGGAGCTGCAGCTCAGACCAGCCTCCTCACGTTCTGACTTCCTGCCTTTGTTCATTCTAGAAACCAGACGCAGCTGGAGATGAGAAAAATTCAGGTCTGCGCCGCAGTCAGTTGACATCCAGTCAGTTAGAAAGGGAGGAAAGCGTTTAACGTGTTGGGATGGGTTTTACAAGCTTCCTTCCTAAGAAAGTGTGTTCTTTCCAAATGGTTGGGGAATACATTTGCTATTTTTTAAATAGCAGTGACTGTGGGGTCTAATCCAGACTCTCTGGTTATTGTTAGGGCAGGATAATAATAGTAGCTAATAGGGGTTGAGCCATAGGTAAGAATATTGCTGTCCTGACTTTACAGCGAAGGAAACTGAAGCTCGGGGTCTGTCCAGGGACCCACAGCTCAGAAGAAGTCAAGCGGGTCTGAATTCACAGCTTTCTCTTAATCACATTGGTGCGTTGCCTTTGGGGGGTAAATCATGTCCCTGTTACAAGGTCAGACTGAGCTCTGATTTGTGCTTGATATTGGGACAGGAGGTAATCCATAAATATGGTTTTGTTTAGATTTGATTCCAAACCTAATGGCGTATGTAATGACATGATTACTACTATTAGTATATGGCACTGTTTGCTGAGATGCCAGAGTTTGTATTTCACGCAGGAAACTAGACGGGACAACCACCGCTTAACGCACTAATGCTGGTAATTAGCGAAGCTCTCATTTAACTAAATGGACCATTTGCCTTTGAAACCAGCGTCTAAATGGAAGTACAGTAATCTGTCATCCCAGTTCACCACTTTTTCCTCAGTTTGGACACTGGCTGTAGTTATTTTTTTAGCTAGCTAGACATTTCAAATAAATGGTGTTCAAAAAACATCTATAGAGGGGAGAAATTCTGAAGTCCTGATGGAGTTTTGGTTGATTGACTCCAATGTGTCCCTCCAGTAAGACCAGTTAGACTCTTATTGATGGGCAAGGATGAGCCTGTGGGTCTAAAGTGCATTAGCAGGATGTAACCTGCTCCTCCCTTTCCATACAGATACTGTGTCTGATTGGTCTCCTGTGCATGAAGCAGCCATTCATGGACGTCTGCTGTCTTTGAGGAACCTCATCAGCCAGGTAAGTAACTTTTTTGGGGAAAGAAAGATGAATATTAAGCACATTCTACTGCTCACCACATTGAGAAAAAGACATCACAGTCTGATATTAAGATATACATTTCCTCTTTAGCAGAAGGAGATGAATCCTGTCCTTCTTTATTTGGAGGCTGGCAGAATACTAGAGTTTGGTACATTTCTACGCACAGAAGAGATTCTATACTGACTATCTATTGAATGAATAGCGGGCAAATTAGTGCATTCAAGTTGCTGTCACTTTATTCAATAGACTATGTTCTTGAAAATTATCATGTAAAACAGTGGTTTTCAGCTGGGGCAGTTTTGCCCCAAAGGGGACATTTGACAATGTCTGGAGACATTTTTGGTTGTCACAGGTGCGAGCGGGAGCAGGGATGAGGTGGGGGGGTGGTGGTGATATTGGCGTCTAGGAGCTAGAGACCGAGGAAGTTATTAAACATCGGACGCCGCTCAGGACAGCTCTCCACGTTAAAAAATTACCCAGCCCTGAACGTCAGTAGTGCTGAAAGAGGTTGAAAACCCCTCATGTAAAATAAATGCTTGAAAATGTCTTTTAAAATATGACATCGTATAATTTCAAAGACTTGTTCAGTTCTGTTGAATCTCCAGTGGAAATGGCTGTGCCCAGTTTGATGTTAGATTCTCTGCTCCTTGGGTGTCATTTCAAGTACACATTAATTTGAGTTTTGATGGTTTGAAATTATGGGGAATTTAAGCAAGGGCGCTTTTAAGAAAGCAGTTTCAATCGCCATTCAAAATTCCAGTAAAGTTTTTGTTCATACATAGTGTTCTGTTCTCTGAAGAGACAATATGGACCTTTTAGGTTAGAAGCTCTTGGCCCTTTCTTGGACCCCTTTGATAGTCTGGCAAAGTCTATGGACCCCTTCTCAGACTAATGTTTTCAATGCATAAAACACAATATAGAGGAACTCTATAAACAAATGTGTGAATAGTAATATATGAACTTCTTTATTAATGCATTCAATAAGAAGATTTAGTGGTCATTCTAATTACTACCATACTTTCTAAGTAGGATGAATGTATATTTTGAGATATTTTAGATATCTGCAATATTCGTACTGCAATGAAAAGTATCTGAGATTCCTCTCTGTGGTAGTCCTATATACTGCTGTTACTACTGTCGTTTGTGGTCTAAATTCTCAATCAAAAGACATGATAAATTTCAGGTGGTAGTTTGTGGAAATGTGCTTTGAAAAAATTCCAATTTCACGGACCTATATAGACTAAGAAATCCTCCCATGCCAAAAGAGTTTCTAAAGACAATTTTCAGACTACTCTAAGCCACTATCTTAAGCTGTTTTTGGTAGCAGCAGCCTCTTATAAATAGAAATACAGATAGTAACACGTAACTCTAGCTAAATGAAGTTAAGCTGCTTCTCAGATAAAATGAAACAGTTACCTTTTTTTGATAGGGTGAAAAATGATCATTGCAGCTTTTATATATGACTTATTAATTGGACTGATATTCATTTATGTTTAGTATTTACATGTTTCCTGAATATCAGCTGGAATCATGTCTTTATCTAAGCTCTTTTGCATTATTTAAGCAAGTTATTTTCTTGGAACCGCAATTTCTGCCTTTATGAAATGAGTGTTCCAATACCTACCTGTATTAGTCAGATCTTGCTGTGTAACAAAACACCCCAAACTCAGTGGCATAATACAATTAACATTTATTTCTTGCTAATGAGACTTTGGATCAGCTGATCTGGAATGAGCTTGGCTCCAAGCTGTGGGTTGGGTACAGCTCTGCTGCACACGCCTCCCATCCTTATTTCACCAGTAGCTACCTGAGGAATTTTCTCCTCGTGGCAAAAGGCTGAAGCATAGCAGGGCAAGCTCAACCATGAAAGAATACTTCCAGTCTGCTTATGTCACATCTGCTAACACCCCAGTGGTCAGAGCAAGTCAGATGACCAAGTCCAAATTCAAGGATCAAGGAAGTATTGATACATTTTGTCAACTATGAGGTCATGGCAAGGGTGTGAATGTATTACACTGCTACAGGAGAGTGAAGAGTTGAGACCAAAAATTCAATCTATTATGTTACCTTATATGAGTTTGAGAGAATTAACTAAGGTGACATTGTGTAAATTACCTGCTCCAGTTACTCCTCATAAATGAGAAGTGTCTATTTTCTTATTACAATCTACATAGCGCTTCAGGTAATCAAAGCATACTGAAAAACGCTCCTGCTAAACTAAACAAACATATTTTAGTAAGGGGAGTAAGACCAAACATTCAAATGGCTATAACAGAAAAGAAAATTACAAAAAATAATTCTCACTTGGTCCAAGAAGGGAGAAACTGAAACTGTAACTAATTATTCTTTACCATGACTTCACATTAAAATAATGTGAGATTTAAAAAAAAAAACACCAATGCCTGGGCTTCACTGTAGATATCTGATTTAGCCTAGGGCAGGCTTCATGCACTGGTATTTTTTAAGCTCCTGTAGGACCAGTACGTTCAGGAATTTTTTTAAAAATAAATTTATTTATTTTACTTATTTCTAGCTGCGTTGGGTCTTCATTGCTGTGCACAGGCTTTCTCTGGTTGCGGCGAGCGGGGGCTACTCTTCGTTGTGGTGTGCGGGCTTCTCCTTGCAGTGGCTTCTCTTGTTGCGGAGCACGGGCTCCAGGCACGCAGGCTCAGTAGTTGTGGCGCACGGGCTTGGTTGTTCTGCGGCATGTGGGATCTTCCCAGAACGGGGCTTGAACCCGCGTCCCCTGCAATGGCAGGCAGATTCTTAACCCCTGCGCCACCAGGGAAGCCGAGGAATTATTTTTAAAAAGGCCATTTTGACAGTGGAGAAAGAGAAGGGCATTTGACACGAAAGAGAAATAGTATGTGGAAAGGAACACAAAGACTGATAGGTTGGATTTCATTAAAGTTAAGGACTTGTTCACCAAAGGTAGTATTTTTGAAAGCAATAAGTCAAGCCACACATGAGAAAATATTTGTGCTATATATATATATCTGACAGAGAACTCATATTTCTAGCCTAGAATCAATACAAAAAAGATTGGCAACCTAACAGAAAAATCAGCAGGAGACTTGGACTGGCACTTCATAAAAGCGGATATTCAGATGTTCAGTAAATATATCAAACTGTGCTAATAGTAACTGGAGTAATTTAAATTATGAATAAGAAATTATATTACCGGTTCCTCCCGTGGGAAGGATTAAATTTGGAAAGACAGAAAACACCAAGTATCAGCAAGAGTGTAGAGCAACCGGAACTCTCATACATTGCTGGTGGGAGTATAAATTTGTATAAACCACTTTGGGAAATTGTTAAGGAATATCTACTAAAGCTAAAAATATCTCTACGCTACAACCCCACAGTTTCATTTCTAGGTTTATATGCAACAGATATGTATACATGTGTTCATCAAAAGACACGTACAGGTATATTCTTAGCAGCCTTATTCATAACAGCAAAAAAAAAAAAATAACCTTGAAAACAACCTAAGTGTCCATCAAAAGTAAGATGGATACATATATTTTGGTATATTACTCAGTGGAACCCTGTACAGCAATGAAAATGGATGAATGGATGAATCTGAAAAACGGGTAAGTGAAAGTGGCTGAGCAAACACAAAAATACATACTTCATGGTTCAATTAATATAACGTTCAAAACCAAGGAAAACTATTCTATGATGTTCGAAGTCAGTATCTGGATGCCTTTGCCGATGAGAGGTGGGTGGTAATTTGGGTAGGACATACATAGGTTTCTGGTAATTTTTTTTCCTTTCTCCCTTTACCTGTACAGTGGTTATGCAGATAGATTTTCTTTGTGATAATTCACTGAGGTTTACATGAAGGATTTATGAACCTTTCTTTATATCTGTTGCACTTCAGTAGTAATTTATTTTTTAAAAAGCAATGACAATTTCTTAGACCAGCAGGAAGCAATTAAGGCATCCTTTGGGCATTTTGTGACCTTAATTTGGTGCACATTAGGATCCCCTTGGGCAGCGATTGGGTAGGGGTTCCTAAAAATGCTGATGCCTGAATTCAACTACCTTTTTTTTTTTTTAAATGACTCTCAAAGACATTCTTCATTCTAAGTGAAGCAAGCCAGACTCAAATTTTATATACTATATGATTCCATTTGTATGTCATTCTGGAAGAGACAAAAATATAAGAACTTACCAAAATCAAGACCAGGTGATAATGAAGATAAGATAGATGAATGAAACAGAATAGAGAGGCCAGAAAAAAAACCACATATGGCCAAGGTCACACATGTTTTCTTCTAAAAGTTTTCTAATTTTACATTTTACATTTATGTCTATAATCCATTTTGTTAAATTTTGTACAAAGTGCGAGGTGTTGGTCAAGATTCATGTTTTTGTTGTATATTGATGTCCCTTTGTTCTGGCACCGTTGCTAAAAAGTCTAACCTTTTTCTATTTAATTGCCTTTGCATCTCTGTCAACTACCTTTGATTGTACTGCAGTCGCTCTGAGATGCAGCCTGGGTATCCGGCCTTTTTTTTTTTTTAACGCTCCCCTGGAGATTTGAATGCACAACCCTATAAGCCTTCCCAGTAAAGTCCCACTGCATGCAGGGGGTAAGGACTGGCTTTTCTGTTTCTTGAATAAAACGTTTTATGTTGCTCCCTGCAATCTTTAAAGAGCTAAGCCACTATCGGGGTGTGGATACTAGGAAAGATCCTGAGCATTCTGAAACATCAGACCTTTAGGATGTGGCAGCTCATTGAAGGCTAAGTAATAAAGAATAAAAAGAAATCTCAGGGCTTCCCTGGTGGCGCAGTGGTTGCGAGTCCGCCTGTCGATGCAGGGGACACGGGTTCGTGCCCCGGTCCGGGAGGATCCCACGTGCCGCGGAGCGGCTGGGCCCGTGAGCCATGGCCGCTGAGCCTGCGCGTCTGGAGCCTGTGCTCCGCAACGGGAGAGGCCACAGCAGTGAGAGGCCCGCGTACCACAAAAAAAAAAAAAAAAAAAAAAAAAGAAATCTCAGATAATAACTGCCTAGAAGTTACCGAGTGCTAAGCATTTTGCATACGTCATTTTTTAGTCTTCATAACAATCTGTAGGGTAGGTGAAATTGTCCCCATTTTACAGATGGAAATTGAGGCTTCAAGAGGGAAGTAGCTGGCCCAAGGTCACACTGCTTGTTAGGTGATGGTGCCAGCATTTGAACTCGGGAATCACTCTGCTATCCTCTCTCTGAGGTCTCAATCCTAGGTATGAAACGAAGATAGTGGTGCCATTCAGAGAATCGGGTCCGGCAAGACAAGGAGCTCCTTTCAGGGGAGCTTGGTTGGCAAAGGCTGAATTTATGTCATGAGCTGGGTCTCTGGGTGGTTATGTCTTAGCAGGGAATTAGAAACATGTACTGGGGATGGAGATTTAGATTTTTTATTTTTTAAAATAAATTTGTTTGTTTATTTATGGCTGCACTGGGTCTTTGTTGCAGTGCACGGGCTTCTCATTGCGGTGGCTTCTCTTGTTGCAGAGCGTGGGCTCTAGGTGCGCGGGCTTCAGTAGTTGTGGCACACAGGATTAGTTGCTCCGCGGCATGTGGGATCTTCCCAGACCAGGACTCGAACCCGTGTCCCCTGCATTGGCAGGCTGGTTCTTAACCACTGCGCCACCAGGGAAGTCCCGAGATTTAAATTTGAAAGCCATATATAATATATAAAGAGCACTGGGAGAAAAAGAAAAGGATTTGAGGGCAAATCCTGGAGGAAGTGCCTGCATTAGGAGATGTAAGGATGAAAAGGACAGAGTTAGTGAAAGAGACAGAAAAAAAGGCAGTCAGAGGTCGGAGATAATTCCAGGTAGAACTCTGTTTTAGAAGCCAGGGGAGAGGTTTCACAAGGTCAGGATGAACATGTGGCAGATTCAGAGGTGGAAGGAGGTGGGGGACAGAGCAGTGCAAAGTGGTTTCCGGAAGTCACAGGTGGTCTTTAAAAGCAGTATCAGCAGGATTGTGTTGGTGGAAAATGAGAGAAGGGGTAAAAGTAGAGACAGTGGGGATAGACTATTTTCCAAAAAAAAAAAAAAAAAAAAAAAA
>NC_041220.1:158420780-158438255 GCF_002837175.3 Physeter macrocephalus | reverse complement strand
GTTGCAACAGTTGGGATAGACTATTTTCCAAAAAAAAAAAAAAAAAAAAAAAAAGGAGGGGGCAGCAAAGGGAAGAAGCACATGGATGGATGCTTGGCAGAGGGTCAGGACTGAGGGATGGGGAGACTTTGAAAGCAAAAAGAAAGTGTATCTCGAGAGAGCAGGGGACGCATGTGACAAGGTGGATGAAGGAATGTCACGGGGGTGGCGGGAGCTGGGGGGGCCCGGGTGCAGTCACGGGCTATTGGAGTGCGCTCGTATATTTCTGCCTCAAAGAAAGGAGCAATGGGAGAAAAGAAGACTGGAGGAATGCAGAGAGATTTTAGGGGTGGGGAGAAAGGGAATGTAGGAAGTTCTCACATCAAATGGCTTTGACCTCCTTGGTAAAGTAGGAAGGAAGTGATGTGTTCTGATGAACGTGAGTACGATAGGTGTTCATGATCTTCTTTTCTGCTGAGTGTAGAGAAGGAAGTGATAAATGTGGGCAGGGCAAAGGATAAAGCCTCAGCTTCTTGTAGTCAGTTAGTTCAGCCTGGGTAGGCATATGATTTGGGGCTGGGACAGAAAGTTGCCGGGTACTAAGCACTGTGTCACCCACGGGTGCCCTGATATTGTACAACCCCAAGGACCCATCAGAAAGAGCTTCTGACTGTAGGCTGAGATTAGGGGACAGACAATTGATGATAGAACAATTAAGGATAAGCTATTCATTTTTTTAACTGAGAACCCACTGTAGACTGGACCCTCTCTGAAGTAATGGGTTAAAATTTACCTTATAATAGTATATGATTCAGCCTTGTCAATAATTCAAACAAATTCCCACAGTTCATTTAAAGTTAAACTTGTACCTATAAATACAGTCCTCAGTTTGCAAAGGGAAACTTAATTTAAAGGAACTTCGTTGTAATGTGAATATGTAATGGGTGGTGAACACTTTTGTACTGTGAATAATTCCTTTTTTACATTTTCATTTACCCGGATTTATGTATAAGCACCTAAATGATGATTTAGAAATGGCAGTGGTGAGTGCAGTTAACGGAACACAATAAAGAATTCCTTTAAAGGACAGTCTTCTTTCATCTCAGGATCTGTCGCACAGAGAAAAATGCAGTTAACATTTTGCTGTGAATTTCTTGTGTACCCTAGTAGTGTGTGGGGAAGAGATTGGACAAATATAGAACATTGAGAGTGGGGAAGAAAAGGATTTGAGAACAGATCTTTGAGGGGATGCCTCTAATAAAATAATAATGACAATAATAAAACAGCAGATGCCACACTGTGAAGTCCATGGGCAGTGCTTGTGAAGGGAATAAATGCTATAACTCAAATTCTTCTCGAGTCAGAGGGTCAGTAGGCATTTATCGAATACAGATGGAATTTGAGGTTATGAAGGAAGGGAAGATACAGTCCTATCCCTCCCTGCATACAGCAGAGCTGGGATGACAAAGTAGTAGAAAGGATATTGGAATTTCTCATTTTTAAGCAGGTGATTTTGAGTCTCCCAGAACCCCTTTGCAGACCCACCTAAAAAGGCTCTGGGTTTGAGATCCTGTAGACTCAGGTGTATGTCCAGGTGTGTATCAAAATGCATGAGCTGGGGCTTCCCTGGAGGCGCAGTGGTTGCGAGTCCGCCTGCCGATGCAGGGGACGCGGGTTCGTGCCCCGGTCCGGGAAGATCCCACGTGCCGCGGAGCGGCTGGGCCCGTGAGCCGTGGCCGCTGAGCCTGCGCGTCCGGAGCCTGTGCTCCGCAGCGGGAGAGGCCACAACGGTGAGAGGCCCGCGTACCGCAAGACAAACAAACAAACAAACAACAAAAACAAAATGCATGAGCTGGCCAGTCAGAGGGTAAAAGTCCAAAGGACAGCATGACTAGGGGGCTGACTCGTAAATGCCCACAGAAGTAGAAGAATGTGTGTTAGGAATGATGGTGAGTGAAATAATTTATTGGAATGATTTTAGGCAAATTTAAACTATTCTGGGAAGAAAAGGTAGAATATATTACCAAGATGTTAATTAAACTATCCATGCTCTTAATTGACATGCCCTAAGGAAAAGAACTTTTATTGTACCTGATTTCTTCCTGTTAGGGATAGATAATGTATTCCAAGATCAGGGGCGTCTGTGGAGCCTCTCCTGGAGTTCTTTGATGTTTTGCTTGGATTGGGCTCCTGGAGAGCACATTTTCCCAGAGGATGAAGAATCCCAGGGCCTTTCACACACTTTCTTGCTTCTTCATTCAGCCCTAGCGTACTAGAGTGAGAATGTAATTGTCCCCCAGCCTCGGGACTTTCTGCCTCTGTCTGTGGAGGTTCACCTAATGCTTTGGCTTGTATTATTAGTCCAGGGCTATTGGAGTGCGCTCATATATATCTGTACGTATGTATGAGAAATATGTATACGTATTTCTTATATATACCTGTACGTATATAAGAAATCCCGAACTTAGCGGCTTAATGTAACAGACATGTGTTAGTTCCCAGTGTCTATGGGTCAGGAATCTAGACACAGTTTAGCTGGGTCAGGGACTCTTATGAATCTGCAGTCATAAGAGTGTGGACCAGAGCTTCAGGCATCTTGAGGCTTGACTAAGGATGGACCCCAGTCCAAATTCTCTTACATGGCTGTTGGCAAGATTCAGTTCCTTCTGGGTTTTGTTTTTTTTTTTTTAAACACACACTAGAAACTGCCCTTTTTCTTTTTTCTTTTAAAATTTTATTTATTTATTTTTGGCTGCGTTGGGTCTTCGGTGCTGCGCGCGGGCTTTCTCTAGTTGTGGCGAGCGGGGGCTACTCTTCGTTGCGGTGCGCGGGCTTCTCATTGCAGTGGCTTCTCTCATTGTGGAGCACGGGCTCTAGGTGCGCGGGCTTCAGTAGTTGTGGCATGCGGGCTCCATAGTTGTGGCTCACGGGCTCTAGAACACAGGCTCAGTAGTTGTGGCGCACGAGCTTAGTTGCTCCGCGGCATGTGGGATCTTCCCAGAACAGGGATCGAACCCGTGTCGCCTGCATTGGCAGGCGGATTCTCAACCACTGAGCCACCGGGGAAGCCCCCTGCTGGGTTTTTTGACTAAAAGCCTCAATTCCTGGCTGGCGGTTGCCTGGAGACTGCCCTAAGTTCCTTGTCATGGCCCTCATGAAAACAACGAGCCAATAAGTGAGAGGACAAGAGAGAGTGAGAGCAAGTTGGAAGTCAGTCGTCACATGGCTAGGTCATAGGTGTGTGTGTGTCATCAACTCTAATAGATACTGTCAAACTGTTATCCTGAGTGGTTGTATTATATTACACTCCCGCCAGCAGTATGACAGTTCCTTTTTTTTGTTTGTTTTTTTACATCATTGTCAATACCTTAGTGTACTGTCAGATTTTGAGCCACGTTAACTTTTTTTTTTAAGTTGTTGGGTTTTTATTTTTTTATTTTTATTTTATTTTTTAATTGAAGTATAGTTGATTTACAGCATTGTGTGAATTTCTGCTCTACAGCAAAGTGATTCAGTTACACATATGTATACGTTCTTTTTTATGTTCTTTTCCATTATGGTTTATCACAGGATATTGAATATAGTTTCCTGTGCTATACAATAGGACCCTGTTGTTTATCCATCCTCTATATAATAGTTTGTATCTGCTAATCCCAAACTCCCAATCCATCCCTTCCTCAGTCGCCTCCCCCGTGGCAGCCACAAGTCTTTTCTCTATGTCTGTGAGTCTGTTTCTGTTTCGTAGATAAGTCCATTTGTATCATATTTTATATTCCATATATAAGTGGTATCATATGGTATTTCTTTCTCTGTCTGACTTACTTTGCTTAGTATGCTAATCTCTAGGTCCATCCATGTTGCTGCAAATGGCATTATTTCGTTCTTTTTTATGAGCCAGATTAACTTTTTTGGTAAATTTTTAATTGATGTATAATTGATTTATAATGTGTTTGTTAATTTCTGCTCTACAGCAAACTGATTCAGTTATATATATATTAATATATATATACATTCTTTTTTTGATATTCTTTTCCATTATGGTTTAACATAGGTGAGCCAGGTTAACTTTTTTTTTATTTTTTGCGGTACGCGGGCCTCTCACTGTCGTGGCCTCTCCCGTTGCGGAGCACAGGCTCCGGACGCGCAGGCCCAGCGGCCACGGCTCACGGGCCCAGCCGCTCCGCGGCACGTGGGATCTTCCCGGACCGGGGCACGAACCCGTGTCCCCTGCATCGGCAGGCGGACTCTCAACCACTGCACCACCAGGGAAGCCCGCCAGGTTAACTCTTAAAAGAATTGTCTTGTACTGAATTCATGGCTGAAACCCAACCCTACAGAACTGTTGCTTTGCATCCCTTACTCTACCCATTTCCCCTCCCCCAGGGGTGGCTTGTGAACCTCGTCACGGCAGATCGTGTGTCCCCGCTCCATGAAGCCTGTCTCGGAGGTCATCCCTCCTGTGCAAACATTTTATTAAAGCATGGAGCTCAGGTAAGTGCAGCTCAAATGACACCTTAGACACCATGACTGAAAAATGACGATTTCTATCCCTTCTGAATACTTTCCAGCGTTTTTGATTAGCCTGATTTGAAATATGAAGGTTTTTTTCTTTTTCAAAAGTATTATGTCCATCAAGCGTATTTACTTTAGTGGTAGATGAAATACTGCATTTTTAGCTAGAAAGTCATGGTCTGAGCCTATATCATTTTCTTTGACTGTCACTATTAATAAATAGCTGTTAGATTTCTACCTTCATTCCTGTGGCTGGAAGGTAGTGACATATTGTAGAAAACACATGACATTTGGCTCCATAAGACCTAAATAATGGTCCCAGACCATCTCTACCATTTACTAACATTGGAAACTTGGACAAGTTACTTAGCCTGTAAGCTTTAGAGTCTATATATGTGGGAAAAAAAACAGGGAAAATGCCAAAAAAAATTATATAGCATATTTTGTGGTATTGTGAGGATTGAGAGGGATAAGGCATGTGATTATTATTTGGAGAATGGGAATCGAGATGACATAATGAGATTCTAGAGAAGGAAGACACGAAATCATTGAATTTGAAAGTAGGGACCGGTAGATCTTCCATTAACTTAAGTACACTCTTGCTCAGAAGTGATGGGAACATCTGATCAGGAAATTCTGTATGGGTTTCTCATCTTTTCTCAACCAGTCTGTACTGAGCATTTATTATGTGCCTAACTCTAGATAAAGATTTTCGGGAACTTCTAAACTAAATGAGGAGATGACCAGATAAACAGGTACATGGCGGCATGTAACACTAACTGCTTCAAAACATAAACCCTGAAATCTCAGTAGCCTCATATATAAAAGTTTATTTCTTGTTCAACTCAGACTCCAGTGTGGGTGTTTCCAGTTGGGTGGCTGTTATTCCAAGGGTGATTCAAGGACGCAGGCTCCTTTCATCCTGTTGCTCCACTGTCTTCAACAAGTGGCTTCCATGTGTGCTCCATTCCCGATGGCTAGAAGGGGAAAAGACATGGAGGATTGTGAATGGAAGCTTTTTAAGGGCCAGTCTTGGCAGTGACACATGTCACTTTTGCTCATATCCCATTGGCCAGAATTCAGGCCATGTCTAATTGCCAGGGAGGCGGGCAAGTGTAGTATGCCTCTGGGCCCAAGAGAGAGGAATGAGTTTGTTTAATGCATAGTATCTCAGCCACGGCAGGCAATTACAGTATGCTGTTTTTAATCTGTTAGTTTCTTCTGTGTAACAAACCACCCTGACTTAATGACTTAAGACAGTAGCCATTTGTCTCACAGTTCCTTGTGCTGTCTGGACAGCTCTTCTGGTCTGGCTGCTTCAGCTAACCTCAGCTGGGCTTACCGAGGCATTTGAGGTTAGCTGATAGATGGGCTGGGGCAGGCTACTTCATGACGATCTTGGCTGGGAGGTCTGGGGAGACAGAAAATCTCTACGTGGTCTCTCATCCTTTAGCAGGCGGCCCAGGCCTGTTCACATGGTAGCAGGGATTCCAAGAGCAGCAAAAGAGGGCAAGCTGTCTGCTTGCATCACACTTGTTAACTGTCCCAATGACCAAACCAATTCATGTGGGCAAGCCCAGATTCAAGGATTGAAAAGATAGTCTCCGTCTTGGGATGGGAGGAGTTACTAAGCCACTCTGCAAAGGGATATGCATCCTGGGCGGAGAATCTGTGGCCATATTTTGCCAACTACTACAATGTAATAAGTATTAATAGGAAGGGGATTGTTGGGAACACAGAGAAGTGTTCCTAACCCATTTATTTCTGATGGAGAGGGGGAGTCAAAAGATGCTTCCTACAGGAAATGATGTTACAGTTGAAACCTAAAGGACCTTTTGAAGTTAGTCAGCTCAACGGTGGGTTGGGGAAAATGATGGACTTCCCACCCACTGGGAACAACAAACGTAAAGGCCTAGAAGTGAAAGTGGGGGCTTCAAATCTTTCCTTCAAATCATTCCTTAGAGACTTCCCTTGTGGCGCAGTGGTTGAGAATCCGCCTGCCAATGCAGGCAACACGCGTTTGAGCCCTGGTCCGGGAAGATCGCACATGTTGCGGAGCAACTAAGCCCGTGCGCACAACTACTGAGCCTGCGCTCTAGAGCCCGCGAGCCACGACTACTGAGCCCGCGCGCCTAGAGCCCGTGCTCCGCAACTAGGGAAGCCACTGCGATGAGGAGGGGAAGATCCCACATGCCATGGAGCAACTAAGCCCGTGCGCCACAACGACTGAGCCTGCGCTCTAGAGCCCGCGAGCCACGACTACTGAGCCCGCGCGCCTAGAGCCCGTGCTCCGCAACTAGGGAAGCCACTGCGATGAGGAGCCCGCGCACCGCAACGAAGAGTAGCCCCCGCTCGCCGCAACCAGAGAAAGCCCATGTGCAGCAACGAAGACCCAACACAGCCAAAAATATATAAAATAAATAAATTTTTTAAAAATTGAAAAAAAATAATTCCTTATAGCAGCAGAGTAGAGCAGGTGAGAGGGGTCAGAACACAAACAAGCTTGCTGACCATGCCAAGAAAATGGGCTTTGTCCTGAGAGCAGCCGAGAGCCATAGATGAGTGCATCATGAGGTTTATATTTTGGTTAAGAAAACGTACCCCAAACTTGGAAACAGGGCCAGGACTAAGCAGAGGCGAGAAAGGAGCCCAGGGTGCAAACTCTAAAGAGCTGCTCAGTCTCAGGGTCGTTCAGCACTTTTGTAACCCTGGGAGCGAGTGTCTGCTTAAAGTTTGCACCCTGGACATCTTTCATGCATCACTAGTCCTGGCCTTGCGTGGAAATAGGGCATGAGAATGACGTCCCTGTCTTCACAGTATCATCGTTTAACAGGTTCACCAAAGAATTCCTTGATAGAGGAAAATGCATCTGCATTTGGCTTTGCTCTTTGCCCTTCGATTATAGCCCAAACACTGTGAAGTTAGATGTTAACTTGTAAGTTTCAGTCTGGTTTCCAGTGTTAGAAAAGATAGCCCCAGCGATTATAGTTTTATGGCCCTATAGGATATTAACCAGTTTTGTATCTATTAGCAAATTTATTTCAGCATTGCATTGACTGACTATATAAATTCTCCTTTTAGCCATCCTTGCCATTTTACTGGTTCCCTCATTAATGAATGAGCTGAATAAAATCTTTGGCCTGTGTTCACTCTATATTTGGATGAAAGTGATGTTTTTAAATTTATTTATTTATTTATTTATTGGCTGCATTGGGTCTTCGTTGCCGCGCACGGGCTTTTCTCTAGTTGCGGCTAGCGGAGGCTACTTTTTGTTGTGGTGCGTGGGCTTCTCATTGCGGTGGCTTCTCTTGTTGCAGAGCACGGGCTCTAGGCGCGCGGGCTTCAGTAGTTGTGGCACGTGGGCTCAGTAGTTGTGGCTCATGGGCTCAGCGGTTGTGGCTCGCGGGCTCTAGAGCGCAGGCTCAGTAGCTGTGGCGCGCGGGCTTAGTTGCTCCGTGGCATGTGGGATCTTCCCGAACCAGGGATTGAACCCATGTCCCCTGCATTGGCAGGTGGACCCCCAACTACTGTGTCACCAGGGAAGTCCCGAAAGTGATATATATTTTTTATGTATATTTTTTATTTTTGGCTGTGTTGGGTCTTCGTTTGTGTGCTAGGGCTTTCTCTAGTTGTGGCAAGTGGGAGCCACTCTTTATTGCGGTGCACAGGCCTCTCCCTATCGCGGCCTCTCTTGTTGCAGAGCACAGGCTCCAGACGCGCAGGCTCAGTAGTTGTGGCTCACGGGCCCAGTTGCTCCGCGGCATGTGGGATCTTCCCGGACCAGGGCTCGAACGCGTGTCCCCTGCATTGGCAGGCAGGTTCTCAACCACTGTGCCACCAGGGAAGCCCCCGAAAGTGATATTTTTAGATTAAAAAAAAATAATACATTAACAATTTTAAAAGGTTACTCTAACTTCTGTGGGGAAATTGGATTGGTGTGGGATGGCTCTAGGATGGCATGTTTAAAATAAGGTGATTAGTGGGAATTTCCTGGCAGTCCAGTGGTTAGAACTGCACACTCCCACTGCAGGGGACACGGGTTCGATCCCTGGTCTGGGAACGTTCTTGGTGCATTACATTCCATACCTCATCCGGTTTTTCACAACAATTTTGGGGAATTTGTTATTTTTTGTCCCCATTTTGTAGCTGTGGAATTTAAGGCTCAGACAAGTGAAATAATAGCTTGAAAATGGTGGAGAATGGTCTGAATGAAAATGAAAATGGCCTGCATCCAGGATACCCCACCGCCCGCCTTCATGCTGGAGCTTTTCTTTCTAGGTGAATGGTGTTACTACAGACTGGCATACTCCCTTGTTTAATGCTTGTGTCAGCGGCAGCCTGGACTGTGTGAATTTGCTTCTGCAGCATGGAGCCAGTCCCCACCCCGAGAGTGATCTGGCGTCCCCCATGCATGAAGCTGCTAAGAGAGGTAAATCTGTTGCGAATTTAAGTTTTCCACCCCCTCCTTCAAGGGACATCTTATTGTTTAAGGGAAGAAGGAAAAGGAGGTACATGGAGCAGTTGTTCTCAATGCGTGGATCCTGGGACCAGAAGCGTCAGCCTGACCTGGCATGCAAATGCAGATTCTTGGGCCCCAGTCCAGACCCAGTGAATCAGTAACTTTGGGGGTGGGGTCCAGCTATCTGTGCTTTGTTTAACAAGCCCTCCAGGTGATTTCTGATGCACAGTAAGTTTGAGAAGCACCCTTCTAGAACATTTGGAATGTTGCTCACTGCTGTGTTTCCGGAACAGGGCCTGGCATGTAGCAGACTATCCATCAGAATTTGTGGAATGTGTTGTTGAGCCCATGACCCCATAAAGTCAAGTTATTTTATAAAACAAATTATAGTCTTCTGTTTTAAGGCCTTAAAGAATATTGTCCCAGGGCCACCTAAGTTTGCTGAGTGAAACAGACTTTCAATTTTGGGAAACATAAGATGTTATATACAGTTTGGGGTAAGTCTCCCCACCCCCAGGTTTGTTGAGGTATAATTGACAAATAAGATTGTATATATTTAAGGTGTACAGTGTGATAATTTGATACACGTATGCATTGTGAAAGGATAACCATAATCAAGTTAATTAACACATCCATTGCCTCATATAGTTACCTTTTTTTGTGGTGAGAACATTTAAGATCTACTCCCTTAGCAAATTTAAAGTACAGTATATACAGTATATATATTATTAACTGTAGTCACCGTGCTGTACATTAGATCCCCAGAACTTATTCATCTGGGATAATTCTTTTCATAAAGCCACAGTTGTCCTGCTATTCTCAACTCTGAGACAAAAAATAAAATTGTAAGTTTTGCTTTTCTCTGATATTTCTCCTCCTCCTCAACATCATGATGACCGTACCTTGCCCTGAGGGCTATTTCCGCAGTGGCTTCGCAAAACGGCTTCCCATCATCTTTACAGCGGCCCTATTTGACTGGATCCACCCATATTATAATTGTCTCCCAAAGCACTGGCATTTCTTGACGAGGAGACATGTTAACTCATCATATTCACTGGACACATAGAGCTAAAATGGTACAGCAAGATAAATGCAAAGGAGCAATGTTTCAAGTATGATGTCCTAGACCAAGTGTCCTAGACCAGAAGAGTGATTCTGCTTTCACCAAACCTAGTTGGCCACCCTGGGCCTCACTCACGTTGGATTTGGCACCTTCTTCTCAGCCTCGCCTGTGCCCACCGTGGCCTGTTTGTCCCAGGGCCTGCCCTTGGTGAGGTTGTAACTTTCCTTCCCTGTCCCACGGTCCACTCCGTGCCCTTTCTTCTCCACGTCCACCTTTAGTCCCTGTTGTTTCATACCTCTCCTCAGCGCTCACTTTGATTTCTGTAATCAGACTGATTACAAAGCCACCAACAATTGAAAAAGGTGGGTGGCTGCTCGTTGCTTACCGTGGCTGGTAAACTCAAGTGGAGTTCCACCCAGAGCTACAGATGCCATCTTATAGTCAACCCATTAACTGGTGACAGGCTTGAAGATCAGTCCCTATTCTAAACAGAGGAAATAGCTTTTGGTCGCTGGATAAGTTGTTGGAAAATTTAAACACACAAAAAATGGGTGAGGTGGTGTTTCCCTAGCTATGAGAATTTGTGTTGTAACTGTTTTCTCCCACTTTGGGCTGCAGGCCACGTGGAGTGCATTGAGTCTCTTGTGGCTCATGGGGGCGACGTTGACCGTAACATCAGCCACCTGGGCACACCGTTATATTTGGCTTGTGAAAATCTGCAGGTGGCCTGTGCCAAGAAGCTTCTGGAATCAGGTAAAACCAAAAGCAAAACATAACAAGGAAAGTAAATGAAAAGCAAATTAAAGGTATTTGAAAGCTCTTTCTATTGTAGCAGAGGAAAGAGCACGGGCAATGGAGTCGGAGAAGATCAGAGTTCATATTGACTGTGTTTCCGTGGGGAATTAGTTAAACTGTTTCAACTTTAGTTCTCTCACTTGTAAGGAGAATAGTGATAATAATGATAATGATGATGACATCTCCCAGGATGGTCCTCAATGATTATTAGTTTCTCCTCCCTCCCTCTGGCCATTGATATTATTAGGCCCTGCGTAACTTGCACAGCTGCTGGATTAGGGCTGAGTCTTCAGATTTGGGGCCGCCTTCACCAGTTCTCTTTGATTTCGAAATAGAACTTGCCCCATTTTTAGTCCATTGTAAATATTATATTTTTGAAAAGTCGTAGGTCGCGTCATTCTTTCTCACCTTCCTCCTGTTATCCAGCCCCTTCTTCAACACTTGGGATACCACTTCATCACCTCTTTAATTATTAGAGTCCTGGTTATTCTTTAAAAGTCCAGTAATCTTGCCCTCCGCTGAATGCTCTTACGGTTCTCATCGCCTTCTACTCACTTGGCAGCCATTACCATGAATTAGGAGATTGGTTCTCTCTCCTCCTCTCCCTCTCTTTCTTCTATTACCCTAGGTGGATCTTAAGCTCCTAGTCAGGAAGGGGCCGTGTCTGGCATCCCTCACAAAGCTAAGACCAATACAAGAACGATTCAGTTAACATCTGTTGACTGGACATAGATTCCCATTTTACTAGAGGGACAGCGGCTCAGGCAAAGTCATATGTCCCCACACACATCACTGGGGCAGGGATTTGTTGAGAGTGTAAGGGTGGAATTGGGTGGGGGTGGTCCTCGCGTTCTACCTTATCCCCGAAGAGGAGGGCTTAGCCACCTTCCCTGTGATCTTGGGATTGGCCACCCCAATCTAGGCTGCCCTTCACCGTCCAAATCACGTGGTCCCAAGTCTCTGGTTTAAACCTCACGGCAGTTGCTCGGCGTGTAAATGTGGATAATTGCCATAGATGAGATTTCACCATCTAGCCTCACTTCCGGCCTGTACTGGCTAATATGTGGGCTCCATTAATAATGAATGTGCAGCTTTCATGCCCCCAGGATTCTTCTTGCATGTGTCACACCTGTGTAGAGTGCTCAGAGGCGAGGTTTTCAACCTCATATGTCACAGAGCTCATGTGGTACGTCCAGTCACATCGTCAAGTGGCATTTTCCCCGTATTATTAAATGGAATCAAGTCATCTCCTGTGTTCTCAGGAGAGCTACTGTGCCTGCTATGGATGCCCTTTTGCTAGGGAATGTAGAGGTGCAGTGCTTTGAGAAGGGGGTGCTTGCGCTCTGCTCCTTGGCTGACTCTGTTGTTCTCGTGACTGTTTAGGAGCGAGCGTGAATCAAGGCCGGGGGCTGGATTCCCCTCTGCATGCGGTGGCCAGGGCGTCCAGTGGGGAGCTGGCCTGCCTGCTCATGGACTTTGGAGCAGACACCCAGGCCAGGGATGCTGAAGGCCACCGTCCCTTGGAGCTGGTGCCTCCAGAGAGCCCCCTGAGCCAGCTCTTCTTGCAGAGAGAAGGTGCTTCTCCTTTGCCTGAATCTAAGCCCTAATCCATAGACTCCTGTGGGCTCTAGCAGGAGGCAGGTACTTACCGAGTTCTGACTTCGGGTCTTATGAAAAAGATTGTGCTCTGCCTTCACCAAACGTGGGGAGCTGAGCTAGTTTAGTATTCAGCGAGGTACAGTACTGGTTATATAGTAAATAACCATCCTGCTCTTTGGCACGTTGGAGACAGGCTGTTTGGATGATCTAATGTTCATATGTGGGATAGGCCAGCTTTCAAAGAATTAAGATATTGTTTTAAAATGTTAAAGTTACCTAAGACATGCTGTATTTTTTTAAAATTTTTATTGGGGTATAGTTGATTTACAATGTTGTGTTAGTTTCAGGTGTACGACATGCTTTATTTTTTTTAAGTTTATTTAATTGAAGTATAGCTGATTTATTTATAATGTTACGTTTACTTCTGCTGTACAGCAAAGTGATTCACTTATACATATACATTCTTTTTCGTATTCTTTTCCATTATGGTTTATCACAGGATACTGAATATAGTTCCCTGTGCTCTACCGTAGGACCTTGTTTATCCATTCTATATATACTAGTTTGCATCTGCTAACCCCAAACTCCCAATCCATCCCTCCCCCCTCCCCCCTCCCCCTTGGCAACCACAAGGCTGTTCTCTATGCCTGTGAGTCTGTTTCTGTTTCGTAGATAAGTTCACTTGTGTCATATTTTAGATTCCACATATAAGTGATATCATAGGGTATTTGTAAGCCATGCTTTAGAGTGATGCAGCAGAAGCGTCTTTGGGGTTGTACAATGCCCCAGGATGTCTTACTGCAGTACAGATGGGCTGAACTACTGGGCATTTGGCTTCTGGGATGGGGGGTAAGAATGCAACTCATTGAGTATTACACGGTATTACTTTCATGATGCCCAGCAATCGGAAGACATTTGCTATTGGTTTGGCAAAAAGTTTGTTCGGGTTTTCTGTGACATCTTATGGAAAAATCCGGACGAACTTTTTGGCCGATCCAATATAATAAGTTAATCAACACTGAGTCCACACTCCTCTATAAATAAAAACGGACACTCCTGACCCAAACCACTAAACACTGGGGTTGAGCAGTGTGCAAGGGGGCAGGGGCACTTCCCTGGGCTGCGAGGTCACGGGTGGGCTGGGGTGGGGAGCAGAGACCCCTCAGACTGCATTCTTCCTTGTCCCTAGACGTGGAGAGCAGCCAGCTCAGGACCTGCTTTTTTTTTTTTTTACCGGAGTGTGGACTTTGTTGAGTCTTAGGGGTTGTGGGAGTTTGAAGCAGGCTTCCCTACTAGAAGGATTCTTTTTTTATTTTATTTAATTAATTAATTTTTGGCTGTGTTGGGTCTTTGTTGCCGCGCGCGGGCTTTCTCTAGCTGCGGCAAGCGGGGGCTACTCTTTGTTGCGGTGCGTGGGCTCCTCATTGCGGTGGCTTCTCTTGTTGTGGAGCATGGGCTCTAGGTGCGTGGGTTCAGTAGTTGTGGCTCGCGGGCTCTAGAGCGCAGGCTCAGTAGTTGTGGCGCGCGGGCTTAGTTTGTTACTCTTTGGCGTGTGGGATCTTCCCGGACCGGGGCTCGAACCCGTGTCCCCTGCACTGGCAGACGGATTCTTAACCACTGAGCCACCAGGGAAGTCCCAGAAGGATTCTGATGTCATGTAATCTGGTTATTTTCTCCCCACATGCTGAGAATTAGGGCTCTGGGCAGGATTGTAAAGTGGCCCCTGAATCCTTCTTTCTGCTACACCCACTGCCCCAACGTACTTGTGGCCATAGACTGCCTTGGGACCCCCCAAACAAGGCCTGTGCTCCCCGAGCCGAGGCACAGGAACAGTCCAATAGAAACCCCTTTATGAGAAGCAATGGGGTCACCCCCGGGCAACTCTGCCCGCACTTAGACAATTTCTTGTTTTCAAAAATTTGTATCTCTATAGACGGGGCCGATTTCTCCAGCAGGCACAGATGGCGCAATGTGTGGGGTCCACCATGTTTTTAGGGGCCCGCAGAAATGTTTTAATTTTTTTTTTAAATCAGAAGGAAAAAAAAGGAATAGAACTCAAGCTGGGTTATATTCATCTTTATGCTGGCACTTGGCCTGACATTGTATCTAGCACATGTGATTAGTAACTTCTTTCAAAGTGCCTTAGTGAGAGGAGATTAAGTTCAGTTGCCCCACACTATGCCTTTTGCACCTCGTTAATAAATGCTTTGAGCACACTGGGAAATCCTTCATTAATATACGCCTTGAGTACACTGAACATATCTGGAAGGTGCCCTAAATTTCAACAGGGACCTTCTGATTGTGCTCTGAGGACCTGATTGAAAATATTCCCTTTCTTTCTTTCCTTGTATATATGTCTCTTTCTACCTCTCCTTGTTCTCCATCACCTGAGAAGTATGCAACCCAGTTTATCCTGTACCTTGCGGTAATGCTATAGGAAAATGAAGCCGAATCTGGCCTCTGTACCCTGACACTGAATTAAATCTCGGAGACAGAGTTTTGGGTGAAGTAGAAAAGAATAGCTTTACTACTTTGCCAGGCAAAGGGGGCCATGGTGGGCTAATGCCCTCAAAACTGTGTCCCGACCTGGAGGGGGGGTAGTGAGGAGTTTTATAGTAATGGTTCAAAGAGGGTGTGATCAGCTCGTGGACGTTCTTCTGATTGGTTGGTGGTGAAGTTGGAACCTTCTGGTTCCAGCTGGTCTGGGGTCTCTGTGCTTGTGGTCAGCATGCAGTTAATTTCTCCCACCGGGTGGGGGCTTCAGCATCTGCTAAACAGCTCAAAGATATTGTTATGTGTGTCCCTTGAGGGGAACCAGGACCCTGCCCCAAGGCTGCACTGTTGTTTCTCTTGACTCTTCCTCCCTTGTCTCCACATCCCCTCCCTTCCCTAATTAGCATCGGTTGGAACCTGCTCCTTGGAACTCAGGGAAGGTCAGGGAGGCTGAATGAAGCCTATTTCCTGTAATTAAGAAATGGGGGACATGGAAGGGCTTTTGTGCCCAGGAGCCCCACAGGGTCCTGCTTGGTATCAGTTCTGATGACTTCATTGGGTCAAAAGGTCAGATTCCATCCAGGCTGACACATGCATCAGTCATACTTCCTTAGTGGCCTCCTGGCTCCATTTTAGAGAGTTCTCTTAGCAATACTGAGTCCATTTTGATTTTTCCTTTCACACATGTACACTTGGTGCTATTGGTAAGGAAGAGTGAGAAATGTGAAGCATTTTAAGCAGATGCAAATGGAGATTTGAGATTGTGGCATTTGATATTATTTCAGTTTTGGTTATTTATCATAGATGTGACTTACTTACCCCTTTTTGATCCAAGAATTTTCAAAGTCAAAATTAATTTTACATCTGACACAGTGGATTTGTGATAGTCGCATATAATTAAAAATGCATTCAGGTGAGGGGTAATTTGTGTTATATACTAAGCATAATTAATGCATAACATTTTCCTACCTTTAGTTGAAGCCCTGTTAAATTAAATATTTTCTACTTTCATTTATTTTTCAACAATTTCATATGGAAAGCAAATTAAGAGGGTTAAAAAACCCAGACAGCCACTTACAGTAACCTTCCAGGCAACTTTTATAAATTTGAAGACTGCTTTAATTTAGAACATTGTAGTAAGCATCTCCCAACTAACAAAATGATCTTAAAGAAGTCATTTGGAGCTTAATTTGGGCTAAAGAACTTTTTTCTCATAAAAGAAGCTGTGAGGAAGACAGCTGTACTGTGGGTAAAATAGCTTTTTATGGACCAATCTGGGAGCCTAATAGTCACTTAATCCTGTCTCTGTGGGGACCATAGCTTCAGAGTTGATGTCAGGCTGTTACTGGAGTCTACTTTTTAAAAGGAGTCAGCACAGCTGGGAGTAAGCCCCCATTAGTGAATCAATAAGAGTAGTCCATAATCTTAACAATAACTGAATGACTAAATGAGTACTTCAGAGCTAATGTATTTGAAAGCTTTTATACCTTTAGCTCAATGGGAAGTGCCTTAGGAATAGGTATTTCAACAACTTGAAAGATTTCTTTTTGCAGTAGAAATAGCTGGATTCTAGTGGAAAGAGATTATTAAGAAAAAACTCACTGTGCATTTGGCCCTCATCCACTTAAGTTCAGTCCTAAATGTAGTGTATTACTAATGAGCAGCTGCCACAACCCTGCTTGCATGCAGTTTAGTTGGAGACACAAGACACAGACGCCTGAGACATACAACCAATTGTGTGGCAGTATGTGAGTACGCCCTCAGTAATGCTACCAGCTCTGACAACCAGGACTTCTGCCATGAGAGAATGTTCTGGATCTGTGCCGTCCTTTATGGCAGCCACGAGCCACATGGGGCTGTGGAGCACTTGAAATTTAGCTAGGGTGGCCAAGGAACTGAATTTTATTTTTTTATTTTAATTTAATTAATTAATTAATTTATTTATTTATTTCTGGATCCCTCCCTGTCTCTCCCAGCTTCTGGTTGCTCCCAGAAACCCTTAGCTTCTGTGGCTACTTCACTCTTCTTTTTTTGAATTTTTGAATTTTATTTTATTTATTTTTTTATACAGCAGGTTCTTATTAGTCATCAATTTTATACACATCAGTGTATACATGTCAATCCCAATCGCCCAATTCATCACACCACCATCCCTACGCCCCTGCCGCTTTCCCCGCTTGGTGTCCATACGTTTGTTCTCTACATCTGTGTCTCAATTTCTGCCCTGCAAACTGGATCATCTGTACCATTTTTCTAGGTTCCACATATATGCGTTAATATATGATATTGGTTTTTCTCTTTCTGACTTACTTCACTCTGCATGACAGTCGCTACGTCCATCCACATCTCAGCAAATGACCCAATTTCGTTCCTTTTTAATGGCTGAGTAATATTCCGTTGTATATATGTACCACATCTTCTTTATCCATTCGTCTGTCGATGGGCATTTAGGTTGCTTCCATGACCTGGCTATTGTAAATAGTGCTGCAATGAACATTGGGGTGCATGTGTCGTTTTGAATTATGGTTTTCTCTGGGTATATGCCCAGTAGTGGGATTGCTGGATCATATGGTAA